>NC_088379.1:155885681-156191363 GCF_037993035.2 Macaca fascicularis | reverse complement strand
TGATCATAGCTCACTACATATGTGAACTTTTGGTCTCAAGGGATCCTCCTGCCCCAGACTCCTAAGTAGCTGGGACTACAGGCTTGTGCGACCAAACCCAGCTAATTTTTTTAATTTTTAATTTTTAGTAGAGACAATGTCTCACTATGTTGCCCAGGCTGATCTTGAACTTCTTTTTCCAGTGTCTTATATGGAAGATTAGGTTACTGACTTGAGATTTATTGTTTAATGTAGGCATTTACATGTATAAATGTTTCTCTAAGCACTGCTGTAGCTGTATCCATAGGATTTGGTATGTTGTTTCTTTATTTTTATTCATCTCAAAATATTTCTTAATTTTTTTCTATGATTCTTTTTTTCTTTGACTCATTGGTTATTTAGCAGTGTGTCACCTTCCACATACTTGTGAATTTCCATATTTCTCTCTTATTTATTTCTAATTTCATTCCATTGTGATTAGAAAATATACTTTGTATAATTTTAATCCTTCCAACTTTATTGAGGCTTGTTTTACAGCTTAGCATATGGTTTATTCTGGAGAATGTTCCATGGGCACTTAAGAAGAAAGTATATTCTGCGCTTCTTAGGACTCTTTCTGTTTTTAAAATTTCTTATGGGAGTGACTTGTCTCTGACAAACTGCTTCGGATAACAGTTATAAATTGTGGACGGCATATAAAAGGCTACTCTCTGAAGGCAGTGAAGATTGGCTGATAGGCAGAAACTAGAGTCAATCCTTGGAAGAAAAGGATGACATTCTTTTTTTAAAAAAATGATTTTTCCCTTAAAGCAGGCCCCAGTTATTATCATGCATAGTAACTGGAACTTAGACAGAAACCCACAGTCTTACTGACTTGAGGAATCAGAGGATAGAGTTTAAAGTTACCTTAGCAGTCAGAAAATGAAGGGAAATATACCAGAAAAGAGAGAGCCACAGAGAGAGAGAGTCCCAAGTTCTGCATATAAACTCTGCTCAAATTTCTGAATAAACCCTGAACTACACACATGTGTAGGTTAGACTCCAAGCAGTTCATCTAAGGCTAAAATAACTGCTGATGCCTATCACAGGAGAGATCGAGTTTGGATTTTGAGGTCAGCCAAGTTGACTTCCCGTTGAAACAGGAAATCAACATTCTTTAGAGAAGCATAACAATCTGTACTCCTTACACCATGCTACTGACATTGTCCAGGATATATTCCAAAATGATTAGGTATTAAAATAAACAAACAAAACAACAGGAAAATATTTTCCAAGATAAACTGGAAAATGCTACTCATGAGAAAAAGCAATTGTTGGAGAATATCCCTGAGATAACTCAGATTGATTTTGGAATTAGCAGGAAGGATTTAAAGCAACTATTATAACTGTGATCAACACATGTATAGGAAAATATTTATAATATACAGATAGAAAATCTTGGCAGAGATCTAGAAAGTATGTGTGGATGAGAGAAGGAGAGAATAAAACCAAATGGTCATTCTACAACTAAAAAATAAAAAATCTGAAATAAAAATTTCACTAGACGGACTTAAAGTAAAATGTAAGTGACAGCAGAAAGAGGCAGTGATCTTCAATATAGATCAATTTAAAAGTATCCAATTTGAAGAACAGAGAGAAAAACATAAAAATAAAATGGACCTGTGTGAAAATACCAAAAGGTATAACTTAACAAGTTTATGGTTTCATCTAGAAGGGGAGGAGAGAGAAATGAGGCAGAATAGTTTTCAAAGAAATCATTACTGAAAAATTTCCAAGTGTTGGTGAAAGGTGTTAAAGAATAGATTTAAAAAACCAAAAACTCAGTGAACCCCAAATAGGATAAATGCAAAGAAAACCACACTTAGTACATCATGTTCAAACTGCTGACAATCAAAGGTAAAGAAAAAAATACTGAAAGCAGCCAGAGCAAAACAACACATTACTCTCAATGGAATGAAGATGCAAATAATGGCTGATTTTTCATCAGTTATGACCAGGAGACAATAGAACGACATCTTTTAGGCATAGAATGAAATGTTCTTACTGGAAAAAATTTAAAAGTTGGCAATTCTGCTTCAACCTCATAATATACTTATGAAAATATACAAGTCTATAAAAGTCCAGCAATCCAAGGAGGAAGGATTGCTTGAGGCCAGGAATTTGGGATCAGCCTGGGCAACATAGTGAAACCTCATCTCTACAGAAAAATGAAAAAAGTATGTGGGCCTGGTGAGGTGTGAGCTTGTAGTCCCAGCTACTCAGGAGGCTGAGGTGGGAGGATGACTGATTGAACCCAGGAGCTGGAGGCTGTAGTAAGCTATGATCATGCCACTGCACTCCAGCCTGGGTGACAGAGCAAGGCTCTGTCTAATTTAAAAAAAAAAAAAAAGTCCAGTGACCACTGGTTAACATTGGTCTAGATCAATAGTCTTATAGTTGAAGAAATTGATTTCACAGATGCAAGTTAAGTGATTTGTCCAGGGTAACATAAGAGTTATTCTTAGAACCTTCATCTCCTGACCCCCAATCCACTGTTATTTACAGATAGGAAAACCTGGTCCGAATTAAGATCTCATGTTTAAAAGAAAAAATTCTCAAGAGCACACCCTGACCTTGCAACTATCCTTCGTGTTTTGAGTATCACCAGCACAAATCTTGTCCTCCTTGATGACTGGCTCCAGTGCTGGCAGGAAGATACCGATGGGGTTGTAGAGTTGTTCGCAAGCCTGGCGGTCAATAATGGGTACTTCTGCTTCCTGAAGGGTGGAATGGTAATCACTATCTGTGGAGGAAGACAGGAACAAAAGATTAAAGCAACCTGGAAAAGTACAGGGGCAGCACTCAGTCATGATGTGCAGAGGTCTCTGAATGGGAATCAAAAAGCAGCTTACAATCCCTTTCCCATCATATTTGCTTATGGTTGGATCTTTTGGTACACTTACATCTAAAACTCAGTAATTCTAAATTATTTCTGCTGCTTTGAGGTTTTTTAAATTGAGTCATTGTTCTAAATAACGAGTACTGCTGACAAATTCTGAATGAGTAAAGGTATGAGTATTCTAAAGGATTCTAAAACTTCTTCCTTTCCCTTTTTTTTTTTTTTTTTTTTTTTTTTTTTTTTTTTTGCTTCTAGATCAGTTCCTGTCTTGTCTCTACTCCAACCTGGAAAAGAGTTGACACAAAACTTTAAAAACAGTTAAAAAACACTAAACTGTCTCCAAACTTTAAATCAGGCTTGTTAACCTCTGTTTGAGAGAGGTAGTTATTTGTTTAAATTCTTAGTATCTGCTCTTCCAGCTATAGCCAGACTCTGCAAGATGTAAGAGTAAAAACACAAAAATATAAATGTCAAAAAAGATATTTTATTTAAAAACTTTTAGATAATATCATTAGATTGATCTGGTTTTGTTGAAAAATATTTGCCATGGTAAGGATATGCCTAGAATAGGAATGTTCTGGAGTACAAGAGGGTGACATATAAAACAACCCTTCTCTCTGCCCATTCTCACCTGAACTTTCCTTAACTTTTCCCCATCCGGTCACCCAACAAAAGGCTGGAATTGCCAACTGCTTTGTGATATTGGGCAAGCAAATAGGCAGGATGGCAGAAGTGAAGGTGACTTGAGAGGACAGTTTCAACAAGGCAACGTCTGCTGTTGTATCTTGGTGCTTGGGATGGATGACGATTTTGGACACGTAGTACTTCACACTTTTACTTGAATCACCTACTTTAATTGATCCCAGCCACACGGTATATGAAAAAGTAGTCCAGGTCCTATGGAGAAAAGAAAGGAGGCCTGCTTCTGGCCTGCAGCTGGGTCAGAACAAGCTGCCTATATGTAGCACTAAGTATCTAGTCAAGAAAGGAGGGTAGCCAACTGAGAATTAACCGTGGTGCTTCCAACCTCAACTAGGGTTGATTTGTCTCCTTCTCTCCTCTCTTTCTCTCTCCCTGTCCTTCCCTGACCACTCTTTCTGTGGTCTCTTCCTAGAGGTTTGTGGCTTGAGTTTTGTCCTGTATTTTCTCTCCGGTTCTCTCATTTACCTCTCCCATTCTCCATGGTTTCAACTATCACCTGTATGCTTAATAGACATTGCTGTTTATTGTCCATACTGATTCCTGTTCTGAGCACTAGACCTTCATTTCTGAATAAAATTTTAAAGTAAAATGTAACCACAGTTAATACATATACACAGTTAAATAGTGTATTTATTTGTATGTAGTTTGATAAGATGTACAAAATAAATAAATAAATAATGAATAACAAGTTATCTGCCCCACCACCCTCAGTTCAAACTATTTAGAGGCAATGACTTTCAACTCTTTTAGCTCTTAGTAATTTTCAAGTGTTTTCAAGAAACCCTGTGTATACCTGTTTCTTGATTTTTCTTTTTCAGTTTTAGAATCCTGAGTTCCTAGTGTGGAAGGTGAGGACTGAGCTTTCTTACACATCGCTTTCTACCCCCCCCGCCCCATTTCCATTCCACCCTTCCTACTAGCCAGTGTTATCATAACTTTTTGTTAGATCATTAATGTGTTTGTTCTTGTGACTATGTAAACATTATTCACTACTGGGTCCTATTGGGTGATTACATTTCTTGTAAAACCTTTTGCTTCTCCTGGAGTTGGTAAGTGGGCTCCCTTTGGTTTTTTGTTTTTATCTTTATACCCATCACCAGTCTCATTCCCCAGACTCTCTACCAGAAGTGTAAATCTCCTCTCATTTTGTTCAAACTTGTCAGGCATTCTATCAATACTACCTTTTTTTGGAGCCCTCTGCCCTCTTGTTCTAAGCCGGGCTGCGACACAGCCATCATCTTGGCACTTTCTTTATCCTTTATGACTTTCTTAGGGATTCTCTTCTGTGTTTCATTTGCCTTTTGTCTGGATTCTGTGTTTTCCTGTTTTTCCTATTTTCCCCCTTTAGTTTGGTGGAACAGATTCTCCTATGACTTCTTGAGAAAATGTGTATGAGAGGTAACATTTTTGCTGCTTTGTATATTTGAATATGTTTTACTTCTATCCCACATTTGATTGATAGTTTGCATATGGGTAGAATTCTAAGTTGGAAATAATTTTCTTTTAGCATTTTGAAGTTATTACTCTATTTTTTTTGAGTTTTTTAAAAACTTAATTTTTTTTTTTTAGAGACAGGGTCTCACTCTGTCACCCAGGCTGGAATGTGTGGCGCAATCGTAGCTCACTGCAGCCTTGAACTCCAGGGCTCAAGTGATCCTTCCACCTCAACCTCATGAGTAACTGGGATTACAGGTGCAAGCCACCACACCTGGCTTATTTTATTGGAACTTTCGGTGTTGTTATTGAAGAGTCCTGGAATTTCAATTTCTGTATGTATTAGTTATCAATTGTTGCATAGTTATCATAAAGCTTAGTGGCTTAAAACAACAAAGATTTATCTCATAGTTTTTATGGGTCAGGAATCAGGTGTGACTTAGTTGAGTACCATTGACTCAAGGTCTCTCATGTGGCTGCAATCAAGGTGAGCTGCAGTCATCTTATTGGGGCGATCTGGGTCCAAAGTCACTTATGTTGGTAGGCTTTGGGTCTTCTCACTGTTGACTAGAAATGTGGGTTCCACATGGGCCTCTCCATAGGGACACTGACCACATCACAAGTTGCTTATCTCACAGCAGTGGCTCTTAGAGCTCAGATTGTGTTTATGACCCCAAAAAACTTAGGACAGAAATCTCCTGAGTGGTATTTAGAAGGTGATTTGGCAAAAAATGAGAAAAGTCTTTAATATAGTGCCTGTCTCCAACTTTCCTTTTTCTGCTTCTATGCACTGTCTCTAGATGTTCCGGGTTTGATAGTCTGACATGACTTGGGTTTCCTTCCGCCCTACCTATCTTACCACTTCCATTTGTCAGTTGGTTCATCCATGAAGTGTTGCAAATATTCACTGACAACCTGTCTGTGTGCTGGCTGCCAGCTAGAACTCACGGTTGTATGCAGTGTGCTGCTGTCAGTATCCACCTCTCACTGACGAGGGAACCTCCACAGATAAAGTTGTGGTCCAAGTGTAGGCTGACCTGCCAAGGCCAGCGCCCTGCAGCAGCATCCTGGCCACCTACAATGCGGCTTGAGTATACAGGTCGCCCACACACTAGAGAAAGAGAAGAAAGGGAAATGTGGAAACCTAGGAGTCCTTTTTCTCTGGTCCCCACCTTATCATCATTCCCAAACTCCCATCTATTCCTAGGACCTGAACCCTCCCTAGACACCATACTCTATCCTATTCTGGTTCCACACCCAGCAGTCTTGGGCTCAAAATGGAGACCACTCACCTGATTGCAGCTCTTTCTTTTTGGGAAAAGAGCATGAGCAAGACCCTAAGGAAGAAATAGGGTATCATTAATACATAATAACACATCTAATATCTAGATTCACTGAATAGAGAACCTTCCTTTATATTTAAATTTTCCAGATTGGTGTTAAAGGCCAACATTTTCAAATGGCTTCTACCTATTAGTGGGAACCTTCACAAACATATTTAGCTGCCTTTAGCAGCATACATGAAACACAATTTAACTTAACATTTATTATTATTTTTTAAACCAGGGATAGTGACTCATGCCTGTAATCCTGGTGCTTTGGGAGGATGAGGTGGGAGAAGTGCTTGAGGCCAGGAGTTTATGACCAGCCTGGGCAACATAGTGAAACCAGGTCTCTAAAAAAAATTGAAAAAAAAAAAGATTTCCACATTTCCCTCTCTCTGCTTTCTCCAGTGTGCTGGTGACCTGTATATTCAAGCCGTGTTGTAGGTGGCCAGGATGCTGCTGCAGGGCGCTGGCCTTGGCAGGTCAGCCTACACTTGGACCACAGCTTTATCTGTGGAGGTTCCCTCATCGATGAGAAGTGGATACTGACAACAGCACACTGCATACAAGTGTGAGCTCTAGCTGGTATCTAGCACACGACAGGTTCTCAGTGAATATTTGCATGACTACATAAATGAACCAACAGACAAATGAAAGTGGTAAGATTGACTGGGCACCATGGCTTACACCTATAATCCCAGCACTTTGGGAGACTGAGGCGGGTGGATTGCTCAAGTCCAGGAGTTCAAAACCAGCCTGGGCAACATGGCCAAACACCGTCTCTACAAAAAAATATAAAGAAATTAGCCTGGTGTGATGGTGTATGCCTGTAGTCCCAGCTACTTGGGAGGCTGAGACAGGAGGATTGCTTGTGCCCGGGAGGTGGAGGATGCAGTGAGTTGGGATCATGCCACTGCACTCCAGTCTGGGCGAGAGAGCAAGACCCTGTCTGGAAAAAAAAAAAAAGGAAAAAATGGTGGTGAGATAGGCAGGGCAGAAGGAAACCCTAGGTCACATCGGACTCCCAAACTAGGGATGACCAGAGACAGGGCATAGAAGTAGAAAAAGGAATGTTGGAGACAGGTGCTATATTAGAGACTTTTCTTATATTTCGCAAATCACTTCCTAAATACCAGTCAGGGTTTTTTTTCTTTTGTCTTCAGCTCTTTTGGGCCACAAACACAACAGGTGTGGTCGCAAGCCTGTAGTCCCAGCCATTAGGGAGGCTGAGGTGAGAGGATTGCTTGAACCCAGGAATTTGAGGTTGCAGTGGGCTATGATTGTGCCACTGCACTCTAGCCTGGGTGACAGAATGAGATTCTGTCTCTTAAAAATATATATATATATGCTCTGTGAAGATTCAAATTTAACTTTTACTTGATTCAAAGTCACCATCAGGAATATGAAGTGTGTTAGTTTATAAATACAATGATGCCCTCAGATGCAGTTGAGGTTTGCAAGCTGTTTACTTTTGTGCTATTTGGTTTAACTGAATTGGCATTTTGCAGTATTTGTGTATCTTTCTTCTTTGCCACCTGTTAAGTTTTTTGCTCTCTCGACATACCCTTTTTGTTTTTTGTTTTTTGTGGGGACAGGGTCTTACTCTGTCGCCTAGGCTGGAGTGCAGTGGCGCTATCTCGGCTTACTGAAGCCTCCACTTCCCAGGCTCAAGCACTTCTCCTGCCTCAGCCTCTTGAGTAGCTGGGACTACAGGTGCCTGCCACCACACCCCGCTAATTTTTTTATTTTTTGTAGAGATGGGGGTTTCGACATGTTGCCCAGGCTGGTCTTGAATTCCTGATCTCAGGTGATCTGCCCACCTTGGCCTCCCAAAGGGCTGGGATTACAGGCGTGAGCGACTGTGCCTGGCCAGTATACCCTTCTTATAAATCCCTGTGGACCAGAAAAATAAATGAACAAGCGTATACCTGAAATCGTTGAACTGTGTTTGCTCAAGTGTATACCTGAAATCATTGAACTGTGTTTGCTCTTCCAGTTCCCTCTGCTTGAGATGCTCTTCTCCTGGATCCTCTTAGCTAATTTACTTATCTCCTTCGGTTCTGCTCAAATGACTTCTTAGTGAGGCCTTCTTTACCCTTCTAAAGATTGCAACACTCCTGCCCCTGTACTTCAGATGCTCCTTTCCTTTCATAGTACTTATTACCTTCTAACATGCCTTATAATTTATACATTTAATATGTGCATTGATTAGACCCACAAAGATAGGGATCCTGTGTGTGTGTGTGTGTGTGTGTGTGTACTGCTATTTCCAATCAGGAGCATTGGAACGGTGCTGGGTATATAGTAGCCTCTCAGGACCTTCTCAGGCCATACTACTCATAAGTAACATCCCATGGGTGAAGTGTCACATTGTTGTATATGATGCCTTCTTGAGTAAAAATCCTCTGCCTCTTCCTTCCCAACCCCACCCTGGCACTCACCTGAGATCCCCAGCAGAAGGAGCAGCCTGAAGGCACAGCCAGTAGGGCCCATGTCTCTGCCCTCAGAGCCAGCGCTTCCTGCTTCCTGGACTCAGGCTCCCAGGAAGAGGCCAGTGGGGAGCCACCAGAACTAGTTTCTCCTCCTAAACGGATTCCTCTGCTTCACCTCCTCCTCTCCTTTGGTCTTCACCCTCTGCCAGATCCTGAAGGGACCAGACTTCAGAAGTGCAGCTGCAGGATCCAGGGGAGGAACTGGGGTCTGCGGCGCCCCCTGCTGTCCCGGAGGAACTGGGATCTGCGGTACCCCCTGCTGTCCCCCTGCTGTCTGGGGTTTCTGCCTGTGGTGTTGAGGAGTGGCTGCTTGAGGGCACTGGAAGGAACAGGACCCTGTCTCTAGCAAGGAGATAGAAGGTGGACATGATTCTCTAAAAGCAAGAAATGGAAAAGAGGAAATGAACCCAGTATCTGGTGAATTTTTCTGCATTTTTTTGTTTGTTCGTTTTCATTTCTGTTATAGTGTTAGCTGCACTGCAAGTCAGGTTTCCTGGGAAATAGACTCTAAGACCGAGATTTGTGTGCAGGAAATTTATTTTAGAGTGGTCTCAGGATCAGCACCTCTTGGGTGGGTAGTAGGATTGGTTAGAGGGAGAGTTGAACTGTGATGCATTTGCAACAGAGGCCTCAGCCTATCT
This sequence comes from Macaca fascicularis, assembly GCF_037993035.2. Lineage (NCBI taxonomy): Eukaryota > Metazoa > Chordata > Mammalia > Primates > Cercopithecidae > Macaca > Macaca fascicularis. The sequence goes on along the minus strand of NC_088379.1, from coordinate 156,181,912 downwards.
CACAAGTTTCTCTGAAGCTGAGGTGGCCCTCAGAGATTTTCTGTTCTGAGCTAAGAAGGATGGGCTCTTAGAAGTCTGCACAATTGGATGCAGGCCACTTCCTAGGAGGGGGCATTACGTTGGGTGAGGTGGCTCTGTTGGCAGTTCTTGGGATAGGACTTATCTGTGAACTGTCAGCAGCCAACACTCCTAGCTGCTAGGGGAATGAATGCTTCAGCTACAAAGGGTGGTCTGGGTGGTACACCACAACATCTGCCTCGGAAATCTTCACTGTGCCTTTTGCTTTCTGTGCCAATTGTTTATAGGGTGCTAAGTCTGTAGAGGCAGAATTCAATGAACTATTAAAACGTTACTGCTGTCTTGCAACTTAAAATATTGAGATGCTTGAAAGAAACATTAAATAGTTTAAAAGTAATAAGCTGGGCGCGGTGGCTCGTACCTGTAATCCCAGCACTTTGGGAGGCCGAGGCGGGTGGATCACCTGAGGTCAGGAGTTTGAGACCATCCTGGCCTGGTGAAATCCCGTCTCTACTAAAAATACAAAAATTAGCTGGGCATGGTGGTGCACGCCTGTAGTCCTAGCTGCTTGGAAGGCTGAGGCAGGAGAATTGCTTGAACCTGGGAGGCGGAGGTTGCAGTGAGCCAAGATGGCGCCACTGCACTCCAGCGTGGTGACAGAGCAAGACTCCATCTCAAAAAAAAAAAAAGAAAAAATTAAAAGTAAAAAAATAATAACAGTAATAGAGGTGGTTGGGTGTGGTAGCTCACGCCTGTTATCCTAGCACTTTGAAAGGCTGAGCTGGGAGGATCCCTTGAGGCCAGGAGTTTGAGACCAGCCTGGGCAATACCTATGTCTACAGAAATTTAAAAATTAGCCTGTGTGGTGACGTGCACCTGAAGTCCCCAGCCACTTGGGAGGCTGAGGCAGGAGGATCACTTGAACTCAGTAGTTCAAGGCTACATGAGCTATGATTGTACCACTGTGCTCCAGCTTGGGTGACAGAAAGAACCTGTCTCAAATAATAATGGAAGACCAGAAAATGTAGCTATTTTGGTAAGAACTATTCAGTTACAGGCCACTGAAGCTCACTTAAGCTAGCTTAAATCAAGAGGAGATTATTTTAAAGCTATTGTTTTGAACTGAATTATGTCTCCTCAAAAATGTATCTTGAAGTCCTAACTGTACTCCCATACCTCAGAGTATGACAATATTTGGAGATAAGGTCTTTAAAGAGGTAATTATATTAAAAAAAGGTCATTAGGTTGGGTTCTAATCTGATCTGAGTGATGTCCTTCGAAGAGGAAATGTCATATATGTTACATGTACAGAGGGAGAAGACAGCTATTTACAAGCGTAGGATGCCTGAAACAAATCCTTCCCTCATGGCCCTCAGAAAGAACCAGTCATGCTGATACCTTGATCTTGGACTTCCATGCTTCAGAACTGTGAGAAAATAAATTTCTGTTTGTTAAGTTCATCTAGTCTGTGGTACTTTGTTACAGCAGCCCTAGCAAACTTATGTAGATGTCTATGGAACAATAAGAACAGGATAACAAGGACACCTGGAGCTGCCATAGGACAACCCTGAAGACCAGAGCTGAAAGGAGCTCTGGATTCTTGATAGCTTAAGAGCTCATAGCAGGATCTTCTCTCTGGTTCTCTGCTATTAATATGGCTCAACCACATTCCGTGTCGTTTCTTTCTGTCCTACTATAAACTGCTCAAGTTGTTCCCTGTTTTCAGTTCAGACTCCCAAGACGTCTTATTTCGTACAGATTATCTTTTCTAACTAGGCTATAGGTTCATGGCCATAGATTAACTGTCCTTGGGGTAAGTACCCTTATATGGGAAGGTGAGAAGATGGAGATGCAGAAATATGGCCATCTTAGAAGCAGGTGCTATTGTGGCAGGGCAGATGCCAGGTTTGCTATATCTCAGTAAAGTAGCATAAAGATGTTTATCTCTTTAAATACATTTTAAAAGATTTTAGAAGTGAACACATGAAAAGAAATCTCTTCATTTGCTTTTTTAAGCAAACACTGCTACACCATGAATTTTTACCAAATGTATGTTTTTCAGATTCACTTGTTTTCATTTGTGTCTGCTTGACTGGGATGAAAATCTCCTACTACTATTACATTTGTGATGGTTTCTGTATACATTTTTAATGGTTCTTGTTTTGTATATCCAATTTTTTTTTTGGTTTATGTATTCACTCTGGTTTTCTGCCACTAACTGTGATTTTTTCATTATATAATGACTCTTAGTATTTTTCACCTTAATTTTTTCTGAAATTAACATTACAACCGGCAGTTTTCTCCAGCTCATTTCATTGAAGAAAAAGATTTCTTATTCATAGCACAACCATCTATGTGAGTATTCCAATTAATTTATGGTATTCACAGACAATTTTAGCTGTTGAGTTAACTCACTTAAATATAGTTTTTTTAAAAAGTCAGACCTCAGTTTGAGATTTGCCTTCTGATCATGTTTAGAGTAAGGGTAGCTTATTATTCATTTTGCAGAGACCTGAAAGCTTTGGACAGATCTTTCTGTTGACTTACCACAGGAGCAAAAATCTTGAGCGGACAGTCCTTTCCCTCTGAGGATTTTGTGGTTGTCCCAGGTCTTTGGACTTCTTTTTTTTTTTTTTTTTTTTTTTTTTGAGATGGAGTCTTGCTCTGTTGCCCAGGCTGGAGTGCAGTGGTCTAATCTCGGCTCACTGCAACCTCCCCATCTTGGGTTCAAGCGATTCACCGGCCTCAGCCTCCCAAGTAGCTGGGATTACAGGTGCGTGCCACCAGCCTGGCTAATTTTTTGTACTTTTAGTAGACATGGGGTTTCACCATATTAGCCAGGATGGTCTCGATCCTCTGACCTTGTGATCCGCCCACCTCGGCCTCCCAAAGTGCTGGGATTACAGGCGTGAGCTACTGTGCCCGGCGGGACTTTTATTAATACATCATTGGACAAATCTGAAGTACTGGCTTATACCTTTTATATGTTAGTTGGATTGCTCACAGAATCTCTCCTCTCTTTTGTTTAAATGTTTTGTAAATATATATTTCAGTTTTGGTGTCTGTTAAATTTAGTTGGAAATAATAAGGCACCAGTACTTTATTTTGAAAATTGGAAGGTAAAAGGAAATAATTAAATAGTTATCCTACTTTTCCTGTATAAACTGTCATTCAGAGTATCAAAATAGGTTTAGTTGGTGAGGGAAAAATTCCAACTAATAAATGTAGTTGGACCAGTAGCATTAGAAAATCACCACTTACAGCCCCTCGTGAAATAATTGATTCAAAGAATGATTATCAAATCTTTAGATGAAAAGTTGATAGAGAGCTTAGGCTGTTACCATTTGAACCCTCTGATCAATCTTAGCATCACTAAAAGTGGGACAAGGCAGACATGTGCCTCCTGATGTTACCCCCTATGAAGTATCCTTGTTAAAAAAAAGAAAAAAAGAAAAGTGAAACCTGAATCTCTAAGGCTCCTTTCCCTTGCAGCAAATATAAGGGATAAAGGAGTAAGTCAAATTACAGCTTAAGGAAGTAAATAGTCAAATCCGGAATGTAGGACATTTTACAAAGCAGCTGACCCAGTTACTGTTGTAAGTCCATGTTATGAGGGTAAAAAGGGAGAGAGGCTGATTTAAATTATAAGAAACTTTGTGTTTGGATCCTGATTTAACAAACCAACTTATTGTTAATCTTGGCAGGTGTCATAATGGCATTTAGCTTTTTAAGAAACTATCTATTCCTAAAGAGAAAGGTGGGACCCTCTTAACCGTTTCTAAATCTAAGCTAAAATGATTTATCATTTTGGAGAAAGTTCTTCTGGTTGCAGCCAGGTGCGGTGGCTCACGCCTGTAATCCCAGCACTTTGGGAGGCTGAGGCGGGTGGATCACCTGAGGTCGGGAGTTCAAGACCAGCCTGACCAACATGGATAAACCCCGTCTCTACTAAAAATACAAAATTAGCCGGGCATGGTGGTACATGCCTGTAATCCCAGCTACTCGGGAAGGCTGAGGCAGGAGAATCGCTTGAACCTGGGAGGTGGACGTTGCAGTGAGTCGAGATCGCGCCATCGTACACCACCCTGTGCAACAAGAGTGAAACTCCATCTCAAAAAAAAAGAAAAGTTCTTCTGTTTTTCAGCCCACAGTGCTATTCTTTTATTTTCGTGGGTATGGTTGTATTACCTTAAGCAAGTCACCTTTTCCCTAAGGCTTGTATTTTCCCATTGTACCATGAAGGCGCTGGAATCAGTTCATGATCTCAAAGATTAAATTATGCATTGCTTGTTTGTCACCATGTTTTATCTATTTATCTTTGCCTTTTGCCTACATTATCTGTCTATAAATATTCCTTTTCATTCAGTAATCAAGAAACATGTTGGATCTGCCATTTTACTGCTTCATTGACTCTTATAAGGAAGTGCCAAAGAGTTGGAAGCAAGAGAGTGGGTGCTTAATGCCCACCCCAGGGACTTCCCTGAACAGAGCTCTTACAGTTCCTGCCTCTCTCATCATGCCGTGTCTTCAGGTCTTAGATTCTCTGTCCCCAGATTATTACCCTATGCTATCATTAAAGTTATCTTTAAATACCTCTGCTGTACACAATAACTATAATAATAATAATCTCTGCAAAATGGGAATAATAATATCCCACAAGAGCTTCATAAGAATTAAATGAGATACTATAGAGCTAATACTTAGCTTGGGTTTGGCCTATTTAGCATATGCTAATTAATGGCAGCTGCTATTTTTATTATTATTGTTGTTGAACTCATTTCTTAGCTTTAAGTATTTGATTCTGCCCAAACAGTTTATCGTATGATGGCTTGGATTGATGGTGGTGGTACCTATTGACCAGGGCTTCTTAACCCTGACACTATTGACATTTTGGGCCAGATGATTCTTTGTTGTGGGGTAGCTAGCCTGTTCACTGTAGGATATTAAGCAGCATCCCTAACCTCTACCTATTAAATGCCAGTCATACCTACTACACCTAGTTGTGACAACCAAAAATGTCTCCAAACATTGACAGATGTCCCCTGGGAGAACCACTGCTGTAAAGCAAAGATGCTACTTCAAGAATTCAGTCTTCTTTTGAGCACCCTGAGGATAAAACAGGGAAAACAATAGATTTGCAAGCTTTGTAGCTTTTTATCTATATTAACAGAAAGGGCAAATGGACACCATTGTCTATTTTCTAATTCAACCCATCAATCAATCTATTATATTGGAAAATGAATAGATCTCCTTATAAAACAGTCTCCTAAAGAATAATTGAGGCCACGCATAGTGGCTCACACCTATAATCCTAGACTTTTGGGGGGCCGAGGCGAAAGGATTGCTTGAGCTTAGGAGTTCAAGACCAGCCTGGACAACATAGTGAGACCCCGTCTCTACAGAAAAATTAAAAAATTAGCCAAGTGGGGGCTGCATGTTTGTAGTCCCAGTTACTCAAGACGCTGAGGTGGGAGGATTGCTTGAACTTGAGAGTTTGAGATTGCAGTGGGCTGTGATTGGGACACTACACTCCAGCCTGGGTGACAGAGTAAGACCCTGTCTCAAAAAAAAAGAATAATTGACTTCTCTAGTATATGTATATCAGGCCTTGGCTTTTGCCTTTGTGTTCCCTCTACTAAAAGGTCCAGTCTAGTTTTAGTTTTTGAACTTGGACAAGAAATTTTTTGTGAAACTTTTCTTTCACAAATCAGTAAGTGCTAGAATTAGTCCATATACAGTCATGTGCTTCATAATGACATTTCAGACCACATATACTAGGGTGGTTCTATAAGATTATAATGGAGCTGACAAATTCCTATTGCCTAGTGACATTAGAGTTGTAGGGCAATGCATTACTCAAATGTTCAGGGTGGTGCTGTTATAAACAAACCTACTGACTGCCAGTTGTATAAAAGCATAACATATGCAATTACATACAGTACATATGTGGCAGGCTGTTCTTCTATTGCTGTAAAGAAATACCTGAGACTGAGTAATTTATAAAGAAAGAGCTTTAATTGGCTTATGGTTCTGCAGGCTGTACAGGAGGCATAGCGGCATCCGCTTCTGAGAACGCCTCAAGAAGCTTCCAATCATGGTAGAAGGCAAAGGGGGAGCAGGAGGCACATCACATGGTGAAAGCAAGAGAGAGAGTGGGGGAGGTGCCACACACTTTTAATGACCAGAACTCACACACTGTTTTGAGGATAGTACCGAGAGGATGGTAATAAACCATTCAGGAGAAACTCACCCTTGTGATCCAATCACCTCCCACGAGGCCCCACCTCCAACACTGGGGATTATAATTCAACATGAGATTTGGGTGGGGGTCAGCATCCAAACTATATCAACATAATGCTTGATAATCATAATAAATGAGTATGTTACTGGTTTATGTATTTTTTATGCTATACTTTTAATCATTATTTTACAGTGTACTCTGTCTACTTTAAAAAAAAAAAGTTAACTGCAAAACAGCTTCAGGCAGGTCTGGCAGAAAGTATTCTGGAAAAGGCATTGTTATCATAGTAGATGACAACTCCATGCATGTTATTGCCCTTGAACACCTCCCAGTGGGACAAGACGTGGAGGTGGAAGACAATGATACTGATGATCCTGACCCTGTGCAGGCCTAGGCTAATGTGTGTGCTTGCGTCTTAGTTTTTTTTTTTTTTTAAAGAGAAGCTTAAAAAGTAAAAGTAACAAAATTTTACAAAGAGAAAAAGGCATATAGAATAAGGATACAAGGAAAGAAAATATTTTTGTACAACTATACAATGTGTTTGTGTTTTAAGCTAAGAGTTATTAGAAGAGTCAAAAGTTCTTAAAAATCAAAATTTTATAAAGTTATACTAAGCAAAGATTAATGTATTAAAGAAAAATTTTTTTAAATACACTTAGTGTAGCCTAAGTGTACAGTGTTTATAAAGTCTACAGTAGTGTACTATCATGTCCTAAGCCTTCACATTCACTCACTACTCACTCACTGACTCATCCAGAGCAACTTCTAGTCCTGCAAGCTTCGTTCACAGTAAGTTGCTCTATATAGATGTACCAGTTTTTATCTTTTATAATATATTTTTACTGTACCTTTTCTATGTTTAGATACATAAATACTTCCCATTGTGTTACAGTTGCCTACAGTATTCAGTACAGTCACTTGCTGCACAGGTTTGTAGCCTGTGAGCGACAGGCTATAGCATGTAACCTAAGTGTGTAGCAGGCTGTATCACTGAGTTTTGTGTCAATTCACTCTAAGATGTTCGCACAATGACAAAATCACCTAATGACACATTTCTTAGAACGTATCTCCATCATTAAGCAACATGTCATGTACTTAGCATCTGTTATGTCAGGGCCAAGCCCTGGACAACCTTTCAGAGATAATCTTCTTTCTCTCCCCAACTCTTTGCCTTATTGACCAGTCTACAGGTTTCCCTGGACTGCACTCATCTCCTCGACAGGGACTAATCTTGCTCTGAGCACCATCCTACTTGCTTGGAACACTAATGCCGTTTAAAACCAGTCCCCCCTTTACAGGGAGGACTGGTTATTTTGATCACCAACTAATGCACCTGTTCTTTTGATCACTAACAAAATACATTTCCCTTTTTATGTTTATTCACTTCTACTCATACTAAAGGAATTCTTCCCTATAATTTTGACAGCTGGCTTTCTATAGTCTATAGTTCTCATTTTGTTAATTGAAAAAACAAGATTCAATACTTTGTTTGCAGGATACTACATGTTGTTAGAAGGTCAGAAAGATGAATAGGACATTAGTTTATTTTCTCAAGTCTGTTTTTATCTATTCAGAAGGAAAAGTAAAAGCTATGTGCACCCAAGGAACTACAAATAGAGACAAGAAATACAAGAGGTACAAATAACTAGGGCCAAAGGCCAAGTGTTATTTTGGCGTAATATAAGGAAAAATCTTACAGCTTTCCAACAATGAACGGAGGTAATTTGGTATAGTGGAAAGAGCCTTTTTTTTTTTTTTCTTTGAGATAGGGTCTTGCTCTGTCACCCAGGCTAGAGTGTAGTGTGTCGCCCAGGCTAGAGTGTAGTGGCACAATCACAGCTCACTGCAACCTTGACCTTCCAGGCTTAATCGATCCTCCCACCTCAGCCTCATGAGTAGCTGGGACTACGGGCGCATACCACTATGCTGGACCAACTTTGTTTTGTTTTGTTTTGTTTTGTTTTTTGTTTTTGAGAGAGGGAGGGTCTCACCGTGTTGCCCAGGATTGTTGCAAACTCCTGGCCTCAAACCATCCTTCCACCTCGAGTTCCAGAAGTGCTGGGATTACAGGCATGAGCCACCACACGCGGCTGAAAAAGCCGTATTTTTGAAGTCTGACAGCCCTGGATAGATCTGTTAAATTAAATATTGGCTGTTTAGTCTTAGGCAGATTACTTAGCCTCTTTGAACCTCAGTTTTGTGTGTTTTTATTTCATTTGTAAATGGGGCTAAATAATACCTTCTTGAGTTGTTAAAACTAAATAAGATAATATTTAAAGTGACCAGCATAGTACTTAACACAGAGGAGTCATAAAGTAAATATGAGTTCCTGCCATTATTAAGAGATGAGATATGTCATGTTATCCAGAGAATTCACTTAGGCAGCTCTTCCACAAGCAACATGACTTGACTCAAGTAATCTCAATCTAGTTTCTGGGTTCTTAGCTTTTTAGCTTCTGGACTTCAGGCCTTGTCAGAGCACCTAGAAGAGATCAAATTCAAGGGACTGACTCACTAAACTCTGAGGCTTATGTATGAACCAGAATATTTATTCTCACTAAGGGCTATTCATTTCCATTATTTGGAATTTTCAGTTTTCCCTACCAGGGCACCTCTTCTTCACATGAGTCAAGAAGCCAAATGTGTTGTGGTTTAAAGAGGTTTAAAATGAGAATAAATGGAGGTGGCTCATCTCCAGGAGCATTTCACTTACTAAGATGAAATATCTCATGTCTACAAAAACTGAAAGACCACTTTTCTAAAACAGAACATGTTTTTCTAAGTAAATGTAAAGTTTATATTCATTAGACTCAGGGTTTTTCTCCCTTAACAGCCTAGAATCTGATGAACATATATAGTTAACGGACTTTTCCCTTCTTAGATTCCATGCTATCTCCCGTCTTAATCCTGGTTTTCTTCAACCAGTGCATAATACTATTGATTAGATTTAAAGTTTCATTGGTACGATCTTATTCCTAGTACGTAGCCTTAAGATTATACCCAAGTCTCCAAGATTACCATCTTCCTAAAACATGAGGTATGTATTTACTTCAGGGTATACCCAAGTCTCCAAGATTACCTTCTTCCTAAAACATGAGGTATGTATTTACTTCAGGGTTTGTCCTACATGTAACTATCTCATCCATTATGTGTGTTATTTTACTTGTTAAGTTTCAGTTTTAGAGGATTCTTGTGGGCAAGGGGTGGACAATACTGTGTAGTGAAAATAGTTCCCATTCCCTCATTCCCAACAATGAATAATTTTCCAAAGCTCTTGTAATAAGTAGTATAAGGGGGCCAGGCACTGTGGCTCACACCTGTAATCCCAGTACTTTGGGAGGCTGAGGCGGGTGGATGGCTTGAGGTCAGGAGTTCATGACCATCCTGGGGAAGGGCAACATGGGGTAACTCCATGTCTCTACAAAAAATATAAAAATTAGCCGGGTGTGGTGGTGCACTCTTGTAATCCTAGCTACTCAGGAGGCTGAGGCAGGAGAACTGCGTGAACCCGGGAGGTGGAGGTTGCAGTGAGCCGAGATTGCGCCACTGTGCTCCAGCCTGGGTAACAGAGCAAGACTCTGTCTTTAAAAAAAATAAATAAATAAAATAAAAAGAAAAGAAAAGAAATAGAAGAAATATAAAGATTAATTGATCATTCTATTAAAAAGTAAACTTATGCCTTGAGCTTGGAGTAGTATCGAATAATTTGTGAAGTGCCTTCCAACTGTTATATTTTGTGATTTTATAACCACCTTTTATCTCCTATTTTTTGGCTCCACTATGTAGATCCATCATCTTCTCTCACATTCTATCCGGTTTTTTTTTTTTTCAACTGATTTAGCATCCCATGTGGGTAGTGAGTTTACATTTTCTTTTGCTGAAGCATTTTCCACAGTGTCAAGTATGCCTTGTTTGAAATTCTGTGGTGGTGTCATCTACAAAAATTCTAACAAGCTGTTACTGACACAAACAGTATCCCTTTGAGAATAAATTGTAATCGTTCTTTATCCTGCTTATAATTTGATAATTTTTGCATTTGGGAATTTGTTTTCTTCTGAATTCTTTTTTTATATGTATGGAAAGCTTTTTCATGGCCCACATTTAATTAACTTATTATTATGTAATTACCTTATTTTTGTGATTATTTATGAAAATTATTTTCAAACAATGATTTTATTAGTACTCAGAGTGAGGAATATTCACTTTGCAGTTGTTCGTTCCACTGTCTTGCCAAAACTCCTTCCTTATTTTTTACTCTTTATTCATCAAGTAATGTAGAGCATTGTGTCTATTATTATATTTTAATCTGCATACTGTGAAATCCAGCTCAGCTCTGGTCAGTGTCAGATCCCATGTTTTTAACCATTCGTTGTATATCAGAAAAAAAAAGGAAAAAAAGAAAATAAGGCAGCCATATATTCTTCATATGAAACATATTCTTAGACTACTCTGGTTACAGGATGTTACATTTTGGAAATATCCCTAGTAAATACCTTCATTAACGCCAACACTCCTGAGAACACAACTATAACATTTAATCCATGACTACTAAGCACAGTCAGCCTTAGCTTCTCAGGCTCTCATTCCAGACTCTTCCCGTACTCTACTTGTGAAGGCAGCCTTCAAGACGGCCTCCAATGACCTTCAACTCCTGATAGTCACACCTTGTTGGCTTACTACTAAAGAATAGAATGCTATAAGAAGTAATGAGATGTTAGGGTTTTATTATTATTATTATTATTATTTTGAGACAGTCTTGCTCTGTCGCCCAGGCTGGAGAGCAGTGATGGGATGTTGGCTCACCGCCAGCTCCCAGGTTCAAGCGATTCTCCTCCTACCTCAGCCTCCTGGGTGGCTTGGATTACAGATGCCCACCACCAAGCCCGACTAATTTTTGTATTTTTAATAGAGACGACATTTCACCATGTTAGCCAGGCTGGTTTTGAACTCCTGACCTCAGGTGATCTGCCCGCCTCAGCCTCCCAAAGCTGGGATTACAGATGTGAGCCACCACGCCTGGCCAAGATGTCAGTTTTGAGATTAGGTTATAAAAAGACTGTGGCTGGCCAGGCATGGGTGCCCATGCCTGTAATCTCAGTACTTTGGGAGACCAAGGCAGGAGGATCGCTTCAGCTCAGGAGTTTAAGACCACCCTGGGCAACGTGACAAGACTTTATCTCTACAAAAATTTTAAAATAGCTGGGAGTGGTGGTGTGTACCTGTGGTCTCAGCTACTCAGAAGGCTGAAGTGGGGTGGATCACTTGAGCCCAGGTGATCGAGGCTGCAGTGAGCTGTGTTTTTACCACCACACTCCAGCCTGGGCCACAGAATGAGACCTTGTCCATAAAAAAAAAAAAAAAAAAAAAAAAAAAAAAAAAAAAAAAAAAGACTGTAGCTTCCATCTTGGGTGCTCTTTATTGCTCTGTCTTGGATCATTCACTCTCAGAGAAGCCAGCTGCCAAAGGCATTCCTTCAGAGAGGCCCACATGAATGGTAACAGGCACAAGTGAGCTTGGAAGCTGATCCTTTCGTAGTTGAGCCTTGATGACTGTAGCTGTGGCTGACACAACAGCAGCTTTTTGAAAGATCCTAAACCATAACTAACCAGCTAAGTCTTCCAGATTACTGTCCTACAGAAACTATGAGATAATAAATCTTCATTGTTTTAACTACCGAGTTTTGGGGTAATTTGTTGTATTACAATAGATAACTAATATACTGCCTGGGTTCCTCCTCCAGCCTGGCCTGTTTTATTTGAAACCTTCTAATCTTCCAAGTCCCTACTTTTTCCTCAGAATCCAGTCTAATTCCAGGATTGGATGGTTTTCATCTTGGATTAAGCCAGTGGCAAACTAACCTCTGGACCCCAGTGTCTTCACCTGTAGAATGTGGGGATTTGTTGGGCTAAGTGATGTCCAGATTCCTTTTAGCCCTCAAGTTCTCTGCTTCTGCATTTCCCCAGGCACTGTCTTCAATTTCATCAAAAGAATGAATATGAGAAATAATTGTTAGAATCAACCAAATTTTATTCACTCTGGGGATCTTGTTTACTAGACTGACTTGTACGGGGGAAAGGCAACAAGCAAATTAGGCTTATGGGACAGCAGAACTGCATCTGTCTTGCTGACTCTTCAAAATCTGTCTTCAGAATCTCAGCTCTGGAATTTCCTTTTCTCATTCTCAATTGCCACTTTACCCAGGGCATACTGACCTCAGCCAGTTAAGGTGGCCCCAGGAAAATCAGAGGCAGAAGCACAATAGGGAGGAGCCTAGAGAGGCCCAGACTGAGGGTAGCAGAAAACTCAGCAAGCGAGATGGCAGACTTCTCAATCCAAGACTTGTGGAAATGGATGTTTGTGTATATTCCAGGCCCATTGGTTTGGATGCAGTTTGATCCCCGGCTCACCACTCCTGCCAGGACCCAGAAATCTTCAACTTGACACATCAGGGGGTCTCCTCTACTGCCTAAAGAGAGAGAGAGAGGAAAGTTGGCCAGACAGTGCATAGGGCAAAGGGAAGGAGGTGAAACTCTTCAAGAGTTTAGCCAAGAACTGTGCGGTTAGGCCTGTCCAGACACTCCTGGGTTCACCCAGGGTCTCCGAAGCTATGAGATGTGGAGGAAGCACAGTGGGGAAGGCAAGGCCTGTGAAAGGTGCCTGAGGGGTGGATTCTTACAGTACACTGATCCATCTGCCCCACTGGGAGCTTGGAGCAGATCATAGCTTCACTGATGATGAGCTCAACTCCGTGCAGCAAGCTTTCATTTTGATAGTAGTCACCGCATGTCTGGAGATCAGTGAGGGACACTTTCACCTCCATCAGTGTATAAGAAGGCTTGATATCTGTAGGGCCAAAAAGAGTCAAAGCTGTCTTAATTAAAAAGTGATTTCTAGCTATGGATACAGATTTTGTGCCTTTGATTTTCAGAGAAAGCTCTAATTTCAAATATTCTGCCCTGTGTTAGATACCATCCTGATTTCTGGTTTGGGAAACAACCTAAAGGCTGAGCTCCCCGGCCCTGGACGAGGCTGTGGGCAGTTGGCTCCTGTTCATATAGCACAAATTAATAACAGAAAAATCTTGTAATTTAGGAAAACCCAAAACAGTGAATGTAGAATTAAATTGTCTTCAGAATATAGATTTATTTTTCCATAGAAATAAGGGGTAGATCTAGTAAGAAGAATTACCCAGAAATGAAGCTGTACTTTCCTAGCTAGTTTGACTCAGGAACCTTTGCTGAGTGGCCTTCCTTTCCTGAGCACATCTTCATGTCTCCTTTCCCTATCCACCTACCCACACACACTCCACCCAGGTACAGAGGGAGAACTATATTACTTAGACTGCACAGAACTACCCTATCTCTAAATTCATTGTTCTGTCCTTTTTACTTTTAAGGTCTCAGCACTATTGCTAAACAAGAACAAAAGCTGGTATCAATAAGCAAAGAGATTATAGCAGAAGAAATATGGAAGAGGCAAAGGGTCACAGAGAATTTGAAGTCTGAAGCACCTCAGATTACTGCAGTATATCTGGTGCTCTAGGGCTAGGATAGAGAGCAGGCGGAGAGAAAGTCAGTCGAAGAAGTAGAACACAGAAAATCTATGTATCTTCACGTCAGAATACTCCAGTATAGCCCCATCCAGTCACCCAGCAGGAGGTTGTATTCTTCTTCAGGTGGACTTCAGACGAGGGAAGGCAGATGAGCAGGACAACAGGGCTAACAGAAACTGGGGAGGGCAGTTTTACTACAGCAATGGCACTAGATGTGTTTGCTTGGAAATCAGGGTTGGGGGATAATCTGGGACACATGTACTATCGTTTTGGAGTCTGCGCAACCAAAGATCTACCACCACTACGCTGTATTTCCTGGCATCCTTAGACCTGAGAAGAGAAGCAGAAGAGATACCATGGGTTTCTTGTGACTCTGCCCTGGGTCATCATAGCAGAGCCCATTGTTCTGGATATGGCATTTTTCCTCTAGTTCTTCTGAGGCTTTCATTCCTTCAACAAGTATTGAGCATCTCCTGATAAATGAAATTAAAATAGACATGATCTGGCCCTCAGGGGGCTATAATTTTAAGGGGTGTGTGTGTGTGTGTGTGTTTGTGTGTGTGTTTGTGTGTATGTGTGTTGGGGCAGAGCAAGAGAAACAACAAACAAATACAAAATTTACAATTGTGATAAATGTTATGAAGAAAACAAACAGAATTTTAAAGTAGAGGGTAAAGGAATCGGGGAGAGTCTTTGGATTGGATGGTTAGGAAAGGTCTTGTTGAAGAGGTAACCTTTCAACTGAGTCCCAAAAGGAAAAAGTCAGCCGTAAGAGTGATAAAAGCATTCCAGACAGGGAATAGAGTATGCAAGGCCTTGAGGGTGAGAAAGAGCTTGGCAGTCTCCAGGAATTGAAAGAAAAACTGGAGAATGGGATGAGGTTGGAAAAGTGGGCACACACCTGGTGATTCATGGCTTGTAGGCCACAATGTGGCATTTGGGTTTTATTATAGGTGCCTGGGCAACCACTGGAGGATTCGAAGCAGGGAGTGATATTATTTCACCCCTAACTTTAAAAAGTCACTTTTTGATCTGTATTGAAGGTAGTAAAACCTATTATACTGTTGCAGTGGTCCAGGGGTAGCTATGTTAGAGTCAAAGTATATTTTGGAAGTAAAACTGACAAGAATGGTACGTGCATTGGATGTGCAAGGTGAGAAAAAGAGAGATACAATATTTGTCTTGAGTAACTGGTTATATTGTTGAATGAAATGAGGAAGAGAGAGAGAAAAAGACTGGGGGACAGTGATGGTGGTAAAATTACCTTTTCTGACCATGTGACCTTTGAGATGCCAAATGGAAGTGCATCAGGACTGGTGTTTGGGGCTAGAGATACAAGTATGAGTGTTATCAGCAAATATATGACATTTAAACCAAGGGAAATGGATGAGGGTAGATAATGAGAAATTACTTAATGGGTACAATGTACATTATTTGGGTGATGGATACCCTAAGAGCTCTGATGTCACCGCTATGCAGTCTAGGCATATAACAGAAATTACAGTTGTACTCCATAAATGCATACAAATAAAATAAAAATATTTTAAACTAAGAGGCACACTTTCTTTCAAAAAGAAAAAAAAAGATGGATGAGTTAACTTAGGGATAGTGAAGAGGGCTCAGGATTGTGCATCTGAAGAGTGGTATGAGGTGCAGGCATGCTGTAAGGGAAGGAGCCCTTCCTGGGGGATGTCTCCTGGGTAGAGGCTTCAATTTGAGGAATGGGGTAGGAGAATGTAACTATTTTTAGGTAGTCAATCAAGATGATGTTACATTTGAAGAAGCCTAAAGTCTGAGAGTAGTTGTACTGAACTGAGAGCTGGAGTAGGAAATATTTGAACCCACTAATAACGCACAACAAGTGTATTGGGCAGTGCACGATAAGCCCCGCCCAGCCTCAGCTCAGGCGCTTCAGTCACCCAGGTGCCTTCATAGGTCTCCCCACAGCAGGGCCAGCACTCACCAGAAGCAGATCGCCACTGTCAGCACCCACTCCTCTGAGATGAGGGTGGCTGAGCAGACATGAATCAAGCCCTGGCAGATGCTGACCTGCCAGGGCCACTGTCCCACACTAGCCTCCCAGCCTGAGTCAATGCCAGATGAGACTGGGCCAAGAAAACTTGGAGGGATGCAGCCTGGAATCCTGCCCCTCTGCCCTCCCTCACCCCTCCATGGTCATTTCCCAAACTCAGGTCCTCTTTCCTCTGTACACAGATTCCCTTCCCTCAGTCCATCCAGGCATGCTGCCCCTGCCTGAGGTGTCTTACTTGACTTCAAGAGATTCTCTGTTTCATCCTTATCTGTCAGTTTTGGAAGTAGAACTGACAAGAATGGTATATACATTGGATGTGGAAGGTGAGCGGAAGTGAGATACAATATTTGTCTTGAGTAACTGGTTATATCGTTGAATGAAATGGGGAAGACCTTGTCTCACTCTGTTACCTGGGCTAGAAGTACAGTGGGATGATCATAGCATACTGCAGCCTAGACCTCCTAGTGGGAGAATGGGGAATGTGGGAGGCACTCTTGATGAATTCTTGTTGCTACAGAGGGCGCTCACCCATGCCCTGTGCAGCCTTTCCTGGTCTGAAGCCCCTGTCCCTACCTAGAGCTTAACTCGCTCTGGGAGCTCACCCGAAATCCCCAGCAGAAGGAATAGCGTGAATGCACAGCCAGCAGCGCCATGTCTCTGTTCTCAGGGCCAGCACTCCCTGCCCCCTGGACTCAGGATCCCAGGGAGAGGCCAGTGGAGAGCACCCAGAGAAGGGGGGGCAGGACCATCTCCTCTTAGATGGATTCCTCTGCTTCACCCCCTCCTCTCCTGTGGTCTTCACCCCCTGCCAGATCCTGAAGGGACCAGACTTCAGAAGTGCAGCTGCAGGACCCAAGGGAGGAACGGGGGGGGGGGGGGGGGGGGTCTGCGGCGCCCCCTGCTGTCCTGGAAGAGCAGGGTGTCTGGGATTCAGCCTGAGGGTGGGTGATGGGAGGTAAGAAGGGAAGGTTGGAGGTGGGCATTGGAAGGAGCAGGGCTCGCTCAGTGCTTAGTGACCCGGGTGTTGAACAAATCTAAGTTAACACACTTCCCTCTGCCTAACCTGCAACATCTCAGGGACCTGCCCTGGTGCGCCCATTTAATTCCACCTTGACCAAAGGTGAACCAATGGAGGGCAGATCCCTGAGTTGGGATCTCAAACGGCTGTGCCGACTGGCCACCCCAGGTCCTTGGCCTCTAGAATGGTTCTGACAGGACTGACAGGAGAAAATAAAGGGAAAATGAACCAGTCAGTTCTCTGACCAGTGTTTTCTGTTTTCTCTCTTTCCCTTTGTGCCTCAATCGTTACCTGCTCTTAACCTTCTTTAGGTAGCAAATATGTCTTAGGTCTTTGTTGTGTTAAAGGATATTGTGTTAAAATGTGGAACGGGATCTATAGGGAACTGCCTGTCTTCCAGGAGTTTACATCTAGTGGGAGAGAGGTGGAATAAGGAAATAACTCAGGAGGTTTTTACTTATAATTTATATCCTGTTCATTTGAAAAGGGGGACAAGGGGCTATGGAAACTAAACAAGGGACTGTGACATGGGACTATGACAGAGCATTTGTATATGTGGTACAGACTGTTCAGCCTCATTCCTGGCTCTCCCCAAGGACTGGCTTTGTTGTTGTTGTTGCTTTTGTTTTTTTTTTTTTGTTGTTTTTTGTTTGTTTTTGAGACAGAGTCTCACTCTGTTACATAGGCTAGAAGTACAGTGGGATGATCATAGCATACTGCAGCCTAGACCTCCCAGCCTCAAGTGATCCTCCCTCCCCAGTCTATGGAGGAGCTGGGACTACAGGCGTGCGCCACCATACCTGGCTTATTTTTTGTAGAGATAGGGTGTTAATATGTTGCCCAGGCTGTTCTCAAACTCCAGGACTCAAGCAATCCTCCCTCCCCAACCTCCCAAAGCATTAGGATTACAGCCATGAGCCACCGCACCCAGCCACGGTTACTATTCTTAATAGCATGATGATGATGATGATGATTAATAACATAATGATGAAGAAGAAGAAATAGTTGTTGAGACAGTTTAATATTCCAAGCCCAGTGCCTGGCACAGGACGGCATCATGTGTATAGTAAAAATGAGCAGAGTTAGAAAGGCCATAGAAAAAATGGGGAAGATTATACTTCCAAAAATCAAGGCTGGGATTATTATAATTATTACAATTAAAAGTTAACTGCTGGGCACAGTGGCTCACGCCTGTAATCCCAGAACTTTGGGAGGCCAAGGCAGGTGGATCACCTGAGGTCAGGAGTTTGAGACCAGCCTGGCCAACATAGTGAAACCCCGCCTCTACTAAAAATACAAAAATTAGCCAGGCATGGTGACCCGGTCCTGTAGTCCCAGCTACTTGGGAGGCTGAGGCAGGAGAATTGCTTGAATTCAGGAGGTGGAGGTTGCAGTGAGCCAAGATCATGCCATTGCAGTCCAGCCTGGATGACAGAGCAAGACTTCATCTCAAAAAAAAAAAAAAAGAAAGAAAAGAAATTAACTAGATTAACTAGGCCAGCCTGACTCTGTGACTCATGCCTGTAATCTCAACACTTTGGGAGGCTGAGGCAGGCGGATCATTTGAAGCCATGAATTCGAGACCAGCCTCGCCAAAATGGCAAAACCCTGTCTCTACTAAGAAAACAAAAATTAGCCGGGGATGGTGGCACATGCCTGTAACCCCAGCTACTTGGGGGCCGAGGCAGGAGAATCGCTTGAACCCAGGAGGTAGAGGTTGCAGTGAGCTGAGATCAGCACCACGACACTCCAGCCTGGGCAATAGAGCAAGACTGTATCAAAATAATAATAATAATAATAATTAACTTAACTTGAAGCTTTCTAGAGGCCAAGTTAAAAAAAAAAAGTGTGCCATACACCTTATGTCATCGGATAATAAGAACAATACTCTTTAGTCAGGGGAAGAATTTTTCATCTTTGTAAAAAGCACATTGGTTAACATAATATACAGTTCTATAGGGGACTGAGAAACATTCCTCATTTTTTATATTGTCTCTCAGTGAATGCGAACACTATCATTTTGAATCATGATTAAGGCATTTCTGTGAAGAGTTAAACTAATTTAATTGAAGTATTTATATTTCTTGTTATGTAACTTGAAACAAAAGTGGAACCTAATAGAAGATGCTTCTTTCCTCTTTCAAATACAACTACCTCCAGCTGTGCTTTGGCAAGGCCCATGTTCTCTCAATGGCCTTTGGCCTTTCTCGACATTTTACATAAACTTTGGAATCTGACTTGTATTTCTGCACCTGTGGGAAGGATAGTTCCAGAGCCAAATAAAAGTATCAAAGATCTCAAGATGACAAGTCTCATATCCCCCTGTTTAGAAGAGAATGGATAAGGCCTCAGGGCAGAAAACAAAAATAATGTTAGCCATAATGCCCAGAAGTTTATGATATTAAAGCATACAATTTATATAGAGACAATTACAAACTCTAGAGAGGGAAAGACAGTTTGAAATCTTTATTATAATTCAAGGTATCCTTTTGGTTTACAAAGTGACTGAATCTTCTAAGCATAAACTATTGTCTAAAAAAATGTTAATTCTAAATAGTTTAACATATGTGATCAGTTACAGAAGCCTGATGGTGTTTTACATTTGCCTGACATTTTCTTTTTTTTTTTTTTTTTTTTGAGATGGAGTCTCGCTCTGTCGCCCAGGCTGGAGTGCAGTGGCCGGATCTCAGCTCACTGCAAGCTCCGCCTCCCGGGTTTACGCCATTCTCCTGCCTCAGCCTCCCGAGTAGCTGGGACTACAGGCTCCCGCCACCTCGCCCGGCTAGTTTTTGTATTTTTTAGTAGAGACGGGGTTTCACCGTGTTCGCCAGGATGGTCTCGATCTCCTGACCTCGTGATCCACCCGTCTCGGCCTCCCAAAGTGCTGGGATTACAGGCTTGAGCCACCGCGCCCGGCCTGCCTGACATTTTCATTCACACAGAGGGTAAAGCATGTTTTCATTCCCTTTATAGATGAGGAAACTGAGGCCCTTGGAGGTTAAATGGCTTAACTAATTATACTGTGCAGTAACAAAGATGGGCGTTACTTCTGTTTTCTTGTCTGTAATCATATTCAAACCCAGATCTTCTGAGTCATCATCTGGTTATCTTGCTACAGCAGCCTCCGAAGTCCAGGAAACCTCATTCGTTCATCCAGCAATCATTTATTCAATACCCATGCCAGGGACTGTTTTCTAGAATAGAGGTGTGACAACATAGAAAAAACCCCCGTCCTCGTAGAGGTTGTATTGTAGTTGTAAGTCAGATCATGACAAGTGCTTTGGTTTTTGTTTGTTTTTGAGATGGAGTCTCGCTCTGTCACCCAGGCCAGAGTGCAGTGGCGCGATATCAGCTCCCTGTAAGCTCCGCCTCCCGGATTCATGCCATTCTCCTGCCTCAGCCTCCCGAGTAGCTGGGACTATAGGTGCCCGCCACCACGCCCGGTTAATTTATTTGTATTTTTAGTAGAGATGGGGTTTCACCGTTTTAGCCAGGGTGGTCTTGGTCTCCTGACCTCATGATCCGCCCACCTCAGCCTCCCAAAGTGCTGAGATCACAGGCGTGAGCCACTGCGCCCAGTCAACAAGTGCTTTGTTTAATAACAGGCTTAGTTACATAGGGATGCTGGAGTAGGGCATAACTTTTAAATAGGGTGGTCAGACAAGGCATCACTGAGGTGATTTCTGAGCAGAGACATGAGAGGTCAGAGAGGAAATGAGCCAGGTGGATAACTGAGGGGAGAGGGGTTGAAGCATGGAGAAGAGCAGTACAAAGTCCCTGAGGCACGGGTGTGCTTGGGACGTTTAGGAAACATTTTGACCAGAGCAAAGGAGTGAGTGAGGGGCTCCAGTGGTGAGAAATAGGTCAGCCAGGGAATGGAGACCAAATGATGTAGGCTTTTGCAGACTATTGTGAGGACTTTGGTTTTTATTCTTAGTAGTATGGGAAGATAGTTGATCTGACTTAAATTTTAAATGAATCAAACTGGCAAGTAGATTGATAATGGTCAGGGATAAAAGCAGGGAAACCAGGCAGAAAACTATTGCAGTAATCTGGGCAGGAGGTAGTGGTGGATTTGGAGACCAGAGATATAGAGAAGTGGTAAGAAGTGGCAGATTCCAGTTGCATTGTGAAGGTGGAACACACAGGACTTGCTGATAGATTGGATGTGATTGTGAGAAGAAGACAGGAGTCAAGGATGACTCCAAGGTTTTTGGCCTGAGCCATTGGAAGAGTGGCAGTACTGTTTACTGAAATGGAGCACACTGTAGGAGGAGAAGGTTTCCGGAGGGTAAAGTGTTCATTGGTAGCATAAGTTTAAGATACTTGATCGATATCCAGCTGGAGATGTCCAGTAGGCAGTTGAATATATAAATCTGGAATTTGGAGACTTGGCCCAAACTAGGGCTAGATAAGAGTGTCATCAGCATGTCATAGTATTTAAAGCCATGAGATGAGATAAGGTCCCCTAGGGAGTGAGTATAAATAAAGCGCACTGTGAATGCTAAGGATTGAGCCCACCTAAGTTTCATGAGATGAGTAAGAACCAATAAGAGACTGAGAGGATAGCAGTGAGGTAGGCTGAGAACTGAGAGTAGCATCCTGGAAGCCGAATAGAGAGAGTGTTTCGAGGAGGAAAGTGATAGGCTGCCAAATGCTGCAAATGGCTGAGAACTGACCATTGGATTTAGCATCATGGAACAGGCACAAGAGAGAATAAAAGGGGAGAGCTTTGAGATAGAAAAAGTAGTTTTGCTATAAAGGGAACAGAGAAACAGCTGGCAGAAGAGGCTGGGTGGCACAGTCTTTGTTCTTTTTGTTTTGTTTTAAGATGAGAGAAATTACATTTGTGTGCAAATTGAATGATCCAGCAAAGAGGAGGAAATTGATGACACAGGAAAGAAAGCAAATAGTGCTGCAGAGGTGTCCTTGAGCAGGGGACAGATCCCAACTCGCCAACTGGAAGGTGAGAATGCTTAGATTGGAACACAGGTGGATTTTCCTAAACAGGAGCAAAGGCAATGGGCACAGATGTGACTTGGCAGCAGGTGTGGTGGTGGAATTCCTCTGCTTATTGTTTCCTCAGTGAAGCATAGAAATTATCCATTGAGAACGAGGATGGGTATGGAGGTATTGAGGACTTATGGAGAAGTGTGCTAGTCATGTAGCAGTGTGGGAGATGAATGAACTAAGAAAATAATAGCGTGACTGCTGGGCAGCTGAAAGGATCCACTTGAATTTCAAGTGAAATTGGCATAGTTGTGTGTTCACCAGTGCTGCTCAGCAACATGGGTAGAGACATGGAGAGAGCAGAGGGTTGTCTGCAAGCAGGGTGAGGTTTTCAGAGGTAGGTATGATGAAGGGGGGACAGGAGAGTGATTACAATGAGAAATCGTGAACTTAAGCTGGAAAGGAGGAAAGTAAGGAATGAAGGGGGTGTAGAGAGTAAAGCGAGATAAAGTTAGTAGATGATAAATCCTGATGGAGTAGAAAAGTATTGGAACTGGACTTCTTGCTGTAAGGAGTTCAAGAAAGAACAAATGGACCAGGTGCAATGGCTCACACCTGTAATCCCAGCACTTTGGGAGGGCAAGGCTGGTAGATTGCTTGAGATCAGGAGTTCGAGACCAGTGTGACCAACATGGTGAACCCCCTGCCTCTACTAAAAATACAAAAATTAGCTGGGCATGGTGGTATGCACCTGTAATCCCAGCTATTCGGGAGGCTGAGGCAGGAGAATCGCTGTAACCCTGGAAGAAGAGGTTGCAGTAAGCCAAGATCACACCATTGTACTCCAGCCTGGATGACAGAGTAAGACTCCTTCTCAGAGAGAGAGAGAGAGAGAGAGAGAGGAGAGAGGAGGGGAGGGGAGGGGAGGGGAGCGGAGGGGAGGGGAGGAGAGGAGAGAAGAGAAAAGAGAAGAGAAAAGAAGAGAAAGGAGAGGAAGGAGAGGAAAGGAAAGGAAGGGTTGGCAAGGTGGGATGCTTAAAATTGAGATTCTGGAAAGGGTGCAGCTATTGGTGATAACAAGGTCAGGAAGACAATGGAAGTAGTGCCTAAGGTCTGGTGAAAGATCATTTAATCCTAAAGGCAGGTTATGATGAAAAGGCAGTGAATGGAGGAGGGATAGGCGAGGGCTTCTCAGGAGTGTTCTGGGGTCTGTGCCCTCCCTCCCGCCAGAGCCCCTGAAACTTGAGACTGGAATGGATCCATCGGCGAACAGTCTTTGTTGACTGATCCTCAACCAACAATGTATCCAGCTAAACTGTGCTCCTTTTTGGGCCACAGGTTTCCATTTGATTCACGAAACCGTGCTGGGAGACCTTGTGTTAGGAATTGTGTACTGACAACCAAAGCAGAATGCTCTTTCTCTCCAGCAGACTGATGGAAAGAAATCTGAGAATTAATAACTGTTATTAAAATATTAATAGATCTGACTCCCTCTTCTTCTGGTGCCTACTGGGCATAATATTTGGTTGGGTTTTTTCTTTACAATTACTAAAAAAATTTCAACAGCAGAGAAATGTATAAGGTAAAATATACTTACTTACCATCTCCACTTCTAGCACTCATGGGTTGTTTGTGAGTATCATTCCAGATCGATCTCTCTCTCTCTCTCTCTCTCACTTTCTTTTTCTTCTCTTGCTGCCTAGATCCATATATATTTGTGTGGGGTCCATATACACATGTCTGTGTATACACACACATATATATAAGTAAAATATGTATTTTCATCACAGGAAAACATGTGAATATTCTATATATCATTCTACATGCAACTTAACTTTTTTCAAAGTCCTTCCATGCTAGTATGTACCGACCTGATTACTGTTCTTTAAAATAGTTGCATAACATTCCACATACGGAAGTAACCTAACATTAAAATCATGCCTGTGTTGATGGACACTTATTTTTCTTTATTTTTTGCTATTATAAATTATGCTGCAGTATATATATATTCTTTACCCCTCTTTTTGAGTACTTGTGCAATTGCTTTGACAAGAATTGCTTTGACGTGGAAGTATTAAAGAAAAGATAATGTGCATTTAAAAATCTGACCTCTATTGCCACATTATCCTCCAAACAGCTGGCATCTGTTCACATTGATGGAGAACATCCCTTTTCCCATGTGCTCATTCACACTGATTATCTCTTCCCCCAACCCCTACATTTTGGCCAATTTGATGGGACCATCAGGAGAAAATATTTTCACCAGAGCATACGGCACCAATTTGGGAAGAATAACTGAAATTCAGGAATTAGAAAATAGGAATATATTTTATTCTTTTTTATATAGAGGATTGAATATTAATATTTCTCCAAAATTTAATTTAAGACTTGACTTGAGTAGATCTGGCCTTAACTAATTTCTTAAAGAGGAAAGTGATCAGGGGAAGAGATGGAGAGTAATGAAAGTCATCAAAGCATTAAAAAAGGTCAGATCTGATTTCTGTTCCTTTGTTCCTGAAAATTTTGTTTCTAAATCTTTTTTTTTTTTTTTTTTTTTGCAGGAAGTTTACAAAAATTGCAAATTTTGTCCTAAACCCTTATGAGGTATTGATTTCAGATTTCATATGAGTTTAATTCTAAGTTTATAGTGATTAAGTTGGAAAGAAGTTTTATGTCAATATTCAGATTTTTGGGATCCTTAAACTTTAACCTATTTTGGAAAGAAGGACCTGTAATAGTATATGTTTAATATATAATAGTACAGATTTAGAGTTAATAGCATTTTTCATTTGCTCGTGCTTATTCTATACAGAATCTTTTATTTATGATCTCCATCCAATTAAAATTCACATTTCTTATTGGTCACTTGATAACTTTCTAATACTTCTTTCACAGAAACATTTGAAAACAAGTCTTAAGTATGAAATTAGAAGAGCCAATTATAATTCTTTTATTTAACTAAGAAAATATTTTTAAATATTGTGACTTTTATAGATGTAATCAATATATACCTAACATGAAGTGTATGGACAGACTCTGAATACCTGTGAGAGTATATGTGTGTTTTGAATACCTTTATTGTGAATTTATACTTGTCAGCACAATAATTACATACCCTTGAGTGTTTGATAGTTGGGCATTCATGTAAGTACACATCTGTTTAAATCTCAAAACAATCTTGCAATATGCACTTAAATGTTTTTGAGGCTCACTTTATGTCTTTGAGTAGAAGATGATAGAAAAGTAACAGATGGCCAACAAGGATATTGAGTTGACAAGAGAAGAACTTAACTTAGTTACTTTAGTTCCTGAATTTAAAAAAATTTAATCAGTGTAAATTCACTTTAAAGAAATCTTGGGAGTATGTTTCCATTGAAGTGTGCTGTTTGCATTTTGTTTTGTTTTGTTCTGTTTTTACAAGGGTATGCCAGGCAGGGAGGAGGGAAAGAAAGAGGCAAGAGGAAGAATAGGGACACCTATCTAGTGGTTGGTGGACCTGAAATTTGAACCCATGTCAATGGCTTCAAAGTCCATGTTCCTTCCACCTCTCCAAGAGTTTGCTTTCTGTTGACCTTTATCAGTGGAAGAATTTCTCAATGCTGAGAGCAATTTTTTCCAATACTTTTAGATCTAAAAATGCTACTGATTGGATTATTCATGTTTGAACATGTAAAAATATTTTCTTGTTAAATTAAGTTTAATCTTATACTTAAAGTTCCCTGTTTTATGGAGAGAACTTTGAAGCAAGAATCAGAAATCAAATGACCCTAATGCTTCCTAATTAGAGAAATCTCTGTTCAGTGCAAACTAAAAATATATTGGCTGGTGTTCTAATCAGCTGTGCTTAATTCTAAGCCCTAAATTCTGAACACTATGGGTAAAACACTTTGTTCATTTCAGAAATAGCTAGACTTTTCCTAAACTCTCATTAGGAAAAATAGAAGAAATTAAGAAAATAAAGCCGGGCACGGTGGCTTACACTTGTAATCCCAGCTTCTCAGGAGGTTGAGGCAGGAGGGTTGCTTGGGGCCAGGAATTCAAGACTAATCTGGGCAACATAGCAAGACCCCATCTCTAAAAACAACAAAAAAGAAAAAGTAAAACATTTAAAAAATATCTTATACTTTGAAAATATGGTCAACATGAAGTAAAGAAAAATGGCAATTTCATCTGTAGGCAGGGTGGTTGTTGTGATCATATTTTGGTATTTGCTTCCTGTTACTTGCTGCCAATGGAGCTGTAAGGAATATGTGTTTATGGAAGTCTCAGCACTGATCATAGGAAAATGAAAACAGTCATATACTGTTTGTTTTTTCCCTAAGTACCAGGTAGCTTTAATGAGCTATAAGAAAATTGTACTATTTGCGCAGAGTACCACATTCAATTCTTAAAGTTAAATATTTTTTATGTAGTATAGTCACATTATATACAATACATCCAAGATTTGCCTCCACTATCTTATTTAATCCACATAAAATAAACACGTCTGTTTATATACATTAAAGTTATAGAGCTGAACTATTAAAATGGAGGAGCTGGTGATGGCAGCGGGGAATTGACTGCAATTAGGTACAAGCGATCTTTCTAGGGTAATGGGAATGTTCTAAAATGATCTCATGATGATTGCACAACTCTGTAAATTTACTAAAAATTATCCAATTGTATACTTCAAGCAGGTAAATTTTATGGAATATAAACTATATCTCAATAAATCTGTTTAATTTTTTAAATAAATAGAAAATATGACTGTATCTGACTCCAGAACTCTTAGAAAATCTGAAAGAACAGTTATTGTTGATGTAACAAAGAAGTTGTCATAGAGCTACCCTCTTTTCCCTGTCCTTCAGAGTTTGCAAAGAAATTCTACCAAACTTTTACAAAATAGATTATTCTAATGCTATTTTAAACTGTCCTAGAACATAGAAAATGAAGGAAGGCCTCCTGTTCGTTCCTTTTTATGAAGGCGAAATAACATTGATATTGAAACATGGAAAATACGTTTCTCCTAAAAGAAGACCAGAGACCAATTTTGTGTGTGAATATTGAAACAAAAATCTGTGAGAGAAAAATTATAAACATTTTATCATTTTATAGAATTCAGGATCACATTTGAAAAATAATACACAAAAGAAAAGTAAGAAAAGTAATACATAAAGCAGCAATATGGTGTAATGCTAAAGAGTTTCAGCTCTGGAGCTGGACTGCTGGTTTGGAATCCCAGCACCATCACTTCCTAGCTCCATGACCTTGGGCAAGTTTAAACATGGATCAGTCCTACATAAATCTTGTGCTGTTCAGTATTAACTGAAGGTCCTATAGGGGCCGAAAAGGAATTATTTGTATCAGCAATGTCATTACTTCTTTACTTATGATAAGCAGAATAAATAAAACAATGAACCCATCCATTATAGGGCATAAGATATTCAGTGTTCATTTTTCCCTTCTTTCTTTTCTCATCAATAAAATGGGAACTCTAAGTAAGAGAATGTACTTCATAGGGCTCTTGAGAAGGCCAAGTGAGTAAAGCAGTTAGGTAAGTGCCTGACACTTAATGTCAAATATGATAATAACTGTATAGTATATTTAGGTTTACCTTTTCAGATTCAAATTTTATGTGGTGTTAGGGTATTTGCCTTTTGTAACTTTAGCTATTTAATCTGATGGAGAATTTTTCCTGAAAACGTAAATTGAAAAATAACGTACCAAAACAAATGCCACTGGGGAAAACTTTATATTTCAGCCTTACTTTTTTTTTTTGTATGTCTTCAATGGGGTTATAAAGTCATATGTCTTTCCAATCTTACTTATTTTTCCCACTCCAGTTAACTTCATCCCAATCTTTAAACTCTTTGGGAAGTGAGAATGGGTCAAGTCCCAGTGAAAGATTCATAAACCCGGGCCGGGTGCGGTGGCTCATGCCTGTAAATCTTAGCAGTTTGGGAGGCCGAGGCAGGCGGTCACTTGAGTTCAGGAGTTCGAGACAGCCTGGCCAACATGGTGAAACCTTGTCTCTACTGAAAATACAAAATTAGCTGGGCATGTTGGCGCACGCCTGTAATCCCAGCTACTCGGGAGGCTGGGGCAGGAGAATCACTTGAACCTGGGAGGCGGAGGTTGCAGTGAGCCAGGATCGTGCTACTGCACTCCAGCCTGGTGACAGAGTGAGACTCCATCTCAAAAAGAAGAAAGAAAAAAAAAAAAAACTTGTAAGACCACACTGGACCAATGCAAAGCCATCCAATAAATTTGAGTTTAGATGACTTTTCAGCTACAGTAAACCAGGAATGTTTATGGTCTTTTACAGGGAACAGGTGTAAGGAATATCGAGAAGCTCTGGGCACAGTTGCTATTAAAGTCTGGAAAGTAGAAAGAACCCATCTCTATCCGGGCTTCACGCTGCTAAGGGAGGAGTACCTTTTCCTTAATCAAGCATTGATGTGTAAATCTTGCCAAACAGTGTCTCCTCACTTTTTCCCCTAAAAAAAAAAAAAAAAATTAACAGGGAACTGAATCAGGGAACTGAGTAGTTAGTTATACTACTTAATTAAGACTTGAACAAAATATTAATATATTAGTGATTTTTAAAGGCTTTAACTAAGAAAGGTCAGTAGTGATAAAACTCCTAAGCAACTTAATTATTATTATTATTGCTATTATTATTATTATTGAGACCAAGTTTTGCTCTGTTGCCCAGGCTGGAGTGTAGTGGTGTGATCTCAGCTCACTGCAGCCTCCACCTCCCAGGTTCAAATGATTCTCCTGTCTCAGTCTCCCGAATAGCTGGGACTACAGGTGTGTGCCACCACGCCCGGCTAATTTTTTTTGTATTAGTAGAGACGAGATTTCACTGTGTTAGCAGGATGGTCTCTTATCTCCTGACCTCGCGATCCGCCCACCTCGGCCTCCCAAACTGCTGGGATTATAGGCCTGAGCCACTGCACTCAATTATTTTTATATATATTTGAATTCTCTACAATGGAGAAATATTTTTACCTGTCATTTTTGCTATGGCTATGTTTTAGAGACAGCTACACCCAGTGACACTTGGTTAACATTTCAATTCAATATTGGAAACATGTTTTATGTACAGATGAACTGTTTTAAATAGTTGGCACGATTAAAGGACTACCACACTTCCGAGGTACATTGGCACCTCAGGCAGTCTCAGAATGTACATTTCACTTGACTGTTCTGTGTGGTCTCTCACTATAACATGGTTTGGTCGGGCCCCATAAAAATAGACCTGGATTTACATTTAAATCTCAGTTTGAATAATCTTTATTGTTTGTTTTTATTTACAAGATAATTCTGAGAAAAAGTCATTCTTTTGTGATCCTCAGATGTAAGAAGAAACAACTTAGAAGCAAGTATTAGAATCTTCCTTTGCTGACTTTGTTGCAGATTCTCTTTTCCTTGGGTTAAATTGAACGTTAAGCTTTCCTTCTATGCCCTATCAACGTTGGAACAATTTCTCTAAAATCTAAAGGCTTGTTCTCCAGACTCATGTACTAAGATATCTTTGAACCAAAACAAAACAAAACAAAACAAAAAACCCTTAAGAAGGGTTGGGTTTTTTTGGTGTATTTTTGATGTTGTTGTTGTTGTTATTGTTGTTTGAGATGTAGGAAGATTCTGTGGTATTACAGTAAGATGTCTGTGTCTTGTTTACTATAGACCCTTAAGGGTCAAATAAACTTTTATTCCCTAGTTATTAAATTCAGAGGCTAAGAGCCAGCTGTTTTATCAAGTCACAGAAATAACTCAGCCTCCCTTCCAATCAACACCTGATAATGCTTTGAACAAATGTACGTAAGGCTTTGGAAATTCCACAGTGAGTCTTCAAGATCCACGGAATTTTTTACTCTTTGAAGAAGGTATGATATTTGGAGATGTCCTCCTTGTTCAGTTCTTGGTATAGCAAGAGTTTGAAAATCTCTGTTTATGTTTTGTCTCCTGTTTAGCTGCAATTCTCACACTGCAGTATTCAGTCTTCTCTGAGCTTATATCAAAGAATAGCAGTTTTCCTCAATACTCAAGAAAAATAAGTAGTTTTTTTGGAATGTCCAGCTTTTATCCCAACAATTGTAATGCTTTGACTTAGGAAATAGCCCTGGAGACGTATGATACAGATCTAGTATCTCATGGTCTGTTTCAGTTTTCAAAATAATAACACTAATAATTAGTCATTTGTGTTATGAAGGACCTTCATACCCATTATCTTGCTTAATCTCTGGTCCATATGGGACTTAATTTCTGCCACTTGGCAACATAATATAAATACTTAAAACAGTTAAGAGTTTCCATATTGTCAGTGGCATCCTGACATGTAAGAGACAGGGATCACTTACATTCACTCTCATTTTGTTTTGAGGGCCCATGTCAACAACTTATACAATTTCACTCCCACGTCTTAACGGTATTTACAGAGGGAAATAGAAAGCAAGTGACATTTCTTTTTCTACTTTATCATATAAAAGCTTAAATTTTCATTTGTTGTTTATTATACTTTTTATTGCTCATAACAGAGTACTCTCAACTTAGATATTAAATTATTTTTCTTACAAATATTTGGACACAGATTACTTAGGAAGTATACAGATTCTTTATCCGCTCCAAGCTGATTAGCATCATAAAGATTGAGGACAGATAGCCAGGGATAGGTCTTTCTTTCTTATTGTGCTATTTGTTTCTAGGGAAATGGAAGACAAGTTTGGGAATGTTCTCTTCCCTGTAAATCTTTTTGCAATTTTTCTAATAGAATTACCTGATAGAATTATCAGTGCACCTGTCACCTGGAGTTGTTATTGGGAAATTTCTTCTGCATATTCTCTTTTCCCTCTTGATTCATACAGCTTGGTTGTACTATCAATGCCGAATCTGTGTTCAGCTTCCTATGTATATCTGGGAGATTTTCTTACAGGTTTTTATTGAAAGATCATTTATCTTTTTTATTTCCCATGTATCATATTTAGAGGCTTAGAATCTTATATCCCTCATTAAATATAACCCCCTTTATTATCAAAGCTCTCATAACCAGACGCTTTATGTCTTAGAATATTATCATTAATTTCTTAATCAACTGTCACCCAAGGGTATAAAGAATTATATAAAATCATATAAAAGCTATGCTTCTAAATATACTTTCTCCTTTTCATTCCATTTCAGTTTTTCCTTTTTATAAGCAAAACTCCTACTTATTAATAAAAATGTGATGTTTTTACTTTCTTTCACTATCTGTTTTTAAAGATATGTCAGGAATGTGCTGCCTGAAAAGGCATTTGGATCATGGGATTGCAGTCAGGCTGAGTGGGGTTCCAGTCCCAGATCTGCCCTTTGCTGGTTTTGTGACTCTGGGCATGTTATTTATCCCCTATTTTGTGACTCTGGGCATGTTATTTAGAATGTGGAAACTTCAGTTTCCACATTCTAAAATAGGACTAATTGTAGGACAGTGAGGATTAGAGTTGATGCACATGGCCCACAGAATGGAAGTCAATAAACACAGGCCTAATTATTAGCATTACTTTTCAGGTTGGCATAGATCTTGTTGGCCAAGCCAATGTATGAAATTTGTAAGTCATTTTCATAAAGAACCAGAAATCCACTTCTAGAATGTTGTTAATTGAAAATACAAACTTTTTTTTTGTTTTGAGACAGGGTCTCACTCTGTTGCCCAGGCTGGAGTGCAGTGGTACGCTCCACTGGAGACTTGACCTTCCAAGCTCAAGCAGTTCTCCTGGCTCAGCCTCTTGAGTTGCTGAGACTGCAGGCATGCACCACCATGCCTGCCAAATTTTTTATTTTTTGTAGAGACAGGTTCTCACTTGTTGTCCAGGCTGGTCTCAAACTCCTGGGCTCAAGCAGTCCTCACACCACAGCCTCCCAAAATGCTAGGATTACAGGCATGAGCCACCAACACTGGCCGAAATGTGAACTTTAAATTTTTAATATCATACCAAATTGTATCCATTGAAAATATATTTAAGAGTTCTAATTCATATAGTTGTATACTTCTATAAGTATTAAAATGAACAGTTCAACCATTCACTCATTTAATCAGGCTTATTCTTTTTTTGGTAACAGCTTTATTAGATATAATTCATATACCATAGAATTCATCCATTTAAAGTGTACAATTTAGCTGGGCGCAGTGGCTTACACCTGTAATCCTAACACTTTGGGAGGACAAGCTGGGCAGATCACTTGAGCCCAGGAGTTCAAGACCAGCCTGGGCAACATAGTCCCTGTCTTAAATAAATTAAATAAATAAATAAATAAATAAATAAATAAATAGTGGTTTTTAGTGTATTCACAGAGTTGTGCAGTCATCACCATAATCAATTTTAGAACATTTTCATAATCCATGAAGAAACCTGAATGTTTGAGCCTTCACTCCTTATGCCCTTCAACTCTAGACAACCACTAATTTATAATACTTTCTGTCTTTATAAATAGACCTATTTATTCTACACATTTCATATAAATGGAATTATATAACATGTGGTCTCTTGTGACTAGCTTGCTTACTTATTTATTTATTTACTTATTTATTTATAGAGATAGGGTCTCGCTTTGTAACCCAGGCTGGAGTGCAGTGGCACAATCATAGCTCACTGCGGCCCTGAATTCCTGGGCTCAAGGAATCCTCGCGCCTCAGCCTCCCGAGTAGCTGGGACTACAGGCATGTGCCACCACAGCTGGCTAGTTTTTTAATTTTTCTTTTTTGTAGAGATCGGGTCTCGCCACCTTACCCAGGCTGGTCTCAAACTCCTGGGCTAAGGCAATCCTCCCACCTCAGCCTCCCAAAGTGTTGGGATTACACCTGGCTGGTTTCTTTTACTTAATGTTTTCAAGGGTTATCCATGTGTGGCATGGACCAGTACTTTATTCCTTTTTCTTGCTAAATGACCTTCCATTGTATGGCTATACCACATTTTATCCATCACCAGTTGATGGATTTTGGAGTTGTTTCACTTTTTGGCTATTATAAATAATGCTATTATGAACATTTGTGTACAGGATTTTGTGTAGACATGTTTGTATTTCTCTTTGATATAAATCTGAGTAGAATTTATGAGTCATATAATAATTCCATGTTTAACCTTTTGACAATTGCTGGACTGTTTTCCAAAGCAACTGTACCATTTTACATTCCTACCAGGAGTGTATGAGGGTTCTGATTTATCTACATCTTTGCCAACACTTGTTATTAATATTATCTGCCTTTTTCATTATACCCATCCTAGTGGGTGTGAAGTGGCATCTTACTGTGTATTCTTAGTAACTTCTTAAAATTAAATATATACAAATTATATTGCTCATGCTTTGGTGACAACTGGTCAACGGTGAGAATGACTGAGAAATTAAGCCTCATCTGCAGAATCTTCTGCTTATGAAACACGTAGTGAAGAAAACCTCCCTTGACTTTGTTTTTTTTTTTTTTTTTAAGAGACATATTCTTCCTTTGTCACTCAGGCTGGAGTGCAGTAGTGCAATCATAGCTCACTGCAGCCTTGAATTCCTGGGCTTAAGGGATCCTCCTGCCTCAGCCTCCCAGGTAGCTGAGACTACAGGTTTATGCCACCATACCTGGCTAATATTTTAATTTTAATTTTTTGTAAAGACCAGATCTCGCCATCTTACCCAAGCTGGTCTCAAACTCCTGGATTCAAATGATCCTCCCACCTCAGCCTCCTGAGTAGCTGGGACGAGAGGCCCATACCATAATAAAAAAAATTTTTTTTATTATGGTAATAATAAAAAAAAAATTTTTTTTTTGTAGCAATAGGGTCTCCCTATGTTGCCCAAGCTAGTCTTAAACTCCTAGCCTCAAGCAATCCTCCTGCCTCAGCTTCCCAAAGCACTGGGATCACAGGTGTGAACCATGGCACCTGGCCCAAGAGTTTTTTTCATAACATAATTTTAGAGCATGTTCTAAAGATAAATCTCCTGGTCATTTATCCACTAAAGTCTCAGGGTAGCTTATTTCCTATTTATAACTTTTCAGCTGCCATACCTTTGAACATGTTACCCCCTCTATTAGCTC
Source organism: Macaca fascicularis (assembly GCF_037993035.2). Taxonomy (NCBI): domain Eukaryota; kingdom Metazoa; phylum Chordata; class Mammalia; order Primates; family Cercopithecidae; genus Macaca; species Macaca fascicularis. The sequence goes on along the minus strand of NC_088379.1, from coordinate 156,148,055 downwards.
TATTATCTAATCTTATGCTGAATTAGCATTTCAGGAGAAGTGTAAAAGAATGAATGATATGGACCTCCTGAATCTATTTTTCTTGGCTCTTAATTTTTATGTCTTCTATCTCTGTGTTTTTGACTTGTGTTCTTTAAAAATCTGTCAACGTATTTTTTAGATTACATTTATCTATATCTAGTCCACAGAAGGGAATCCTTCGTGTAGCTTCCTATGCTTCCTTGTCATGATTGCATTGCTTCCCACCCCTCCCAAAATAGTACATTTTTCATTACATGAATATTATGTTTTTAGTAATTCTGCAATTCTGAAGTAGCACTTCAAAATGAGTTCTTTCCAAATAAAAAATTTTTGAAGCCTTGTGGTAAGCACAGTATTTCTTCTCTATGAATTAATAACATCCACCCCTAAAAGAAACAAAAACAAACAACACAGAGGCTTTTTAGCTCAGCTGATCTCCAGCTTGCAGAGGTGTGGAGAGGACTCATACCAGTATCTTCAACAGCAGACACTTATGTTGTACCTATTTTGTGTAAGGTGCTCTGCCATCCATTTCAAGGGATATAAAGGCTCTGACTTAAAGAACCTTATCTTAGTAGAAGCAATAAGCCATAAGGAGGATTATAATGTGAGTCAAAATGTGGTAAGTGCCCATAGGTGCTAAGCACTGAATATATAGATGCCAAGGTGGAGGGCATTATTTCTGCCTGTGGAAGATCAAATAAGGCTTCAAAGTAAAGGTGACAGATGTCTCCAGGTGTCTCTTCTCACTCAAGAATTCTGTGAATCTTTAGAACTGTGAAAAATCAGAATTGAACACTTACTTTAGAAGCATTCTACACAGTGAATAATAGAATGAAACAATTGGACATTCTCCTTGTTTGTATTTCTGTATCATTTTGAAAGTGTTGTATGGATGGAAGTTAATGAAGTGGAGAGGAATGACAGGAGTGGGCTTGAATTTGCAACAGATGTTGTATTGCACAGAGAATATATTCCCTATCCTCAGGTAGTTTGTCAAGGCCTGGCTGTGGCTTTACCTCTTCTTGATTAAAAGAAAAAGATTATTTTTTTTATCCCTCTAGATTAGAGACCAAGACTGCCCCACTGTGGATAAAAATCTTAGTTTGAAGACACAGGTCAGAAGAATCCTCATCCAAGTAGCAAAGGTTGCCAGAGCTGAGTGTTCTTATACCAGAGGGAGGTGCCTGGTCTTTGGAGCCCGTGAAGGAGTCTCTTGGTTACAGCAGTTTCTGATATTTGTTCATTTTGCAAGGTCAGCTACACGAAGGTATAACTTTATGTTATGAGCTCTGTGGCACAAACAAAACTAATGGAAGAAAAGATGGTAAAAAGTGGGACTTTTGCCCTTTAAAGAAAATAAAATCTTTATTTTTACCCTTAACAGCTGAAAACCAATGTACAGAGATGGTATTCATCCTTTGGCACCTGAAATAATACTTTTAATTTTTGTTTTCTGTATTATTGTCTAAGGATTCCATACTACTATGAAATATCAGAGATTCTGGTAATTTCATAAATAGATAAAAAATTTACATTTAATCTATCCAGTTCCTTGCTTTATGCCACTCATTCATCCTATTCGGAAAATTCATTTGGGGACTCTTCTCTTAAGTCTTAAAAAGTGACAGTGAGGACTAAAACCCACATGAGGAACTAGGAATGAGGGAAGACATTAGGGAGAATGGAAGGGATGGTGATCTCTGGTCGGCACAGTTTATCTGTCTGCCTTTTAGCTCTCTTTCTCCCTCTTCTGCTTACTTTTAGGGCTTATTTATTATTCTGCCGGAGGCTACAGTGGGAAAATGAGAATCCGATTTATTAATTTTCGTAATAGCCCCTGGTTCAGAAGGGCTGGGAAGGGAAAGAAGAGAAGGAAAAATAGGCTGAATCATTGAATAAGGGAAGGTTTAAAAATTACTTTTAGTACATTGCTGTCCTCCTGACCAGTAATAAGAAAGAAAAATCCTACAGATTAAGAAATCCCTATTAGACAAAGAAAAATTACCCTTTTAGGTAATTCTCCCCACAATATTATGAACTTGCTAAATATTCTGTATTCCTGATACTATCATCATAATAGCAGATGTTTATTGAGCACTTATTCATAGCAAATATACTACCCTTTATATAACTTTATTCATTTAATCCTCATTCAGTTTGATGAGATGGGTATTACTATTATTCCCCCTTTTACAGATGTGGACCCTGAAGCTTAGAGACGTCAGTTTGTTGCGGTCCTTCAGGTAATAAATAAGTAGTGAAGCAAGAACTCAAAACAAGGCCTGTCTGATGTAGAGTTCCTGCTTTTAACATCTATGTAGATTGTCATACTGAAATATTTATTGACTTTCCACTGCAGGCACACCCCAGTAGTAGATACCTGGAGATGGTAAGCAATTGGTGCTGACCTTCTTTGTGAAACCTGTAATTCTGAGATGTACAAATTAACCTAAGCAATGCAAAATCAAAGATATGTAAGTGATAGAATTAAAGAAAATGTATAATTAATATAATCTTAAAAGATCTTAAAAGGTTTGTGACCTGATTGCCTGATTGGATTGGAGGGGAGACTGATTTATCTTTGCTTCCCACTCCCTTTGGCACTTGGAGCCTGTACCTGACCCTATAGCAGTTGGAGTTCAATTCATTTGAGAAGTGGTAGCTGTGGGTCAGGCCTGGTGCTGGACATGGAGATGACTAAGACTCAGCTCTGTATAAGGGACTTTGGTTTCCTGGGAGAGCGGATGGTGATAATGAGATAATATTGTCTATGCTTAGGTACCAGATACTAAGTCTGATCCAAACTGATTTTGTAAGAAATTTTTTTTTTTTTTTTTTTTTTTTTTTTTTTGAGACAGTGTCTTGCTCTTTCACCCAGGCTGGAGTGCAATGGCTTGATCTCAGCTCACTGCAACCTCCGCCTCCCAGGTTCAAGCAATTCTCATGCCTCAGCCTCCCAGGTAGCTGGGATTACAGACATGCACCACCACATTCAGCTAATTTTTGTATTTTTAGTAGAGACGGGGTTTCACCATGTTGGCCAGGCTAGGTCTTGAACTCCCGGCCTCATGTGATTCACCTCCCAACCTCCCAAAGTGCTGGGATTACAGGTGCGAGCCACCACACCCAGCCTGTAAGAAATGTTTTATCCTCAGATTAGTTAGGGGAATGTGTTAAACAAAGTTAAATAAATTTTTTTAATTGCAGGATTTTGAGAGGTTATTGTAATGTGAGAAACACTGAAAGCAATCTGTTATTAGGTCACTTTTTCAGATTGCCTTTCTTATAGCATATCTTTTTCCAGGTTAAATTTATGATCCTTATTAAAAACCCACAGAAAACTAAATACCACATGTTCTCACTTAAAAGTGACAGCTAATCATTGAGTACACTTGGACACAAAGAAGGAACAATGGACACTAGGGCCTACTTGAGGGTGGAGGGTGGGAGGAAGGGGAGGATTGAAAAACGACCTGTTGGGTGCTGTGCTCATTACCTGGGTGACAAAATAATCTGTACACCAAATCCCTTTGACGCATGTAACCTGCGCATGTACCCCTGAACCTAAAATAAAAGTTGGCCAGGGGTGGTGACTCATGCCTGTAATCTCAGCAGTTTGGGAGGCTGAGGTAGGAGGATCACTTGAGCCCAGGAGTTCGAGACCAGCCTGGGCAACAAAGTAAGATTCCATGTCTACAGGAAAAAAAGTTTTTTTAATTACCCGGGTATGGTGGCACACACCTGTAGTCCCAGCTACTGGGGAGGCTGAGGTGGGATCTCCGGAGCCCAGGAGGTCGAGGCTGCAGTGAGCCAAGATTGCACCACTGCACTCCAGCCTGAGTGACAGAGTGAGCCCCTGTCTCAAAAAAAAAAAAAACTTGGAAAGAAAACAAAAACCAAAAAACAGAAAGAAAAACCCTTAGGAATGGCCCAATATTTTGAATTTGATAGAGAACTAAAAGGTCCTTTTATCCCTCCTTAAATCACAAATTTTGCTTACTGAAAAATATTTTATAACAAAAAGAGGTATGAAAGTAACAAAAAGAGGTAAGAAAGTAAGGCAAGGGAATCATTAAGGAGCTTGAGGAGGGAGCAGCAGGAAGGGTTGATGACCCCCTGTCTCTAAGCCAGCTTCCCTTGCTGCTCCCCTCCCTGCCTTCCCAGGACCCAGGTGACACTGATTAAATGTTCATTTTCCTAAAGTCTCTACCAAATTCACCCTGGGGTAAAAAGGGGCAATACAGATGGTGGCTTTGATTTTTCATCTCTGAAACAACTAACATAAGAACCCCAAATCATTAAAAGCCTGATTCAATAGTCAGTTGAATTCAACAATCAAAATGATTCATTTGAACCATTTCGAAGAAGAACTATTAAAAAGAATTAGCAGCCTGTCACCAAATAGCTGGTTTCTCTTCCAGTTCAAATGTGCCGTAGTGTTTTCCTGTTCGTTTTTTGTTTTGGCGAGGACTATGTTCAGCAGAAGAATAGACCAAATGTGAATTGTTTTAGGAGAAAGTTGACACTAAAATCACTATTGTATTTCTAAAAAGTCAAAAATGTATGGTAATTCTTAAGAAGACACATCATTTGCAGCAATATTGGATATATCCATGAACCAACTATAGCATAAAGGATGCAGGGCAGAAAAGGAAATGGGAGGGCATTGGATAGTACCATTATGAACAAACATTTACAGAGTACTGACTGTGAAGCAGAGTCTAACACAGAGACCCTGCCTGCATCAGACACTGCTTAGATAAAGGGGACAGACACATGCCCAAAACCTTAAACAGCAGTGCACACTATCATGCTTAGTGTGAAGTGAGTGCTATAGACGGACAGTCTGAGAGTTCAGATAGGGTGTGGTTAGGCAGAATGATGCTATCCCCCGCCCCACAAAGATGTCCACATCGTAATCCCTGGAACCTGCAAATGTGTCACATTTCATGGCAAAGGAGTATTAAGGTTGTGAATCAACTTGACATAGGGAGATTATTCTGGATTATCCTGGTGTACTCAGTGTCATCATAAGAGTCCTTTAAAGTAGAAGAGGGGGGTAGATGAGGAAACCAGAGTCATAAAGAGATTTTTTTTTTTTTTTTTTTTTTTTTTTTTTTTTTGAGACGGAGTCTCACTCTGTCGCCCAGGCTGGAGTGCAGTGGCCGGATCTCAGCTCACTGCAAGCTCCGCCTCCCGGGTTCACACCATTCTCCTGCCTCAGCCTCCCTAGTAGCTGGGACTACATTAGCTAGGACTACAGGCGCCCGCCACCTCGCCCGGCTAGTTTTTTTCTGTTTTTTTTTTTGTTTTTTTTTTGTATTTTTTAGTAGAGACGGGGTTTCACCGTGTTAGCCAGGATGGTCTTGATCTCCTGACCTCGTGATCCACCCGTCTCGGCCTCCCAAAGTGCTGGAATTACAGGCTTGAGCCACTGCGCCCAGCCGAGTCATAAAGAGATTTTTAAATGCTACACTATTGGAGGAAAGGACAACAAGCCAAGGAATGCAAGTGACCTCAGGAAACTGTGAAAGGCAAGGAAATGGATTCTCTCCCAGAGCATCCAAAGGGATTATAGCCTAGCAAACACCTTAATGCAGTGATCCCCAACCTTTTTGGCACCAGGGGCTGGTCTCATGGAAGACAATTTTTCCATGGACCAGGTGCAGAGGGCTGGTTTCAGGATCATTCCAGCATATTACATTTATTGTGTACTTTATATTATTATCACATTGTAATATATAATGAAATAATTATACAACTCACCATAATGTAGAATCAGTGGGAGCCCTGAGCTGGTGGTCCCATCTGGGGGTGATGGGAGACAGTGACAGATCATCAGACATTAGATTCTCTTAAGGAGCATAAACCCTAGATCCCTCCCATGTGCAGTTCACAATAGGGTTCACTCTCCTGTGAGAATCTAATGTGGATGCTTATCTGACAGTAGGCGGAGCTCCAGCAGTAATTCTTGCTTGCTTCCTGCCCTGCGGCCCAGTTCCTAACGGGCCATGGACTGGTACTAGTCCATGGCAGAGGGGTTGAGGACCCCCACATTAATGGGTCTAGTGATACTCATTTTGACTTCTGGCCTCTAGAACTTTAAGATAATACATTTTTGTTATCTTAAGCTGCTAAATTTGTGGTAATTTGGTACAGCAGCAATAAGAAATGAATACAAGGATGCTGAAGAGAGAGAGGAATCAGGGACAGCTTCATGGAGAAGGTGGTTCTTGAGCCATGCATTAAAGATACTAAGAGTGGTAGTCACAGAATGAGAGTCCTAGAATTGATAGTCTAGATATTGAGCTAAACCTGTCATACCCTTTAATTCATTTATCCTCATAAAAGCTCCATAAGGATAGTATTTTCCCATTTTGTAGATGAGAAAACTGAGGCTTAAGGAGGTTAAGTAACTTGTACAGTCACTATGATGCAGTATCATTTGCTACAACTAGTTAATAGCTGGCCTTTTAACAACATGATGGCAGCTGACGTTTGTGGTATGCTTAAGTGTACAGACAGGGTGCTAAGAATGTCACTGGCATTATCTCATTTAATCCTCTCAAGATCTAAGTGATTTATACTTTTTCTGAGGCCTAGATTTATTTGACCAGCAATATGATTGGGTTGAAGGGGAAGAAACTGGGGCCAGAAAATCCAGTCAGGACCTAAGAGTCCAGACAGTGCTGATGAGAACCTAAAATGAGGGTAAAAACAGTAGGGATGGGAAGGAGAAAACATTCCAGAGATAGTCTGCTTCTTTGTTGAAACATAAATTCTTTTTTTTTTTTTTTTTTAAGACAGAGTCTTGCTCCATCCCCTAGGCTGGAGTGCAGTGGCGTGACTTCAGCTCACTGCAACCTCCACCTCTGGGGTTCAAGCGATTCTCCTGCCTCAGCCACCTAAGCAGCTGGGATTACAGATGTGCACCACCATGTCCAGCAAATTTTTGTAGTTTTAGTAGAGACAGGGTTTCGCCATGTTGGCCAGGCTGGTCTTGAACTTCTGACCTCAAGTGATCCGCCCACCTCAGCCTCCCAAAGTGCTGGGATTACAGGCATGAGCCACCACACCCAGCCAAGACATAAATTCTTGTTTGAAAAAACTTCCTTTCCATCTCCAATCAATTCTTCCCTTCCTGGGTGATTAGGTTACTGCATTTTAATGAATTGTAATGAATTTAGGCACCTTAATTAATGAATGGTGTCAGCACTGATAGTGCTGTAGACCAGACTTTCCCATTTATCCATAGAAGTGTGGGCAGCAGCAGCCATGTAAACTTCTCTGTCACATGTCTTATTTCTCCCCTGCAGTGGTAACTGACAGAGACCCTCTTTAATTTCTTAGCTTTTTTAACCAAGAGAGTAGGAACTTTCTGACTTAAGTTCAACAATGTGTTAGTTCAGCAACAACAAATACATATTTATTGAAAAGCTCTCATTTAAAGAATAGGCCATCACTGTGGGAATCTCAAATATAAATAAAAATCAGTTTGGAGACACACCTAAACAAGGCTGTCAAATAGAAAGCAGAGGTAGATTCATATTAGTTGGTGTCAGTAACTTTGTAGAATGAGCACTGCCTTCTTTTCTAGTATGTGTGTGTGTGTATATATATATATCTGCTTGAAGTATATACTTGAAATATATATTTATATATATATATATTTGCAGTTTTCTCTCTCTAAATATAAGAACCATTTAAAGTGTTTAGAAAAGTATTTGAAATTTTGATATCTGATAAGTAAAATCCCATCCATGTTCTATTTGTTTGGAATCAATTATGCAATCTTCTAAAGAATCACCAGAGTAAGATGTATGAACACTGGGTATCTTTTGTCTTATAATGGATGAATTCATTGTTTTATTTATTCTGCTTGTCATAAGTAAAGATGTAATGACATTGCTGCTGCAAATAATTCCTTTTCAGCCCCAAGGAGCCTTTAGTTAATTCTGAATGGCACAAAGGGTTTATGTAGGGTTCATCCATATTTTAAAAATGATATCTACTATATATACTCCCAAGCTGGAACTTAACAGTAATGCTTGGGAGTATGCTGCAGAATCACTTCATTGGTAATGCTCCTGCTAAAGATATTTTGATATGCCAAGATGAGATATAAGAGATTCACTTTGGTCGGGCGCGGTGGCTCACACCTTTAATCCCAGCACTTTGGGAGGCCGGGATCATGAGATCAGGAGTTCAAGACCAGCCTGGCCAGTATGGTGAAACCCCGTCTCTACTAAAAATACAAAAATTAGCTGGGTGTGGTGGCATGCACTTGTAGTCCCAGGTGAGGCAGAAGAATCGCTTGAACCTGGAAGGCAGAGGTTGCAGTGAGCCGATTGCACTCCAGCCTGGGCGACAGTGTGAGACTCTGTCTCAATTAAAGAAAAAAAAAAAAAAAGATAGACTCACTTTAAACCACTTCTTACTCCATTGTGAGTATATCTGTGTATATTCATTCATATAGACTGAGCCTCCCCCCTAATTTCAAAGAATGATTTCAGGTCTTTCATTTCCAACTTAAGTTAGTAAAGTAAGTCCCTACCCAATGGGGTTTGATTTTTCTCTCCAGTTAAGTGATCAAAGCTAAATCATCAAAGCCTGAATGTCTTACAACAGATTCTAATAAGCTCCGAGTTGGCTATTCTTCTTAGTTTTAATCAAAGCAAAGATGGCATTTGCATTTTTGTCATTTCCATTTCAAAGTGTTGTTAGAGTCAGAATCACCCTGAATGGTTCCACATCAGTAGGATCTGCATAGCCGTACCCAAAAGCTGTCCCTGCCAGAACAGGGGCCCATTTCTGCATAAGTGGTATAACACCTAAATACATAAACATTGGAATCATGTGTCTAGATTACATGGAACCAAGTTGACATGAAAAGAAAACATGGATAATCTGGAGTTCTTACACAGAGTCCTTAACCCATGATAACATCCTACCACTCTCCTAACTGTTCTTCAGTCCCCTTGACAAACCATGGGTTCCCCCACTGCATCCCTCACATCTTCCTCACAGCATTTATACATATACAACCAACAGTCTTTGTGCCAGCTCTGCCTTGTTTTGTGTTTTTTTGGTTTTTTTTTGAGACAGAGTCTCACTCCGTCACCCAGGCTGGAATGCATTGGCGTGATTTTGGCTCGCTGCAAACTTTGTCTCCTGGGCTCAAGTGATCCTCCCACCTCAGCCCCCTGAGTAGCTGAGATTACAGGCATGCATCACCACGCCCAGCTAATTTTTTTGTTTTTTTGGTAGAAATGGGGTTTTGCCATGTTGGCCAGGCTGGTCCCAAACTCCTGACCTCAGGTGATCCACCCACCTCAGCCTCCCAAAGTGCTGGGATTACAGGTGTGAACCATGGCGCCCAGCCTCTGCCTTATTTTCTGGCTTTGTTCTACTTACAGAGTACTCTTCTATTTCTCAGTTAGCGTTGTTAACCATGAGGCATGGATGAGAGGGACAAGGAATACAAGAGGGGTGTGTGTGTGTGTGTGTGTATGTGTGTGTCTGTCATACATATCTACAAAACCATTACATGGTTACCCAGCCATGGCTACCCTCACACTGAGAATGTCCTGCTGGTCTTTGAGTGACCTAAACCATCATGCTCTGCTGGGTGGGCCCCTGGAATAAGTATATCATCCATAGCAAATGTGTAGCATTTGGCAAATTTTAGAGTTAAGGCATTTTATTTTTAATAACTCTTTTTTTCATAGAAATGGTGAGACTTTGGGCCAGAAAGTTATTCATATGATTTCTAAATATGCAGAAGTTCAGAAAAGCTTTAGAAATATTCTTCCCCAATTATTTGAAAATTGGAAACTCTAAAAAATTGGAAGGCTGAGTATGGTGGCTCATACCTGCAATCCCAACAATTTGGGAGGCCAAGGCAGGAGGATCGCTTGAGTCCTGAAGTTTGAGACTAGCCTGGGCAAAATAGGGAGACCCTGTCTCTACAAAAAAAAAATTAATTTGCTGGGCATGGTGGCATGTACCTGTAATCCTAACTACTTCAACTACTTGGGAGGCTGAGATAGGAGGATCACTTGAGCTCAGGAGCTCAAGGCTGCAGTGAGCCGTGATTGCACCACTGCACTCCAGCCTGGAGTACAGAGCGAAACCTTGTCTCAAAAAAAAAAAAAAAAAAAAAAAAAAAAAAAGAAAGAAAGAAAGAAAAGAAAAGAAAAAAGAAAAAATTCGGAGAATGTGCTGAAGAGTATTTGGTTTGAAAGAAAACCCATACACTTAAAGCACTCTATATAGCCAAATTAAATTTCCATGTTTGCTGTAGATCTGTTCTCATTCTTAAGGGGATTTTATCCAAATGTTTTGTTATTGTTGGCAAGAAAGCAGATTCTGAATCCACCCTCGTGATTTGTTTTGTTCAGTCTTGGCTTTTGGAACAAAATAATAACCACTTACTATTTTGCCAAAAATTTATTTCTGCTAATATATTTCTTGACAATTGCACAATAATCTTGACTGTCATGAAAATTACTTTGTTTAAAATGTAAGTATATGAAAAAGTATAAGTAGATAAGACACACAGATACGCAACACACACACACCATTATTTATATGTATTAAGCTAAAATATGGCTCTATGGCAAAATGTGAAATCAAAATATTTGTATACTTTGAGGGAAAAGATCAAGCCAAGAACATGTGTTTCAATTTGTTTTTCATTGTCAAGAGGTGAGGGATGGGAAATATTGTGAGTAATGGATAATTTACCCTTACCCTCAGATTATCAACTATATGAGTTCTTAGGAGTAACATTTTATAAGTACTGTGTATCTATATTTACACAGGAATGTAACACAGATAACACTAATAGTGAATTTGTGTTATCAAGTCTTTTCTTGAATTTTAATTACTGGTTCAATAGAGAAGTGCTATGAGAAGGCATTCGTATTTTCTTAGAGCAGAAAGTGTAAAAATGACTGTAGAATTTCCTGTTTTAACCAAGAATGAAGGAGAGCTGTGAGCCATTTGCTTCCTGAGTGGCCACATTCCAGCTGTGCAGACTGGTCATAGCACATCTGCCAATCAGAACAGGCCCTGGAGGGAAGCCCTTGGATACTGAGTCTTGTTTACATGCATCGTGACTCTGTTTCTCCCTTCCTCTTGTGTGTTGTACCACTAGGAAGATTAGTGGGGAAATTTGCTATTACATGCCTAAATAAACTATGAAGCTAGGATCACAGCCACAGCAAATGATGTTCTGGACAGAGTTTTAGCTCGACTTTAGCCACAGGTAAGAGTTGTTGCTTTGTTATATGAGGATAGCTAATCTGTATTCAGTTTCTGGCTTTACTTTGAGACATTATACTTCATTTTTGTAGCGAAGTTAGCAGGCTAAAAACTGGAGAAGAATGATTGAAAGAAATGACTTAAATGTGCCCTGCGTTACTATGACTTTAAAATCTTAATGCTCATCAAATGAAAAACATGATATTTTCATTTAAGGGAGGAGTAAAACCAAGTTAAATTAAAACAGAAAAGTTTTAAAAGCTGCAGTAATACTAAGTCACAGTGTAGAGAAATTGGAACCAGAAATGTGCTAACACTCTGTGTTTGGAAAGCATTATATCTAAGCAGACATGCTTTATTGTGGATCTTTTTACTTACTAGTCTTTCAGAGAACAGTGTTTTCGTGAGTACTAACTCTTTGGCTTTGACAAACATTTCTTTTTTATTATGAACTCATTCAGAAAGAATTGTTACATATGTTTAACTGTATAAATCCTATTCCTTTTCTTCCATATTTCTTTCTAGAAGTTTTAGAGTATGTTTCATAATCCTCTTATTCTGTTCCACCAGCAATAAAATTAAGGAAAAACTAAAAGAATTCCTGTCTAATCTTTACGTTGCCATTAAATTCTATCTTGTTAGCATTAATTCAGAAGATACTATAGAAAACTGTATTTTGATAATATTCCATAGGATTTTTTCTTAAAGTCATTGCTTAGGATATGTTGTGGTTTGTATATTGTTTTACATTGTTTATTTTTGCATAACACTGTGGCCTTTTACTTCATTTATTTTTAAATCTTAAGCATATAGTGGAGGAAAAATTGTTATTCAGATTCAAAAAAGACAACCTGTGGGTTTTATGATTATTTCTCTTATATATGATAGTCTCAAGGTTGATTAATAGCATTTTACAGCAGTCTAGAGAGGCACTTTTGAAAAGTTCAAGCATCTGTGCTCTTATTTCTTACCCTATAGCAGGGTTTCTTGACCTCTGCACTACTGACATTTTGGATGAGATAATTCTTTTGGTGAAAGGGACTGCCCTATGCATTGTAGGACCTTTAGCAACATTCCTGCTTTCTACCCATGAAGAGCTCCCTTCTTCCCAGTTGTGACAATCAAAAATTTTATATGGAGGGCACATTATATCTCATTACTGGAGAAACATTGAAATCCAACTTCTGAAACATTCTGGGTGATAGATAGTTAAGGGTGAAGCTGTATTGGTCTTAGTATTTGCAGATGTTGTAGCTGACTGTTCATTTTTTCCCCCTCCCCATTCTGTTAGAAGCTTCTGCCAACCATGATTCATGGAATGATTTTTTTGAGCTGAGTAATCTGTGGCTTTGCAGTTTCCTTGCTTTCTTTCCTTAGCTAAATCTCTTCTAGTGTTAGCAAAGTATTTAGCACGGGAAAGATCTTTTAAAATGAAATAATACATGTAACGATACGTTTTCCAGGTAGATGATTTTAACAAACCATAAGCTTTTACGCCTGTCCTTCGTTGTGTCTTTTCCGCCTCTGTCAGGCGAACTGTAATGAAGAGCCTTATAGTTAGGAAGACACAACTGCCTCTGAACAGTCCTTTGTGAAATCTAATGGTGTGGCAGCTGGTATTTAAAAACTTCTTTCCAGAGCTTTTAAAGAACATTTTCACATGTAACCATCTTCTTTCTCTACAGATCGCAACGAACGAAATAAACCAGAACACCGTTCTTCAAGGTATGAATTTACAGTATCTAATAATTCTGTATAAAGCTTCTTATTTGAAAAGTATTGTTGGGAGGCAATGTAAGTGTCCTCTTTAGAGTTACTGTCTATTGGAATCTTCTGTGGCATTCAGAGAAGCTTCATAAGGGAAATCTTGTTCGTTCTCTGAATAAAAATTTCATATAAAACTATTGACTACCTGGAAAACATGTTTTATTTTAAGAATTCCTATCAGTGACAGATATATTTTCATAAAAATTATTTTACTCTCATTTCTTTATTTTTGTGACTTATTTTCCTCCCCTCCCTGTAACCAGTATTTTTATAAGTGTGTATTGCTGTTTTCCTAATCATAACATGAATATAGGCTCACTGTAGAAATTTAAAAGATATTTTAAAAATACAGAGCATGAAAAAAGCAGAACAAAACAAAACCCAGACTGCCTTCCATCAGCCAGCGATGGCTGGCTATTGCTAAAATTTTGGTACGTTTCTTTCTAGACTTTTAGATTATATGTGTGTATATATATTCAAATGGATTATTTTATATTTTTGTTAGGTATTTCAAGTGGCGGGGAAGGTTGTATCACTTAAGCTCTCAACCACACTGAGTGTATTTCACTAGAATTCTCTGACACTGAAGAGTACATTAAAAAATCCTTGTCAAAGTTAGAGATGAAATATTGTCTGACTTCTCATAGGCAGGACTGACAGGCTATATTTAATATTTTTAACCCAGTACTATGAAAGATTATAATTTTCTAATATTTATTTCTTTTTATTCCACATTCCACCACCTTTTAAAAATATTTTATGTTGTGGGAATTGTTAATGTACTCATTGGGTTGACTGCTTTGGTAAACCAAATCCTCACTGACCTCAATCAATAAAAATATAAAATCTATAAACATTTCATTACTTAGAATAGCAATGCATTTTGCAGAAATTGTCAATCAAAATAAGTTAGTGAGACCTAATCTGAGAGAAGAATATAGCTGGATATTTAGAATATTGACTGATTTTTGTTTTCCAGGTACAATTTACATATGTTAAAATTCATTCTTTTTTGTGTATAATCTTATTAGTTTTGACAGGCATGTACAATTATGTATCTACCACCATAATCATTAAACAGTTCATAAGATTCTTTTATTTTAGATACCTAAAGAAAAATAGCAGCCAGGCATGGTGGTTCACACCTGTAATCACAGCTACTTGGGAGGCTGAGGCAGGAGGATCGCTTGAGCCCAGGAGCTCACAACTAGCCTGGGCAACATAGCAAAACACTGTCTCATCTCTGTTAAAAATAAAAATAAGGCAATGTTAGAGAAAGGACTTTGACAGCATGCTTAACTGTGAGTGACATAAAGTTGGAAGGGTAAAAAATACTTAGGATGGTAAAAACAGGATCCCTAAGAACTTTGACATTCTGAAGATTGGACTGAACTGAGCAATATGAATTTTAATAGGTGCAAATGCAAATCCTTAGAATGAAACACCAGTGGAACATAAAAAGATAAGGGAGATGTGACTTAGCAATATTTTTGAAAAAGTCTGAAGGACTTAGTTCTTCATAAATTCACCATGAATCAAAAATCTTATGTCATTACGTCTACCTTCCCCCAAAAAAGTCTGCACTGATTTGATTACACTGAAAGAAGTTTAGTGTTCAGTCTAAAAGTGGTAGCTCTAGATCATACTTTTTTTTTGTCTTTGAGACGGAGTCTCGCTCTGTATTTCAGGCTGGAGTGCAGTGGCGCAATATCGGCTCACTGCAAGCTCCACCTCCCAGGTTTACACCGTTCTCCTGCCTCAGCCTCCCAAGTAGCTGGGACTACAGGCGCCCACCACCACACCTGGTTAATTTTTTGTGTGTTTAGTAGAGATGGGGTTTCACCCGTGTTAGCCAGGATGGTCTCGATCTTCTGACCTCATGATCCACCCGCCTCGGCTTCCCAAAGTGCTGGGATTATAGGCATGAGCCACTGCACCCGGCCTAGATCATGTTTTTGATATTCTATTCAATTCGGGGTCCATAAGACCTTGAAAATTTTAAGTATGCAGTGGATTGGCTATATAGATACCACATGGGGACCTTAAAAAACAAAACAGAATCCCATGCCCCACCCCAGAGATTCTGTTTAATAAGTCTCGAATGAATCCTCAAAATCTGTATATTAAACAGTGATTCTGATGCGTAGTCAGGTTGGGGACCACTGGTCTAGAATATAGCAGCGGAGTTGGGACAGGGAAGATGAAAAAGAAGAGTAAGATAAAAGTCAAAGCTAAACCATAGGAAGACTGGTGTGAGGAATTGGGAGAACTTAACCCAGATGTAGAAGTTTGGGGAAGTGCATGGGATGGAAATGATAACTGACTTCAAACACCCAGAGGCTGATACGTGGAGGAAACTAGCAGAATTCTTCCTAATAAATACTGTTCCGTACTAAGAGGAACCCTGGCCGCTGGAGGAATGGCAGATTCTGGGTCTGGGCTAAGGGAAAATCAAGATGATCCTGGACATCTAGTTGTGGTAGAAAGCTAGGAAGTGCTCAACTAATGGGGCCATGTTGAAAAGAGAGATGGTAGCATCAAGGGATTTTCACTGGCCAAATTTTGGGGTAATTTCAGTATCCAAAAAAATGATGATAATGGATCCCATGTAGAAGAAATGACAGAACTTAGAAAATCATCATTTTGTAATTCTCAAAGTAATAGTTGATGCAGGCAAAGATCATCAGTGGCAGCTAAAACTTCTGTAAAAAGTTGTTGGGAAACCAAAAGATACCAGCTGCTGTTTAAAAAAAAAAAAAAGAAGAAGAAGAAGAAAAGGTTATTGGGAAAAGTTGTTAAAATATCACCCCATAGATCAATTTTTAATTGCAAAGGGGGAAAATTTACCATTTCAATGGAGAGACCTAGTGGTCACCATCTAAATCAAGTGGTCAACATGTATATTAGCACTAGTGAGATAAGTAGTACACTTATGTAGTAGTCCTAGGGAAAAAAAAAATGCTGGGAGAATATTCCAGATAACAAGAGACCAAAGAGGCCGGGCGCGGTGGCTCACGCCTGTAATCCCAACACTTTGGGAGGCCAAGGCACGTGAATCGTTTGAGATCAGGAGTTCAAGACCAGACTGGCCAACGCGATGGCCAACTCCGTCTCTACTAACAATTAGCTGGGCATGATGGTCCACACCTGTAATCCTAGCTGCTTGTGAGGCCAAGGCGGGGGTTGCAATGAGCCAAGATCACACCACTGCACTCTAGGCTGGGCAACAGAGTGAGACTCTGTCTTAGAGAGAGAGAGAGAGAGAGAGAGAGAGAGAGACCAAAGATATATTGACAACCAAATCTAATATGTGAATTAAAAAAAAAAAATCTAGGACTAAAAAGTCCCAACTTTAAAAAAGGTTGGGGAGGAGAGAATTTAAACATGGATGTTATTTTAAATAATATTTTATTAAACATTACTTTTTAAGGTGTAGAATAGAAATGTCATTATGCAGGAGAATGTGATTCTTAGGAGATATATACCAAAGTATTAATATAAGGGTGATAGAGTTTTATGTTAGCAACTAAATCTCAATTCAGGGGGAAAAAACCCAGGATGAGCAATAAAGAAGCAGATATTGGAAACTATTAATAATTGGTGAATAGATGAAAGGCATATCGGTGTTACTTATACTGTTTCTTCAGCTTTTTTGTAGACATGAAAATTTCAAAATAGAAAGAAACAGTGGAGAGAACTGTTGTGTGTGTTCCTGGGAGTCCCGGAGGACGGAATGCACCTCTGTGGGTGGAACTTGGAGGGAGATATATTTCTACACAAAATGAGGAAGAATTTCCTGACAGAGCTGGTCAAAAATGGAATGGGCTACTCTGTGAAGTAATACTGTCAAAGAAAAGCTAAACAAGCTAGCGCTGGAAATAAAAATAGAGAAGATTGACGCATGGCTAAGTCATTATTCTAGATGGCTCCAGCTCCTTGTACACTAATAGCCAATAAATATCTCTTGTGAGTCTCTATTCTGGCTGAGGATACAATAGAATATAAGAAGAAGTCTCCAGGTTGATGTAGGGTCCATTATTGTGGACTTACACTCCCAATCTCTGAGAATCTATTGACCCTAAAGTGAAGTTCCCAGTCTTTACAGTTATATTTTAGGCAATGCTGTGGTACTTTTGAGGGTATTCGGAAAGTATTCTCTGTATTTTTAATCTCTTATTTATACTTTAGTATAAACAAGTTCTTTAGTACTGTGTTACTGGTCTTGGTAACCCTGGCACTTAGTAGATTGCCTGGCCCACAATAAACAATAAATAACTGTTGAATAAATAAATGCCAAAGGTATTTTGAGGAGAGAAAGGGAAATGGCAGTATTTTTCCCTTGCAAATCAGGAAGAACCTGACTCTCAAAAGCTCGCCCACAACTATTATTGGATATGTGTGTTACAACAGCAAGAAGTAATGCCCTATAAGAAAGGGGAAGTGTTTTTTTCAGGAAAGGCCTTCGTTTTCTGTCCAGGGTATCTACTGACATTGGCGGTGACCTGTTCTTCTCCTGCCATCCTCAGCTGAGCAGGGCTACCCTGCCAGGCCAGCAGTGCATCAAGCAGATTAATACCTGCTGCATCAACAGAGCAGAAAGAAGAAAATATAAACAAAAAGTCATTTAATTTTGGTATGTTTTTCGGTTCTCAGGCCACTCAGCAACAAGAATGATGGGCTCAAAGCCCCGCAGGGATAACAGAAATGCATTTCTCTTGTTTGTGTTTTTAGAGACCACGCACTCCTATAGCTTTCATAGTAAGAGGTGAATAAATCTGGGACGTCTGCCTGTTCTTTCACTTCAGTGCTAGACTAAGAAGGAAAACATAATTCTTGTCAAGTTAAAGGAAAAGTTTTATCACATGTAGGCCAACACCAAGACCCCAAGCCAAAGGCATCCTGGGTGTTTTTTGATTACTTTGTTTTGATGTTGATTTGCTTGCTGCCGATTGATTGATATACATGTGAGAAATCTCTAAGTTGTTCTTGTCTCAACCTTATTAGTTTAAACACACCATTTCCCAAATTGATGTCCCACAGAACTCTCTTCTGTAGATTATTAATCAGTATGTCAAGAAATAAGTGTTAATATGCAGAAAAGCTTATGAAATGGCGAGTTAAAGAAAATTAGACATATTTCTTTACTGTGATGCTCCTCAGAGTCTTTGATACACTCAAGTACATTATAAAACTCCAAGTGAGAGCTATACTACACACCCATTTGAAAATTTAGTTGAATTTATAACTTCTTTTCCCAGACATATTAATAACATCTAGAAAAAAGTACCATGGAATGGCAGTTTGGGAAACTAATTAGAGGGAAGTAGGAGCTAAAGATAATAAGAATGTTAAGCCCTATGGCAGTCAGTGCCACGAACAGAAAATTAAGAGCTCTTTTTACCACCCCACCAGCTCTAAATAATAGATCTTGATGACTTAGGGGTCTGAATTACCACCTAATTCATCTCAAATGTTTTACCTACTACAAGGAAATATTTTACAGAAGCAAAAAAAGAAGGCGGCAAAACAAAGAACCTTAACTCTATTTCTCAAAAATTGTCATTTGAATCTTGGCCTCCCTAAAGCCTTCTTACAGTCAGCTGTCATAATCCCCTTTGATATCCATTAATAAAATTAAATGAAATTTCATTAAAAATCATAGAAGCCTATTATGGGGAGGGGGGAGGGGGGGTGGTATTGGGAGTTATACCTGATGTAAATGGTGAGTTGATGGGTGCTGACCAGTTGATGGGTGCAGCACACCAACATGGCGCAAGTATACATATGTAACAAACCTGCACGTTGTGCACATGTACCCTAGAACTTAAAGGATAATAATAATAAAATAAAATTTAAAAAACATCATAGAAGAAAATGGAAATTCAGCAAAGTGATTCTAAAATGTGTAAGGAAGAGCAAGACTAACCAAGGCAATTTTGAAGATCAAAGAGGAGAGGTGGACTCTTGTAAGTAATTAAGACAGTTTTTTGTCAGCAAACATAGAAATAGGTTGCTGAAGCAGACTAAAGAGCCTGCAGACATAGATGAATACATAGAGTTCTGTGTCACGTGATATGATAGAGGCAACATTACAGATCAGTGAGGGAAAGCAGATGTCAACAGATGGTGCTTGAATAACTGATTATCCATATTTTTAATCTACACAGAATTTGATTTATCTTACGACATGAGATAAAAATCTAAAGAAATGAAAGAAGTAAAATGGAAACATTTTAAAGAAATGTATAAGAATATCTTTATGAGGTAGAGTTCTTAAGGTTCAGCAAATACAAACCATGAAGAAAAAGATTGATAAATCTGACTATGTGAAAATTTAAAATGTATGTACATGAATACATCAGAAGCACGTGAAGAGGGGAGTAATGACTGTGCAGTACACGTAGGCGACAAAAGTTAGTATCCAGGATAAAGAAAAACTATGTATAAGGAAGAAAAAGACAAGTAAATATGGGTAGGGGACACATAAAAGATGAAACCTAAGTAACCAGTTAATATAGGAAAAGATTCTTCACCTTGCTAGGATTAAGATGTGCGCTAACGTGATAATGAGATACCATTTCACTTCCATGGAATTGGCACAGAAATCTCAAAGACTGAAAATACCAAGTACATATGAGAGTATGTAATTTGGTACAACTGTAAGGAAGACTTTATTCAGGACCATCATGATAGGTATAGGGACAACTGCAATGAGGTTTTGCAATGGGGGAGATAGGTCGGGCTCAACTCATGAGCAAGTGGGAATTTATAGTAAAGGAGCAGGGTGTGGGGGTCAGTGGATAGAAAATTACTGAGAGGAAACATCGGGGATCAAGGGGATTAAGGCTAAGCTGACATAATAGGATTCTTGTTGAAGTCAGACCAGGGTAATTAGACATCACCAGGAGGATGGTGGGGGATTGAACCTGATCAGGTGTTAAGAGTAATCTGATATTGAAGATGAGGATTCTTGCTAAACTGACTTACTGCCAAAACTGGATTTTACAAGGAAGTACACAGATGGGACTGGGAAGAGATTCAGAATCTTTGTCAGTTCAGAGTAGCCCTGTTTGAAGTAAGGATATGTAGTATGTGAGAACATGGATAAATCTCATAAACATAATTTTGGATGACAGAAGCAAGCTGTAGAAGGATAGATACAGTATAATACCATTTATATAAAGCAGAGGTCAGCAAATGGGTCAAATCTGGCCTGCCACCATTTTGTAATTAAAATTTTATAGGAACTCAGCCATGCCCATTTGCATATCATCTTGGGCTGCTTTCACATTACAACAGGACAGTTGTTACCAACAAGGACCACATGGCAAAACACAAACAATACATTGTTTGTTGTATATTTTTATGACTACATATAGGTACTAAAAGTATGAAAAGATGTGCGGAAGTCATAAATAGTGAAATTAGAATATTGATTATCAAATGGATGGGCCGGGAAAGGATCCACAGGGAGCTTCAAGTGTATCTTTACTGCTTTATTTCTTAAGCTAAGTGATAGGATTTGCAGTATTATCTATACTTTTTTAAACTCCTAGAAATTAGCTGGGCATGGTGGCTCATGCCTATAGTCCTAGCTGCTTGGGAGGCTAAGGTAGGAGGATTGCTTGAGCCCAGGAGTTTGAGACTGTGGTGAACTATGATCACACCACTGTATCCCAGCCTGTGTGACAGACTGAGGCCCTGTCTCTTAACAAAGGAAAAAAAAAAAAAAAAAAACTCTGCATATTTTCATAATTTTTTTTAAAAAATGCCATCAGGAGACCTTGAATCCTATAACAGTGAAGAAGATGTTTTTATAGGGCATGAGTATAAAATTGAGTGAATTCTTTTTAAAGAGAAAAATTAAATAGAGGAAATAGTCAGGAATGTTCAGAAAACAATTGATTAAACACTGTTCAGATTTTACCTCTACTTATAGTCCTGCTCCCATGTCTCCTTTTACCAGAAGCATCTTGTATTTCTCTGAGAATTTTTGTCTCCTTTTTGTCACTTAAGAGTTCTACGAGTATCTCATGAAAACATTTTTTAGTGGTACAGAAACGTGTGGTGTCTGCCTTTATCCCATGGGTGACTTAGGAGTGGTGGTTCAGTGTCTATCATAGTCTGCTTTCTATGTGTATATATAGCATATATTTAAATAATATTTAGAAAAAAATGGGGCTATATGTGTGTATGTGTAGTATGTGTGCTTATATGTATGTTTGTATATCTGTATATATACATATATATGTATTTCTGTCAATTTGCCTTTTTCACTTATTTAGAAAGTATTACCATGTCAGTTTCTACTTCATTATTTTTTTAACTACTGCATAAAAATTTCCAGTGTAACCTTATTATAATTCATTTAACCAGCCCTTTATTGATAGCATTTAGGTTGTTTCCAATTCATTGCAGTTAGAAATGATGTTGCAATAAGCATCTTTATGTTCATATCTTTGTGTATAGATATGTAGGAAAACCTTTATTGTTCTTCCAAGATAGATTTTTTTAAGTTCTTGTTTTCATTCACAATTACTTTAAGTTTTTAAATACTGTATACCGTACATGTCTGTTTTCTTCCCAAATCTCAGATAGCTTCCTGGTGTTTGGTACTGTTCCAAGTTCTCTAGAGCCCATTACAACTTCCCTCCCCATAGTGTGACCTGCAATGTCACCCAGCACCGGGAGAGACTGAAACAACATGCAGAATGTTTGTAGCGCATAGTTTAGTACACTCCTAGTTAATAGTTGGTGATGTTAAAACTTATAGCAATCATTATATCATTAAGAATTTGAAAGGGTCTTTGTTCTCTGCATTGGTATCCTGTTGTTGATCTTATGAAGATGTTGTTGAAGATTTTATTTTGACACTTAACTGTCATCACATTGTGGTTTAAATAGATTAGCTAAAAGCAAAAGATTTAATTTATTTTAGCTGTTCTCTTTTCTAAGTATATCTATCAAAATACCATGCTCTGCTGAGGTTAGTTTAATACTGTAATTCTGTAGCATTTCCCTGACCATATGTTTTGATGCCTGTACCTCTATAAACTATGGCTGTGTATAATTACTTTCTGGCATTATGTTTTCTAAGCTATAAGAGAAACATTACTTTTGCTGCAGCATCTGTAATGCCATAAACAATGTGAAACATTTCAATGTATACAGGTTTTGTGGGCGGGAAATTCTTTTGCAAAGGAAGATGTGAAAGGACCATTAACATTTTTTTGTCGTCCTGCAGAGAATACACACACACACACACACACACACACACACACACAGTGTTGTTTTGTTGTGGTTTTCAGAAATGTAACTTTAGCATTTCTCCCTAGTGTGATGGGAATGAAAATGAAGCATTTATATGGTGTATCAGTTGGGTAATTGAAAAGTTTTATTGGCTGGTCTACCACTGCCATGGTACTTAGTGTGGGGCTTTTCTGAAGTTGTTTCAAATTAAACTATCAGCAGGCAGTTAACTTTGGAACAGCAGCTGGTCCTGTGTTTATTGCTTTTTCTCAAGATGGGCATGTTGGCCACCCATTTCTTAGCAGTCTAGGGCGCATGGAACTCCTGGACCTTAAACTTTTTTCATCCTAATTCTTTCCTCTCTTCCCTTGGGTTATATTTTATATTAGTTATTTACCTTTCTGCAGTGTAATTTAGAAGTAGTTGTTTATACAGTTCTACAGAATCTCGGTTAAACAGCCTGTAGTCAAGTGAAATTTGTATACACCTTTGTGGCCCTCAGTCTGTCCTTAGGTTATGGTTTTACTCCAACTAATAAATATTCTTGTGCAAGTGGACTTTAAATTTTTATTCAAATATTTCCCTTTATTAAACACAGCATACATTACGTTCTTCAAATGTATTGATTATGACTGTATGCCACAGAAGTGTACCAGGTAATTCCTGGAAAAATCTTAGGACAGAATTGCTGAACAGTCGTTCATTAGCTCAGTCACCTCCTGTCTCATCAAAAGTAAACTGCTGTTGATCGGAATTCAGTCTTGTCCTTAAAGGTAACACCCTGGCCAGGTGCGGTGGCTCACGCCTGTAATCCCAGCACTTTGGGAGGCAGAGGTGGGCGGATCACGAGGTCAGGAGTTCGAGACCAGCCTGACCAGCATGGTGAAACCCCCGTCTCTACTAAAAATACAAAAATTAACCGAGCATGGTGGCATAATCCTGTAATCCCAGCTACTCAGGAGGCTTGAGGCAGGAAAATCACTTGAACCCAGGAAGCGGAGGTTGCAGTGAACCGAGAGTGTGCCACTGCACTCCAGCCTGGGCAACAGAGCAAGACTCCGTCAAAAAAAAGGTAAAACCCTTTCCTGAAACCAGAAATCAGGCCTGGTCCCAAGAATTCAATTTCAAGGTTAGAAGTATCTTTGTTGATTAGCAGCTCCTCTGCATAATAAATCCGAGCATTCATTTCTGCCCTCGTAATAAGTTTTTGCCACTTCTAATCTCATTTTAGTTGTAGGCCATGTTTCCAGAAATGCAGAGTGAGCAAACCGGCTCTTTTGCAACACTTCTAAATGCAGCAAAATTTAAGGCAGGAATCTGAAAGGACTCGTTGGTGACCTTCCTTCCTTTTGGACAGGAGGATTGAGAATCAGTATCCTTTGTTAATTAAAAAAATAAAAAATGAAAGTATCGATTGTTTGAAGCCTTCAGAGTAACATTGTGTCTACAATACAAACGGTCCCTCAACTATAAACCTGTTTCCTCAAGATAATGTTTTTCCTTGGCACACTGCCTTCTGCAGGCAGTTCAGGGATGCTATCAAGGAATGACAGGCAGGACTTAAAGTTTATCACTATCTATTGCCCAGTAGTTTCTCTTGGTTACGGATTCTGAAGAGAAACTCAAGGTAGAAGAAGCCTTGTAGACTGAACTACGGTCTTCAAAATATTTTCATGAGGCTGGGTGTGGTGGCTCACGCCTGTATTCCCAACACTTTGGGAGGCCAAGGCAGGAGGATTGCTTGAGGCCAGGGGTTTGAGACCAGCTTGGGCAACAGAAAATTTAAAAATTAGCCAGGCACGGTGGCATGCACCTGTAGTCCCAGATACTCAGGAGGCTGAGGCAGGAGGATTAAGCCCTGAGCCCAGGAGTTCGAGGCTACAGTGAGCTAGGATTGTACCACCACACACCTGGGCAACAGAACAAGACTCTGTCAAATAAATAAATAAATTCATATTATTAATTCCTGTCTCCCCCCCACCCCCACCCAAGACAGGATCTTGATCTGTCACCCAGGCTGGAATGCTGTGGTGCAATCATGGCTTGCTGCAGCCTTGACCTCCTGGGCTCAAGCAATTTTCCCACCTCAGCTCCCTAAGTAGCTGGGACTACAGGTGTATGCCTCCATGCCTGACTAATTTTCGTATTTTTTTTGTGGAGACAGAGTTCTACCATGTTGCCCAGGCTGGTCTTGAACTCCTGGGCTCAAGTTATCTACCCACCTCTACCTCCCAAAATACTGGGATTACAGGGGTGAGCAACCACTCCTGGTCCCAGTATCTTAAAATAAGACAGCCATGAAGTTTGCCACGTCGATTGACTCTTCCTTTCACAAACAATTTATCTGTAGCATGCAATGCTGTTTGATACCATTTTACCTACAGTAGAACTTCTTTCAAAATTGGAGCCAATCCTGTTAGATCCTACCACTGCTTTATCAACTAAATTTATTCTAAATCCTTTGTTGTCATTTCAGCAATGTTTACAGCATCTTCACCGGGAATAAATTCCACTTTCTTTGCTCATCCAGAAGAAGGAACTCCTCATCCACTGAAGCTTTATCATCGGATACATCAATTTGGTCACATCTTTAGGGTCCACTTCTAATTCTAGTTCTCTTGCTATTTCCACTACATCTGCAGTTACTTTCTCCATGGGGGTCTTGAACCCCTCAAAGTCATCCATGAGGGTTGGAATCAACTTCTTCGAAACTCCTGTTAATGTTGTTACGTTGGCCTCCTTCCGTGAATCACAGATATTCTTAATGGCATCTACAATAGTGAATCCTTTCCAGGTTTTCCATTTACTTTGCCCCAGTTCATCAGAGGAATTACTATCTATGGCAACTATGGCCTTACAAAATATATTTCTTTAATAATAAGACTTCAAAGTCAAAATGACTCTTGATCCATGGGTTGCAGATTGGATGTTGTATCAGTGGGCATGAAAACAATATGAATCTCCCTGTACATCTGCATCAGAGCTCTTGGGTGACCAGGTGCATTGTCAATGAGCAGTAATATTTTGAAAGGAATCTTTTTTCCTGAGCAATAGGTCTCAAGAATGGGCTTAAAAATACTTAGTAAACAATGCTATAAACAGATATGCTGTCATCTAGGCTTTGTTATTCCATTTATGGAGCACTGGCAGAATAGATTTATCATAATTCTTAAGGGCCCTAGGACTTTCAACATGGTAAATGAGGCCAGATGCCCCTCACACGTATAATCCCAGCACTTCAGGCAGCCAAGGCAGGAGGATTGCTTGAGGGCAGGAGTTTGAGACCAGCCTGGGCAACATAGCAAGACCCTGTCTCTACAAAAAATAACAGTTAGCGAGGTATGTTGGCATGTGCCTGTAGTCCCAGGGAGGCTGAGGCAGGAGGATTGCCATGAACCTTGATCACAGCACTGTTCTCTGGCCTAAATGACAGAGTGAGACCTTGTCGCTAAAAAATAAAAAATTATTTAATGGTAAATGAGCATTGGCTTCAACTTAAAGTCATCAGCTGCATTAGCCTCTAACAAGGGTCAGCCTGTCCTTTGAAGTTTTTAAGCCAGGCATGAACTTCTGTCTAGCTAGGAAAGTCCTAGATGGAATCTTCTTCCAATATAAGGCTACTTCATCTACACTGAAAATCTGTTGTTCAGTGTAGCCACCTTCACCGATCATGTTAGCTAGATCTCCTGGATAACTTGCTGCAGCTTTTCCATCAGCACTTGCAACTTCACCTTGCACTTTTATGTCCTGAAGACAGCTTCTTTCCTTAAATTGCATGAACCAACCTCTACTAGCTTCCCACTTTTTTTGTGCAGTTTCCTCACCTATCTCAGCCTTCATAGAATTGAAGAGAGTTAGGACCTTGTTTTAAATTAGGTTTTGGCTTAAGGGAGTGTTGTGGCTGGGTTGATCTTCTATCCAGACCACTAAAACTTTATATCAGCAACAAGGCTGTTTCAGTTTCTTATCATTCACGTGGTCTGTGGGATAGCACATTTAATTTCCTTCAAGAATCTTTTTTTTTTTTTTTTTTTTTTTAATTACAGCTTTGCTAAATGTGTGGTGCAAGAGGCCTAGCTTCTGGCCTATCTCAGTTTTCGACCTGCCTTCCTCACTAAACTTAATCATTTCTAGCTTTCAACTTAAAATGAAGGAAGTGCAATTCTTCCTTTCACTTGAACACTTAGAGGCCACTGTAGGATTATGAATTGCCCTAATTTCAATATTGTTTCAAGGAATAAGGAGACCCAAGGAGAGGGGAAAAGATGGGGGAACTGCCAGGGGAACAATCAGAACACACACAACATTTATCCATTAAGTTCACTATTTTTTTTATTTTTTTTTTTGAAACAGAGTTTTGCTCTTGTTGTCCAGGCTGGAGTGCAATGGTGCAATCTCGGCTCACTGCAACTTCTGCCTCCTGGGTTCAAGTGATTCTCCTGCCTCAGCCTCCCGAGTAGCTGGGATTACAGGCATGTGCCACCATGCCCGGCTAATTTTGTATTTTTAGTAGAGATAGTCAGGCTTTTCTCGAACTCCTGACAGCTGAGATGAGAGGGTGGGTTGAGCCTGGGAGGTCACAAGGCTGCAGTAAGCTATGATCTATACTCCAGCCTGGGTGACAGAGCAAGACCCAGTTTCAGAAGAAAAAACAACAGCAGCAGCAACAAACAATTAAATTTTGTTACTACAAAATACAAAATAAAACATGCCTATTATAGAAAGTTTGTAAAAATACAAAAAAGGGGAAAAAATCACTAATAGTCAATGATAATTGCTATTTGTATATTGGTGGTTCAGTCTTTCTTTTGTGCATCCCTGGTGTACTTTAAAAAAAAAAATTGGGTGGCCAGACACGGTGGCTCACGCCTGTAATCCCAGCACTTTGGGAGGCGGAGGCGGGCGGATCACGAGGTCAGGAGATCGAGACCATCCTGGCTAACACGGTGAAACCCCGTCTCTACTAAAAATACAAAAAATTAGCCGGGCGTGGTGGCGGGCACCTGTAATCCCAGCTACTCGGGAGGCTGAGGAAGGACAATGGCATGAACCCGGGAGGCGGAGCTTGCAGTGAGCCAAGATGCATGCCACCGTACTCCAGCCTGGGCGACAGAGTGAGACTTGTCTCAAAAAAAAAAAAAAAAAACCAAAACAAAACAAAACAAAAAAAACTCGGGATGGGATGTATAAACTTATTTTCATAAAACAATAGTTTATATAAACATTTTCCCATAACATGATTTTCATGGCATTTCATCATGCAGTATACCAAACTTTATTTTTCTATTATCAGACGTTTAGGTTATTTCAAGATTTTACTATTATAAATAATCCTGTAATCAGATTCTTATGCCTGTATTTTTATGGACCATCACTGATTGTCTCCTTGTGATAAATTCCTAGCAGTAGAATTAATGGAACAAAAAATATATAAACATTTTAAGGCTTTTCATATATACTACCAAATTGTCTTAATGAAGGGTTGCATTCTTACCTCTGTAACATTCTTTGAGGTTCTTCCCTTTCCCTGTGTTGTTTATGTATGAACCAGAAGAAAATGGTCCTATGCCATTTGGCCATAGCTAATAGAACTCTGTTCTAGAAGGTGTCCAATAAGACTAGTGTTTCTTCCAGTGTAACTCATATTTTTATGTTAGAATGCTCAGATTTTTTTAACCCATTTCTGTTATTTTTATTTCTGATCCCAAAAGAGTGCTTTCCAAAAGGGGTCTTGTGCTAATCCACAGCCTCTGGAAATCTGTATGCTCGGAGCTTTTCAGAGGCCTTTCTGAAGCCATTCAGGAGTCAGATCACCTGGATTCAAGGCATAGACACCAGTGCATAACCTTTAAGCCTGTATTTGAAATCTGGACTGTCTGTGCTCAAATTTGGGGAACTTTTAGGGTGATCTAAAATGAATTTTAAAAATACTCTCAGGTCATGTCCAAGTTTGGAGGCTTTTTAGGGCAATCCAAAATGATTTTTAAGAAATCCTTTTTTAGGCTGGGTGCGGTGGCCCATGCCTGTAATCCCAGCACTTTGGGAGGCCAAGGTGGGCAGATCACTTGAGGTCAGGAGTTCGGGACCAGCCTGGCCAACATGGTGAAACCCCATGTCTACTAAAAATACCAAAAAATTAGCTGGGTGTGGTGGTGAGCACCTGTAATCCCAGCTATTCAGGAGGCTGAGGCAGGAGAATCACTTGAACCCGGGAGGCAGAAGTTGCAGTGAGCCAAGATTGCGCCACTGCACTCCAGCTTAGGTGACAGAGTGAGGCTTTCTCTCAAAAAAAAAAAAAAAAAAAGAAATACTTTTTCAGCTGTTTGGTTTCTGCCTGCATTGGTAGAACTACTCAGAGAAGCTGTGGAACAGTGTGTGAAGTACTTAGGTCCAGGCATCAGGCTGACTGGGTTAGAATCCCAGTTTCACCACTTGGGAGCTGGGTTCCCTGGGCAAGTTTCTTCATCTTTCTTTACCTCAGTTTCCTCATCTATAAATGGAGCTAATTAAAGTACCGATCTCTTGGGGTTATTATAATTATTTAGTTGCTTTATCAGTCAGGGTTCAACCAGAGAAACAGAACCAGTAGGAGATGTATGTTAAGAGATTTACTGGGGCCGGGAGCAGTGGTGCATGCCTGTAATCCAAGCACTTTGGGATGCCAAAGTGGGTGGATCACCTGAGGTCAGGAATTGGAGACCAGCCTGATAAACATGGTGAAACCTCGTCTCTACTAAATACAAAAAATTAGCCAGGTGTGGTGCCACATGCCTGTAATCCCAGCTACCTGGGAGGTTGAGGCAGGAGAGTCGCTTGAACCCGGGAGGCAGAGGTTGCAGTGAGCCAGGATTGCACCATTGCACTCCAACCTGGGCAACAAGAGCAAAACTCCATCTTTTAAAAAAAAGAGAGAGAGAAAGATTTATTGCAGGGAAATATTTATGTGATTGTTGGAGCTGATTTAAGCAAGTCAGCATTTCGTAAGGCAGGCCCCCAGGAAGGGCAGGCTGGAACTCTCATCCATGGATGGACGCCGCCATCCACAGGTGAAATTTCTTTTCGTTAGGGAAGCCTCAGCTCTGCTCTTCAGGCTTTTCAACTGATTAAATCAGGCCCACAGAGATTTGGTAGGACAATCTCCCATACCCTGATAAAGCCCTATCAACTGATAGACTTTCATCACACTGACATAATGCCTTTGTAGCGACATGTAAATTAATGCTTCATTAAATAATTGGAGACTGTAGCTCAGCCAAGTTGACACATAACATTGATTATCATAGTTGCTTTGGACCTCAGTTAAGCAGACTAAACCCACTTGGAAATGATTTTCAGTGTTATCTCTGCTTTTCAAGGTCGGGGCTCTTCAAGTCTCTGTAACCCAGAAGTTCTTTCTGACATATCAGTTTGATGTTTGTTAGTTTTGTCATAAGAAACTACAATTGCATTATTATTGTCCTCAAGGATTCTCAACTCAAGCCAGGGTGTGTGGTCATGATGGGATTCTGTGAAGGAACATAAGCCAGCATCTGCATAAACACCTTGATCCAGGCGCTATTTGCTCTTATACATTTGTGCCATCCCTTCGTGCTTGGATAAGCACACTGTTACACATGCCTGCTTTATATGCACTGGTAAAGTCTGGAGTTGATAGGAACTGTTGAGAGTCCCGCAGGCCTCTGACATAGTGGCAAAATATTACCTTTGGCTACCTGAAGAAAAGATACAGATTTGGTCCTCTCTTTTCACTAGTGCTAATTTTTCCACACAGTGATCAACTTCCTTTTGGGAAGCTCATTGCATTTCTTTGAGCATAACCTAACCTCCTCTCATTCTGAATGTAGGATGTCGTCTTTGCCCTCTCACTCAACGTAGGAAAAGATAGACCACTCAGAAGTAAAACAGCTAATGGAAAAAGCATGATAAACTGTTAGGCTACTTCCCGGTGGCCTTGGGTTTCAAAGCTTTTACCAGTCACTCAGGAAACAACCCCTGTAATTGCTCCTCTTGTAGATTCTCTAGGCCTGCATTTCAGTGTTAGTTTTTTTCCATAGTTTTGAACGATAAGATGGTGATGCACTACTACTAAATCGTATCTCATGCAGTAGTGGTGGTTGCACTGCATCCCTGAGAACTGCCTCCCAAGCCTCCAATCTCAGCTGAAGGAAAGGCACCTGTGGCCAGGTTTCCACATGGTCCTACCCCATTTGGCCATAGTTGATAGAACTCTATCCTATAGGGTGTGCTAATCAAGTTTTTTCTCTTGAAAGTTTAAACTAAAAGACAGTTTAAACTAAAAGACAGCCATGGTTTCTGGAGCTTTAAAATTATTTAGATTTGGGGTTGGTAGGATATGCATGCTGATGAACACCGGCCAGGGATGCCAGTGAATGAACAGGGAGTTCAAGTGAAGAAGACTGCGAAAACTGAAGCAGAGATGATGTGGTCCCAGAGAGGAAGTGAGGAAGAATGAGAGCGTGCACGAGAAGCTGCCTTGTTTCCCAGCACTGCCCAAAGTTTAGCTGTACTTCCTGTTCATACCCATTCCCAGGATACCTTTGTGTGCTCATAATAAAAACTCCTTTAATTTAATTCAAGTTTAAAGGGGTTTTGGTTGTTTTAACCTCACAAGGCAATGCAATACCATTAGAAGAAATAATGATAAAATTACTGTAATTGAAAGTCACATACCTAACATACTCACATTGGTTTTAGGACTACCAAAACTATAGCCTTGATTCTAGAATTTATTTCCATATAGATTAGGATGCCATGAATATATTGAGAAAATAGAGTAGGGTAGTACTTTACAGTATTTATGGAGAAACAAAAGCCATGCCATATAATATGTTGTGTGAAGAGGGAAGTGTATTGCTTGTCTTATGAACAATGACATCAGATCTATGCCAGTGAGCAATAGAAGACTTTATTGTTTTGTCTTTTTTCATCAACAAAAGGCAAAACACACACACAGACACAAACACACACACACACACACAAAACCCTTCTTTAATGTAGGATTTTCTAAAACAACACAAAATACAGCCAGACCTGTAAATATCCAATCATTTATTTGTATATACTCCCTGACATGTTATATTTTATGAATAAATCCCAGGAGTGATAAAAGTTTTAGATCATTTTCTGACACTATTGAAGATTCTGTCCCCTTTCCTCCACCATTGCCTCTGATTTAAATCTTCCAGCCATGGGATGTTCAGTGAAAGAAGACAGTACTTAAGATTCTTTGGTAATTAAATCACAACTCTCACTTAATGTGTTGTGTGTGTGTGTGTGTCTGTGTGTGTTTTCCTCTCAGCATTCAACTGTATGTGAACTTTTTGTGAGATAGTAAAGCACAGTGGCAAAGAACTCTGGCCCTGCCTGGAGCCAGACTGTCCAAGTCCCAATCCTGACTTCACCATTTACCAGCTGTGAGTCCTTTGACATTTAAATTATGTAAACTCTTTTCTCATCTCTAAAACTGGGATAATAACAGTACCTTCTTGTAAGGGTGGATATGTGGATTAAGTGAGTTAAGAGATGTAAAACCATTAGCATAGGTCAATTAGATTAGTTATTTCTTTATTACTATTGGAATGGATTAAATATCAAGTCCAGCTCCCTTTACTGCAGTTGGATTAAGTAATTGGTTCTTATTAAATGAATTTAAATTGGAATCTTGGAGTGTTTTAAGTTTCATATTTTAAAAATTTTAGACCTAGTAGGTAGAATAGAGATCATCCAATCCAATAATGTCATGTTACAGATAAGGAAACTGACATGTGATTATACTCATGGAGTGAGTAAAGGCAGAGCTGAAATTGGGCTTGTCAGACCCCCAGACTCCTCACACAGTCATGCTGTGTCTGACAACCATCACGGGGATGGTCCTACATTCTCTGTGTCTCCAAGAATTCACTGATAGCCTAAAACAAACAGATGGTTTATGTACAAAGACAGGAATGCCAGCAAACAATCAAGAAGAGTTCAAGTGTAGCAGAAGATGTGAAGACTGAAGCAGAAATTATGTGTTTTCAGAGAGAAAGTGAGGAAGAATGAGAGCTTGCATGAAAAGCTGCCGTGTTTCCCAGCACTGCACAAAGTTAAGCTGTACTTCCTGTTTGTACAAATTCCCAGGATACCTTTATATGCTCACCTCTTCCCTCTTCTCTTTGGCCTTCGGTTTGCATAAAGAACAGACTTGGCCGGGTGGCCTCAGTAACTCATGCCTGTAATCCCAGTACTTAGGGAGGCTGAGGTGGGCAGATCACCTGAAGTCAGGAGTTCGAGACCAGCCTGGCCAACATGGTGAAACCCCGTCTCTATTAAAAATGTAAAAATTAGCCAGGTGTGGTGGTGCGCACCTGTAATCCCAGCTACTTGAGAGACTGAGGCAGGAGAATCACTTGAACCCAGGAGGCACAGGTTGCAGTGAGCGGAGATCACACTACTGCACTCCAGCTTGGGCGACAAAGTGAGACTCTGTCTCAAAAAATAAAAATAAAAAAAGAACAGACTTGATCTCAGTATTTAAATAAGGTACTGCTATATTTCTTTAGATAATGATTGTTAAAAATACCACCTTTGAGTTTCCCATAGATTTGTTCTGCTTAAGCCTGAGGCAAAACCGCAACTTAATTTATGTAAGCCTGATGTGGGAAAGATCATGATTTTAAAAATAACATCTCCATGAAACATTGATGAATCTGTATTTGACATCAAACAGCAGATATACTGGAGTTTCTGTGCTATGATATGTTTTGAAAGTGAGATTCACTTATATTCAAAAGATATTTATCATGTGTGAATAGCATTTTGCTAGGCACTGAGGTAGTTTATACTAAATGTAAAGACTTGGAACCCTAAAAAATAAATCTACAGAAATTTTCGCTTCACCCTGATTTACTATATAAACCCTATTAAGGGTTAGCAGTCTTCCTGCCTCCTGATTTTTTTCTTCCTTTTACTAGTACTTCTTTGTAAAATACCAACCCAGATAGTCTATCTTTGTATGGAGCTAGCTAGTCAAAGTGGTGAGTCCTGTGAATGGGCCTACTTGACCTCACTCCTCAATTTGGACATGACTTTACCTTAAGAAAATATTTAGGTTTTGACATCATTTTTGCTAACAATACTGTCACTCAGTGTTATGCTAATTCGTGTAGGACTTTTTTCTATTACTTTCTATAAACCTCTTACAGATAAAACATGGAAAAGTAGAATTTATACCAGACTAGTTTAAAAACATATTGTGACAAATGTAACATATTAATGTAAGATGAGAATAGTAGGGAAAACAGTGTGGGGTATATGAGAACTTTCTTCACAACTATTCTGGAAATCTAAAACTAATTTACAATTAAAAGTTTATTTTAAAAAAATCCTCCCCCAAAAACATACACACAAAATTACTACGATGAAATAAATTGCAGCAATTTAGTATTAGTATGGTGACCAGCTTTTATTCTGTTTCCCCAAATAATATAAAATAAAATGATCAAGGCTGAATTATTTCAGTAAGAGAAAGGTCATTATTCTTTAGAAAGTCCTCATTTGAAAACAAACATCTCTAACAGCAGGATAGAATTAGAAGGGAATACAAGTACAAAGTCTTGGTGTTAAAATTTTAAAACTAGGATTAAAATTATTATTTGAAACATTTTGATGCCTCAGGGTCAAAAACAAACCAAGGACAGTTCCTTGGCATACTTTTATCTAGAGCACAAATGACCGTCATAAGTTGGTGGGGCTCGCATCCCCACCTGAGGGCAGTGGTTCATCTTTGTATCTCCAGCCGTGGTCCGACACCATGAGGTTATCAGCGATCAGTGAATGTTTCCTGAACTGAGTGGAGAGGAAACATTTTCACATGAAATAAAAACAACAGAGAATCTGAGGACCTCTAGAAGTTTATTCCTTTTTGAAGCTACTTGCAAAAATAAATAAGCTAAAGAAAACCTGTCTGGTTAGGATCTGTGCATTGGTGATCTTCACACTGTTTGTCTTCTCAGGCTGCTGAAGTCATCCAGTAGCCCCGATCCCCACTGCCAAGGATTGTTCCGCGTCAGCTGACTCTTCCTGGAAAAGGGCTGGTGGCGATGACGGGGCCAGTGGCACTGACGCTGCGATTGCTTGGGGTCCTGTCATGGGAATTCCACCTGTCTTTTTCAGGCCTTTGGTGTTAGGGCTGTGGCCTGTGGGAATGAGGTGGGATTAGGAGTAAAGCTTGGAAGTGAGTCTTAGATCCTAACCCCACCACCAACAGTCATGTTTCTCTTTACTCATTTGTCTCCATCTCCTCTCCCCCTTCAACCCCCCAGCATTCTTGAAATTTTAGGCAGAATTCCAAATAGCCTCTGACATAGTTCAACTTAGACCGAAACAGTTTTATAATCTCTCCTGGGAAAATTGAAGCCCCGGTTTTAATGGTCAGAGTATTTGGAAGCAAAACGTACAACTTTATCACACTAGTTTTGGGTGTTTAGAAGGGCCCTCATGCTCTGTTACTCCATTAATAAAACATAAATACTTGATACCTAAATAGATGGAACCTAAAGGTAGTGGAAATTACTAACGACTGTATCTTGTGTTTTGAAAGTAAGGTGGTTGCCGGGCGCGGTGGCTCACGCCTGTAATCCCAGCACTTTGGGAGGCCGAGGCGGGCGGATCACAAGGTCAGGAGATTGAGACCACGGTGAAACCCCGTCTCTACTAAAAATACAAAAAATTAGCCGGGCGCGGTGGCGGGCGCCTGTAGTCCCAGCTACTCAGGAGGCTGAGGCAGGAGAATGGCGGGAACCCGGGAGGCGGAGCTTGCAGTGAGCCGAGATCGCGCCACTGCACTCCAGCCTGGGCGACAGAGCGAGACTCCGTCTCAAAAAACAAAACAAAAAAAAAAAAAAAAAAAGAAAGTAAGGTGGTTAAAAAGAAGTCTTTCCGTCTGCCTACGTACCTGTCCCTCCATCTATCCATTCACACCTTTATTTCGGTTGATTTCTATCATTAGGAATTTTTCCAACATGAAGGGCCATGACACAAGAGACAGTTGGCATATCTTATAGACATTCTTATGGTGACACAGATATTGGTTACAGGTGTGAGGAGGATCATCTTTAGTACAACTAAAAGTTGGAATTAGTACTGGACTGTAGTGCCACGTCAATTCTAAAAATGCCAGCACTGGACTAGCTGGGAGTTTGAGGAGCAACTCTGGCTTTGGCTGCTATAGAGAAGCAGATGTTACTATTCATGTATGCATAGTCTTGCCACTAAGAATCTATTTTATTATTATTATTATTATTTTGAGATGGAGTCTTGCTCTATCGCCTAGGCTGGAGTGCAGTGTCACTGTGAGGTGCCTCACAGCAACCTCCACCTCCTGGGTTCAAGCAATTCTCCTGCCTCAGCTTCCCAAGTAGCTAGGACTACAGGCGCCCACCACCACACCCCACTAATTTTTTGTATTTGTAGTAGAGATGGGGTTTCACTATGTTAGCCAGGATGGTCTCAATCTCCTGACCTCATTATCCACCCACCTCGGCCTCCCAAAGTGCTGGGATTACAGGCATGAACCATAGCGCCCGGCCTTATTGTTATCTTTTTTTGTTTTGTTTTGTTTTTTTTGAGTTGGAGTTTTGCTCTTATAGCCCAGGCTGGAGTGCAATGGGGTAGTCTCAGCTTACTGTAACCTCTGCCTCCCCATTAGCTGGGATTACAGGTGGCCGCTACCATGCCCAGCCGATTTTTGTATTTTTAGTAGAGATGGGATTTCGCCATGTTGGCCCAGGCTGGTCAGGAACTCCTGACCTCAGGTGATCCTCCTGCCTTGGCCTCCCAAAGTGCTGAGATTATAGGCATGAGCCACCACGCCCAGCCTAATTTATTATTTTTTAAAGTTTGATTATACTTTACCCTCTCCTTTAATTGTATTTCATTGAAATTGGCATTCATGGTTAGTTCTATATTTGTGATACTATTTTTTAAACACTCCAGATATTCCTAGGTGGTTCCACATTTTCTAATCTGTATTAAAATTACCTGTTTAAAAAAAATTGTTTACTTCTCTGTCTTCTGTACTTAAGTGTAATCTCATTGAATAGAGGGACTCATCTTGTTTTACTTTTGTTCTCAGCACCTAGGAAAATTGCTGGAACATAGAAAACACTTGGGAAATAATATCTAAATTGATGCTTTTAAATTTCTAAATGTCTATATGGATTTAATTGGATTATTAACGCCCTGTATTTTTATTGTATGTTAGAGCGTTAGGGGTATGGGAAATACAGAGATTTGAAGTTGTGTGCAGGCTCTAATTCATTTTTGTTATTCACATCAGGATTCTGGGGGATTTTCAGCCCTATAATGGCATCTACATGTGACTTTGAACTCAGCCTGCTATTTCCAGAAAGTGATTGATTGGCTGGTGGTTTGGCTGTAATCTTCATTATTTAGAGGTCATGAATTTGACATGAACCAGTGAATTTATTTTGCTTTGTTTTTTGCTATAGCAATTTTTAAAAATAGCATACAAATTATTAAAGTAATTATAAAGCTTGAAAAATTCAGAGACACAGGTAGATGACAAATCATTCCTAATTCTCTACCTCTTAGAATCAACTATTGTTAACATCTGGGGCCTGTGCGGTGGTATGGTGATAAATGTGAGCAACTTGCTCTGTGAGTGTAATTCCAGTATGAATGTTAGTTGATATGTTTGTTTATATTAATGAGTAAGATAAATGTGAAACAAAATATGTGTCAACAAAAACCAAAACCAAAATATAAGTCAAGGTTTCTATTCATTTGTCAATTGCATTAGCAACCTCTTTTCTGTCTCAGATGATAGTTTTCAAATACTGGAAGAATGTCTCCTCAGTTTTTTTGTTCTTGTCATAATGTAACAGCGCCACATATTTTAGGTTGAACGTGCATTATTATTACTCACATTTTCTTTGTCACTTTCTTAAATTTAGACAGTCAATAAAATGATAAATTAAGCCCTAATTTGCCAGTTTTGTGGTATAAATATTACCACCATGGCCAATTTAAAGCTACCAATATGATACCGCTGGTGATGGATTGGGACGAGATCCACAGTAGCACATCATTAGCAGTAGTAAAGTTTAAGAAAATAAGTAGGAAATGATGAACCTTTAATATTAGCTTTGTTTTAATTGTAAGTATATATAACTTAATTTTTCATAATGGTTATATTTAACAACTGGTTTGCAAAATTTCTGAAAATTCAATTGTCAGCTCACATGAGCCAGTATGAGCTGGCTCCAGCACATCACTGAGTAGATGCATTCTCACTTTTTTTGTATAAATGTAATTATACAAGTATGTGTGGGGGGGGTGTGTGTGCATGTGTGTGCGTGTGTGTGTGTGTGTGTGTATGTGTGTATGTATGTGTTAGTCCATTCGGGCTGCTGTAACAAAATACTATAGACCAGGTGGCTTATAAATGACAAACAAAAAAATCCAGACTTCTGGAGGCTGGGAAGTTCCAGATAAGACACCAGCAGACTCCCTCCCTGTCTAATGAGGTCTTGCAGTCTGGTTCATAGACAGTATCTTCTTACTGTTTCCTCTTGTGGCAGAAAGGGCAAGGGATCTCTCTGGGGCCTCTTTTATGACAACATTAATCCCATTCATGAGGGCTCTACCCTTGTGACCTAATCACCTCCCAAA
Organism: Macaca fascicularis; assembly: GCF_037993035.2. Lineage (NCBI taxonomy): Eukaryota > Metazoa > Chordata > Mammalia > Primates > Cercopithecidae > Macaca > Macaca fascicularis. The sequence goes on along the minus strand of NC_088379.1, from coordinate 156,110,057 downwards.
GGTCACATCTCCTAGTACCAAAACCTTGGGGGTTAGGATTTCAATATATGAATTTGATGGGTACACAAACATTCAGACCACAGCAAAAGAAATATATATTTTTTAAAGTAAGATTTTACAAATAATATTGGGATTATACTGTTTCGTAGTTTGGGGACTTGTTTATCTACCTTGTAGACATGGATTCCGGTGTTATTTGGTCATGCATACTCTTGTGCTTTGGCACAGTCTGCACTTCAGGCCATTTCACAGTGGTTGGAGCTGGTCACAAGGGGAGGCTAGATGAGAATAGCTGAATGAAATGCTTCCAGTGTGGCAGGAAAGAAGAGGGAATGAGTGGGGATGGGACAGCATATGCCCCCCTGTGCAGCAGGCCAGTTATTTCAAAGTATGCTGCCAAATGAACTTTGTCATTTCTCAGGCAGAGTCCTTACTTTGAGAATATCTGGAACCTTGCTCTGTCCACCCACAATATTGTGCCCCATCCTTTATTCTGCTGAACTCGATACCTGCCGTTCTCTACTACATTCTCTGCAGTACCTTCTTGCGTCTCTCCTGTCTGCTTCTTTAAACTGAGGCTGATAAAAGGCACATTTCCTCTCTGTGAATCTTTTTAAATATCCTGAAAAGAGAACTGCTTGTTTGGGGACAGATGTACTCAGACTCAGTGTCTATAGTCCTAATGAACAGTCAGTCATTCCCCTTAAATGATGGTATCCTCAGATACATCATATATTAATAATATCCTAAAACATACTTATTTGTGAGCTCCCAAATCTAGAAGTTTACTGTATCTTTCGGGTAATTTCATGTAACTATTGGTATTTATAATTTTAAATCACTTTAAAGTCCTTGGGCTACCAAATATGTTCTTGGTATCTAATGGGAAAGTTCTCCAGTGACTTTGCAAAAAAAAAAAAAAAGAGATACTAGCTAGTGGGAAGGCTGCTAGCCCTGCTTGTGTCATGGAGAAATTGTTGAATATTTAGAGTAAAGGTTTTGTGCCTACCCACTGCTGAAGTTTCTGTTGCAATTTCCAGAGGAGAACAAATCTTTGATTGTTAAGAATGAATTCAGCTGTTTCCACGTTGTGTTTATATTCTTCGTTAAAGCCTTCAGCTTTATAACAGTAACTCCTTAAGAGCTGCCTATTTTTGAAAGACTCAATTAAATGAATGTTTAAAATGTGTTTGTTTTTATTGGTAATTAAATAATTTATGCATTTTTATGAATTTAAGTTTTGCTGTTATGTATATATTTGTTGCTTCATTATTTTCTCAACCATTGATTGAACATATTTTATTTTGGCTTAGACATCACTAGATATTTGGTGAAAAGCTAGAAATGTAATGATGTACGAGCCTCTAAAAGGTCAAAGGAAGGCTTAGCTAACCTAAAACCTTTGATCAAGCGATACAAACTAAGAAATGGGTGACTAGGGCATTCACATTTGAAATATATATATATATATATAATATATATAAAGATAAATATATATATAATATATAACGATAAGTATATAATATATAAAGAAATATGTTATATATATTTATATATAATATATAAAGAAATATATATATTTATATAATATATAAAGAAATATATTATATTTATATAATATATAAAGAAATATATTTATATAATATATAAAGAATTATATATATTTATAATATATAAAGAAATATATTATATATATTTATATAATATATAAAGAAATATATATTATATAATATATAGAGAAATATATTTTATATATATTTATATATTTTTTTTTTGAGACAGAGTCTTGTTCTGTCACCCAGGCGGAGTACAGTGGTATGATCTCAGCTCACTGTTACCTCCACCTCTTGGGTTCAAGTGATTCTTCTGCCTCAGCCTCCCAAGTAGCTGGGACTACAGGCATGTGCCACCAGGCCTGGCTCATTTTTTGTATTTTTAGTAGAGATGGGGTTTCACCTTGTTAGCCAGGATGGTCTCAATCTGCTAACCTCATGATCCACCCACCTCGGCCCCCCAAAGTGCTGGGATTACAGGCATGAGCCACCGCACCTGGCCTGAAAGATATATTTTTTAAAGTTATGTGATGTGGAAAAAATCTTACAGTGTCACAACAATTTAAATAATTTATGCATTTTTATTAATAACATTTAAATTTTGCTTTTTAAAAAAGTATCTGCCTCACTATTTCACATAAAGCCTTGGCTTCAAACTGACCTAATTTCTAAGTTTTTAGAAGTGTCATTTAATTAATGTTTTGATCATTTTCAGATGCTTAAAATATGTATTTGTTTTTACATTTTAAAATGACCACTATTATCCCTTACAGTAGTTTTATTTTAATCTTGTGAAGAATGGAGAGAAACAAAATCGTGGTTCTCACCTTTTTTCGTTCCCTTCTGCCTTCTAAACACACTGATTTTTCATATGTTTTAGAATTAATAGTAGGGTTTTATTTTTTACAGAATATTGCACTGGTTAATTGAGATGAATATGCTCTCATTTGAAAATATCACATGTTAAGGTTAAGACATCTTCCCAAATAGTCACATGCATGCACGCACCCCTTTGTTTGTAACATTTTTTGCTAACCTAGTTCCAAATATTAGCTGCTTCTGGAACATTTGAATTTTCCTGCTGATTTTGATTGCCACACCATCAGTAGATATTAGACACCCAGCCCATGCAACTATCCCTTCTGACGAATTCAAAGTAAATTAGAAGGCTGGGCGTGGTGAATTGTGCTGCTATAAACATGCATGTGCAGTTATCTTTTTGGTATAATGACTTATTTTACTCTAAGGTGCCCAGCACAATGCCCAGAATAGCATAGGCGTTAGATTTCTTGGTTGAAAATTAAGGTTAACTCTTTTTTTTTTTTTTTTTTTTTTTTTGAGATCGTCTCACTCTGTCACCCAGGCTGTGCAGTGCACGATACCTAGGTAGATACCCAGGAGTGGGATTGCTGGATCAAATGGTAGTTCTACTTTTAGTTCTTTAAGGAATCTCCACACTGTTTTCCATAGTGGCTATACTAGTTTACACTCCCACTAGCAGTGTCAAAGTGTTCCCTTTTCACTGCATCCATGCCAATATCTATTATTGTTTTTTGATTTTTTGATTATGGCCATTCTTGCAGAGTAAGGGAGTATCACATTGTGGTTTTTATTTGTATTTCCCTGATAATTAATGTCGTTGGGCATTTTTCATATGTTTTTGGCCATTTGTATATCTTCCTTTGAGAATTGTCTATTCATGCCCTTAGCCGACTTTTTGATGGGATTGTTTGTTTTTTACTTACTGACTTGTTTGAGTTCCTTGTAAATTCTGGATATTAGTCCTTTGTTGGATGTATAGATGGTGAAGAGTTTCTCCCATTCTGTGGGTTGTTTACTCTGCTGATTATTTCTTTTGCTGTGCAGAAGCTTTTTAATTTAATTAAGTCCCATCAAGAAAAATAGATTTTATGTTCTGATGAGAACCAGCATATTGGAGTATTCAGTATATGTTTAATTAAAAAAAAAAAAACTAATACTATAAATAGCAGATTTTTCTAGGTAGTGATAAGCTAGTATCTTTTCTCCTTCCCTTTTCGTCCCTGGACAGAGGGCTTTTACTTTGTGTTTTATGTTTTGTTTGTTTGTTTTTGAGACAGGATCTTTCTCTGCTGCCCAGGCTGGGCTGTGGTGGTGCCATCCTGGCCCACTGCAGCCTCGAATTCCCATGCTCAAGCCTTCCCCTTGCCTCAGCCTCCCAAGTAACTGGGACTACGGGTAGGCACGCACCACCACATCCAGTTAATTTTTTTTTTTTGTAGAGATAGGGGTCTCACTATGTTGCCCAGATTTGTTTCTTATTGTATGTATAGATGTTAAGACTCTAAATATGGACTGTGATGTAGAAAACATCTGCCTTTGATGTTCCTTTTTTGATATGACCAAATGATTCCTGTTTGAATTTCCACCCAGCTTCCTGTGTCCTACTTTCTCTTGCCAGGCAGTGTTCCCTTGCCAGTCTCATGTCTGTGGCAGCAGCTTATACTAGGTTTTCCCCAAACGTTCTAAGGAAGTGTCCAAAGGGATGTGTCACCCCTTTGCATATGTATAGTTTTTGAAACCAGGATGACAGGTTTGAGAAAATTCTTTTTTCTTTTTTTTTTTAAGAACTTCTCTTCACATATTTTAAAGTCATTGTTAAGTAGGGAGTAGGGTGTAACTGGATGAGTCAGTTGTTTTTCAGAAAGTTTTTCTTTACATGTGATCTAAAGTATTTTATGGCACGGAATCTGGGCATGTCAAGAGGACTTCTTAAATTGCCTCAATTTTTTAAAATTTGCTGTAATTATTTTTTTAATTTAGGATTTATGTGCAACATCATTCCAACATGTATATGGCCCGAGAAGGAGATTATATTCTAGTAGAGGAACTAATATGTAAAAATACCTCTCTGATAAAAGATAAAAAACATATATAAATGTTCTAATTTTAAGAAAAGCAGAAATTCAAATCATAAGCTCTTTTCTTATCTACAGGCTTCTCACTAGACCATGAGCACCAATGGGCAGGGTCCATGTCCTAGTTAATCTTCGTTCTTTGGTGCCCAGCACAATGCCCGGAATAGCATAGGCATTAGGTTTCTTGGTTGAAAATTAAGATTAACTCTTTTTTTCTTTTCTGTTTTTTTGAGACAGAGTCTCACTCTGTCGCCCAGGCTGGAGTGCAGTGGCACGATCTGGGCTCACTGCAAGCTCCGCCTGCAGGGTTCACACCATTCTCCTGCCTCAGCCTCCCTAGTAGATGGGACTACAGGCACCCGCCACCACGCCTGGCTAATTTTTTTTTTTTTTTTTAATTTTTAATAGAGACGGAATTTCACCATGTTAGCCAGGATGGTCTCGATCTCCTGACCTCGTGATCCGCCCACCTCAGCCTCCCAAAGTGCTGGGATTATAGGGATTATAGGCGTGAGCCACCGCCATGCCTGGCCTTTTTTTTTTTTTTTTTAAAGACAAACTTCCTCTGTCGCCCAGGCTGGAGTGCAGTGCACGATCTTGGCTCACTGCAACCTCCGCCTCCCAGGTTCAAGTGATTCTCATGCCTCAGCCTCCCGGGTAGCTGGGATTACAGGCATGTGCCACCACGCCTGGCTAATTTTTGTATTTTTAGTTTCACCACATTGGCTAGGCTGGTCTCGAACTCCTGACGTGAGGTGATCCTCCCAAAGTGCTGGGATTAAAGGTGTGAGCCTCCATGCCCAGCTGAAAATTAAAGTTAACTCTTAACAGTTAAATGCACATTACTCGTTTGATGAAAAATAAATAAATCATCAGCTAATAAGACAAAAGTTTAGCCGGGCAGAGTGGCTCATGCCTGTGATCCCAGCACTTTGGGAGGCTGAGGTAGGCGGATCACCTGAGGTCCGGAGTTCGAGACCAGCCTGGCCAACATGGTGAAACCCCATCTCTACTAAATTGACAAAAAATTAGCTGGGCGTTGTGGCAGGTGCCTGTAATCCCAGCTACTTGGGAGACTGAGGCAGGAGAATTGAAAAAGACAAAAGTTTGAAAAATCAGTCTGTAGATGTTGTGGATGCTTCAAACTGAAACTACCATATATTTGTCTATATTTTATCTCTTATTTTTTTCCTGGCATTTAATAGACACCTCTTTAGACCTGTGCTATCCTTTTTATGCCTTTTACCAACAAATAACTCCTAATCATAAAAATTAATCCTACTGGCTGGGGGTGGTGGCTCATGCCTGTAATCCCAGCACTTTGGGAGGCCATGGTGGGTGGATCACTTGAGGTCAGGAGTGTAAGACCAGCCTGGCCAACATGGTGAAACGCCACGTCTACTAAAAATACAAAAAAATTAGCCAGGCATGGTGGTGGGCGCCTGTAATCCAAGCTACTTGGGAGGCTGAGGCAGGAGAATCACTTAAACCCAGGAGGCAGAGGTTGCAGTAAGCCGAGATCATGCCACTGCACTCCAGCCTGGGTGACAGAGCTGAGTGACAAAAAAAAAAAAATTAATCCTACTATACTGCTACACATCTAGAAAAGAGAGGATTAGATTTTAGCCTTTTTTGTCTTTTTAGGTTTTCTGTATAAACTCTTTCTATAGATCACTTAGGTTGACTGTGGAGGAAAGATATAACCCCAGAAAAGGTTTATTCTGGTTATTAATTCCTTGGTTCATTGAACAGGTGTTCATTGAACACAGTTATACATCAGACCCACAGTTCTTAACCTTTCTGTGTTCACATTTGAAAGGGTTAGGTTCTGTGCTCATATGTTGCAGTAAATGCCACATTTGTTAGGTGCTAGGTTGACATGCACCATACCTCTTCCCAAACCAAGTTGTGTCTGTTCCACGTCATGTAACATAACCCACTCAGACAAGTTCCATCTGATTAACATCACTGTATGTTACTGTATATTACACATGGTTTGAAATTTAGCAGCATACCAGTGAAGAGTTTGTGCTGCTTGTTGCTTGGGAACTACCAGAGTGTTAACTTATGAAGAGACAGGTTCTAAAGAAAGTGTACAATGAGAAAACCAAATATGCAGAATTACTTCCAAAATTCTGTTAATTGATACTAAAAGTACAAGATTTATTGCCAATTTAAGTGCCTTGGTGAAGTCTACTGTACCATCTCTAAATAAGGTCAACCTGGCCAGTTTTCCATTAGAAGTGAGTGCTGTTCTTTAGTTAACACCAAATGCTCATCAAGATGACATTTTGTATTTAAAAAACAAACAAACAAACAAAAAACTATTTTAAACATTAGACCAAACACTTTTGATAAGACGTGCATACAGTGAGATGTAACTGGCATTGAGTCCAACAAAACAAAACCAGCAGCAAAATTATCCCTGTGGATTTGCTTATTAAGTGGATTATAGGTGGAATAACTAGTACTATTTAAATTATAATATTTCTTTCTCTCTGTGAGCAGAGTTGAGTTCACATTAGTCCAGTAGTGGGCACATGTTACGTGATACATTCTTTCTCCTTGAGAAGCTTGCAGCCTAATTAGAGAGTCAAGACAGGAATGTGTAATTAAAAAAAAGAAGAAGAATTGAGAAGGACGGGGCAACATATTCTGATTTTTAAACTGGCTGTAGTTATAAATAACATAATTGAAAGTCTTTTCCAAGATCTTTGAACTTTTTTGTGGAATTTCTTTTTGATAGAGTTAAATATGAAACTAAATATACATAGCTACTTGATCAGCATGCCCATTTTCTGGGAAACATCCTGAGAAGGATGACCTAAAGGAACAGAGGTCTGTGTTTTCAATGGGGGAAATATAGTGTTCACAAAAGCTTGTAGGTTTGTTTTGTTCTCTTGGTTTTGTTATTGCTTTGGCTTCATAGGAGATTGGGTATATGAGAAGTATGTGTTGTGAAACTCAGAATGATTGTAAATGGTAAATAATAATTCTGCAGAAATGCAGATCATTTAAATTTATAAGGTAGGGTTATAATAACTATAGGTTAACTCACTGGTGATGGCAGGATAGTCCCAAAAATTTCAGCCATATGTATTGTGAACCACAGAAATGTTTATATTGGAAAATAGGGTAGGAAATTTAACATACCTTGAGACTCTAATATGTGCCCGGTACTATGATATATATTTCACAGAGTTTTCTTATTCAGTCTTAGCAACAAGCCAAAAGATAGGCACTAGTATCCTCATATTACAGACAAGGAAACAATTCCAGCAAGTAAGTAAATTGGCCAGCTCACACAAATAAGAAAACACCTCTAAATGACTACAGATTCTGTACTCTTGCTGGGCGCGATGGCTCACGCCTGTAATCCCAGCACTTTGGGAGGCTGAGGTGTGTGGATCATGAGGTCAGGAGATCGAGACCATCCTGGCTAAATGGTGAAACCCCGTCTCTACTAAAAATACAAAAAAATAACCCGGGCGTGGTGGCAGGCGCCTGTAGTCCCAGCTGCTGGGGAGACTGAGGCAGGAGAATGGCGTGAACCCAGGAGGCAGAGCTTGCAGTGAGCCGAGATCGCACCACTGCGCTCCAGCCTGGGTAACAGAGCGAGACTCCATCTCAAAAATAAATAAATAAATAAATAAATAAAAAAGAACAGATTCCCTGCTCTTCCGACAGTTGTACTGCCACAGTGGATATATCATGCTTTCTACTTATGTGCCTTGTGCAGGAGAACACCTCTTTTTAAAACCAGCAGATCTTCCAGGCTTGTTCACTGTCACGAGAACAGCACAGGAAAGACCCACCCCCATAATTCAATCACCTCCCACCAAGTTCCTCCCATGACACTTGGGAATTGTGGCAGTTAAAATTAAAGATGAGATTTGGGTGGGGACACAGCCAAGCCATATCATGTCACCCCTGGCCCCTCCCAAATGTCATGTCCTCACATTTTAAAACCAATCATGCCTTCGTAAGAGTTCCCCAAAGTCTTAATTCATTTCAGTATTAACTCAGAAGTCCACAGTCCAGTGTCTCATCTGAGACAAGGCATGTCCCTTCCACCTATGAGCCTGTAAAATCAAAAGCAAGTTAGGTACTTCCTAGATACAATGTGGGTACAGGCATTGGGTAAATACAGCCATTCCAAATGGGAGACATTGGCCAAAGCAAAGGGGCTACACGCCCCATGCAAGTCTGAAATCCAGCGAGGCAGGTCAAATGTTAAAGCTCCAAAATGATTTTGAAGCTCCAAAATTATCTCCTTTGACTCACATCCAAGTCATGCTGATGCAAGAGGTGTGTTCCCATGGTCTTGGGCAGCTCCACCCCTGTGGCTTTGCAGGGTATCGCCTCCCTCCCAGCTGCTTTCATGGCTGGCATTGAGTGTCTGCAGCTTTTCCAGGAGCACAGTGCAAGCTGTCAGTGGATCTACTGTTCTGGGATCTGGAGGATGGTGGCCCTCTTCTCCCAGCTCCACTAGGCAGTGTCCCAGTAGGGACTCTGTGTTGGGCTCCGACCCCACATTTCCCTTCCGTGCTGCCCTACCATAGGTTCTCCTTGAGAGCCCCACTTCTGCAGCAAAATTCTGCCTGGACATCCAGGTGTTTCCATAAATCCCCTGAAATCTAAGTGGAGGTTCCCAAACTCAATTATTGACTTCTGTGCACTTGCACGCTCAATACCACATGGAAGCTGCCAAGGCTTGGGGCTTGCACCCTCTGAAGCCACAGCCCAAGCTCTATGTTGGCCCCTTTTAGCCACAGCTGGAGTAGCTGGGAGGCAGGGCACCAAGTCCCTAGACTGCACACAGCAGAGGGACCCTGGGCCCAGCCTATGAAACCATTTTTTTCTCCTAGGTCTCAGGGCCTATGATGGGAGGAGCCCCATGAAGACCTGTGACATGCCCTGGAGACATTCTCCCCATAGTGTCTTGGAGATTAACATTTGACTCTTTGTTACTTATGCAAATTCTGCAGCTGGTTCGAATTTCTCCTCAGAAAACGAGATTTTCTCTTTTATCACATTGTCAGGCTGCAAATTTGCCGAACTTTTATGCTCTGCTTCCCTTATAAAACTGAATGCCTTTAGGCCGGGTGCAGTGGCTCACGCCTGTAATCCCAGCACTTTAGGAGGCCAAGGCAGGCGGATCACGAGGTCAGGAGATCCAGAGCATCCTGGCTAACCCGGTGAAACCCCGTCTCTACTAAAAATACAAAAAATTAGCCAGGCGTGGTGGCGGGCACCTGTAGTCCCAGCTACTCGGGAGGCTGAGGCAGGAGAATGACGTGAACCCGGGAGGTGGAGCTTACAGTGAGCCGAGATCGTGCCACCACACTCCAGTCTGGGTGACAGAGCGAGACTCCATCTCACAGTCTTGGAAGCTTGAAGTCTGAAATCAGGTGTCAGCAGTGCTATGCCCCCTCTGAAACTCATAGGCAAATTCTTCCTTGCTTATTAGCTTATGGAGGTTGACCAGCATGAGGTACAGTCTTTGGTGTACCTTGGTTTGGCTCTTCAGATGGCCATCTTCTGAGGAACCAGTTAAGTTGGATTGGGGCCCATCCAACTCCAGTATGACCTTATCTTAACTATTTACATCTGTAATGACTCTATTTTCAAATAAGATCACATTCTGAAGTCCTACTGGTAAAGACACCAACATTTCTTTTTGAGGGAGGATATGCTTCAACCCGTAACACCTTCCATGTTCCATCCATATCAGTACGTCTTCCTTCTCAACAAAAGAAACAAAGGATGTTTTAAATTCATAATATTATCCCTGCCAAATCAGTGGTAGTGAGCAAGGAGATTGTGATGTATTCACTAAGAGGGCTGTTACCCCTTCCGTATTACAGATTGAGTATCCCTAATCCAAAATCCAGAATGCTTCAAAATTTGAAATTTTTTGAGCAGTAACATAATGTTCAAAGGAAATGCTCATTAGATCATTTCAGATTTCAGATTTTTGGATTAGGGATATTTAACTGGTAAGTATATAATGCAAATATTCCAAAATAAGAAGAAATCTTAAATAATTCTGGTCCCAAGTATTTTGGATGAGGGACATTCCACCTGTACCTTATACCAATTCTTTTTTTCAAGTAGCTGTTTTACAGAAAGTCTTCAGGCACTCTTTAAAAAATCGGTATTACTGTAAACAGTTGTATCTTTATATTACAGTCCTCTATGGTATCAGAGACCTCCTAGAGCTTAATCTTTCCCCCTGTATAGCACAATAGTATTGTTTTAGTCAATTTTGTGCTTCTATAATACCACAAAATGAGTAATTTATAATGAACAGAAATTTATTGGTTCATGGGTATGGAGGCTGGGAATTCCAAGATTGAGAGGCTGGTATCTGGAGAGGGTCTTCTTGTTGCCATGTCATCCTATGGTGAAAGGCGGAAGAGCAAGAGAGGAAGCAGGGTGTTGTATGGGAGGGGAGAAAGGGAGAGAAAGAAGCGGGAGAGAGAAACAGGGAGTCTGGGAGGGAGAGGGGAAAGTCTCACAAGATTATTTTATTTTTAGATGGTGATGTTTTAAATTCTGATCTTAAGAAGAAATGCTGTTGGTCCTTAGGTCAAATTGACTATATAGATTATGTACTTTGATGTGATATGTGAAGACAGGAATTTCAGTGTCAAACACAAAAGAGCTATAAGGAATAAAGTTATTTTGAGCACAATGTAATGCTGTCTAATTACGAGTGGTATCCAGGTTTTCACTGGAAGATATGTAAGCAGCTATGAAAGCAATTTTAAGGCAAAATTTTACTTACACCGCAAATATATTTCCCATAAAACAAATTAAAGGTAATTTTTAAAATTTCCTTAATTTTTGATTTGTAAAGAGGATAGGCCAGTAAATAATGTATCAAACTTGTGGCTTGGCACCATATTGAATCCCAGAAATGACTTGGCCTTATGAATGACTCTTTTCAAAAGGATTAATGAATGTATAATAAGTTTTCTTTCTTTTTCTAGCCAAGGACCCTTGTCATCCATTAGAGCGGTAATCAAGAGATGTAAGTTTGTTTTTTCCTTCTCTGTATTTTCCTCTGTAATAATTTTAAGTGATGATTTAGATTTCCAGCAGGTGATTGTATCTGACAGATCTACAAAGAACCCAAGAGTAGCTTCTCCTAAGAAGTATTAAAGCATTTCAGACAAACAGCTACTTTTTAGCTTGTATTTATTGATAAGCCAGTTTCTCAGAACTGTGTTTTTCTCTTACAGAACAAAGCTGGGTTTTTTTTTTCTTAATCCCAAGTGTGATAGTATAAATCTGTTTTTTTTTTAAATTTGCCTATCTAGTTAGTTTCTGTGATCTAATATAAATTTTATGTAACTATTTTCTAGAGTTAGAGGTATCTGACAGGTTTAAGAAATATTAAACCCTGGCCAGGTGCGGTGGTTCATGCCTGTAATCCCAGCACCTTTTTGGGGGCCAAGGCAGGTGGATCACCTGAGGTCAGGAGTTCAAGACCATCCCAACCAACATGGTGAAACCCTGTCTACTAAAAATACAAAAATTAGCTGGATGTGGTGGCGCATGCCTGTAATCCCAGCTACTCGGAAGGCTGAGGCAGGAGAATCGCTTGAATCCAGGAGGCGGAGGTTGCAGTGAGCCAAGATCGTGCCACTGCACTCACAGCCTGGGCAACAAGAGCGAAACTGTCTCAAAAAAAAAAACAAAAAAGAGAAGAAAAGAAAAAAGAAATATTAATCCTTGTGGTTCATTTGTTTCTACAGGTCCTCTTTACAATTTATTTTTTAACTGTATAAGTGCCTATAAAGATGGGCTTATACTGCCACATCAAGATAGAAGTGCTAAGAGTAGAATTCCCATCAGAAAGGAACATTTCTATTTTCTGTCCTTATCTCTTGGTTAAAACTTCAAAACTTGCTATTAGTGTGGTATTTTAACACTTTTTTAAATAAAAGGCTCTGGAAAGGTCTCTTTAAAAATAGAACATGGATTGCCTGTGTTAGAAAAGGATAAAGATAGGATTTTAGATGTTCTTCACATTATTTGAACTGAGGTTACCGCCCTGAGGAGAATGTGCCCTCTTTTTAGAAGCATAACTTGGTTTTTTTTTTTTTTCTCTTCCCCCGAGACAGAGTCTCTCACTGTCGCCCAGGCTGGACTGCAGTGGCGCGTTCTCGGCTCACTGCAACCTCCACCTCCTAGGCTCAAGCAATTCTCCTGCCTCAGCCTCTTGAGTAGCTGGAATTACAGGCACCCACCACCATGCCCAGCTAATTTTTGTATTTTTAGTAGAGATGGGGTTTCACCACGTTGGTCAGGCTGGTCTCCTGATCTCAAGTGATTTGTCCGCCTTGGCCTCCCAAAGTGCTAGGATTACAGGCGTGAGCCACCATGCCCGGTCCATAGTTTGTAATATTTACTATGAATTTAGGATATTCACAGGTCATGAAGAACATGCATTTGAACAATTCCAGTGAAAATTTTACAAGGTGACAATACAGAAAAATATGCCATGTTTCCCCACTCCGTTTTTTTGCTTCATTGGTGAACTATAAATATGTGGGAATGCTATGGTATAGGATGAAAAGAATTCAGATATAAAAATGAAAAATTCTTGATAGCCTTTCATACCTATAACCCTTGGGTTGGGGGTGGTAGGTGATGACGGGCAGAGAGATAATTTAAATACAAAATTAGGGTCTAGAACTTAGGTAAGAATTTATTGGCTGGAGATATAACTTAGAGTAATCACGGTTATAAGCAAAATCCTGGAAGTAGCCAAACATGTAGGGAGAAAGTACACAGGATAGGAAATATGAGAAGGGATAGAATCTTGGAGACACTGACATCTGAGGACAAGCTATGCCTTCAAGGGGCGTAAGGCAAAAATGCATGACCCAATGACCCCAGCCCTGCTGTGAAAGGCCCCCTTTCACTGAGTCATAGGGCTCCTGCCTTTGTTCCCTGGCTTCTTACCTTAACTCCCTTGGATTTCAGGACTTTTTTGTTAGGGAATCACAACCTGTGCCTGACTTCCCATGGATGTCCTAAGATGGATCTTGCTTACCTAGAGACCCCTATGCTGTGCAAGGCGCAGCTAAGACATGGGCAATAAAAGCTGCAAAGGGATGGTCAGAGTAAGTAAGTAAGTAAATAAATAAATAGATAGATAAATAAATAACAAGAGACAGCTGTGTTTTAGAGGTCAAAGGAGATTTTAAAAGGAACAGGCGAATCACCAGTAGCTCTTAATACTACAGCCAGGCCAAGCAAAAGGTGCTGAGAACAGGTTCTTGTGTCTGGCGCTTAGGAGGTCAGTGCAGACCCATGAGAGAGCAGTTTCAGTAAATATTGAAGTTGGAAGCCACACTTCAGTTTCAACCATGAATAGAATATGTGGAAGTTGGGACGGCTAGGGTAGCCTACTCTTTTGTGAAATTTGGTGGTGAACAGGAAGGATATGGGCTGTAGTTTGAGGAGGAGGCAGAATTAAGGAAAGAGGAGATCTGACCTTGCTTAGGATGAGGAAGCATGAAGACATTTGTAGGCAGCGGGGAAACAGTCAGTGGAGGGATCAGACTGGAGCCATGAAAGAAGAGAAAACGATGAAACAGGGCCCTAGCAGAGAGAGGAAGGAGAATATGAAACAAAGGGAAAACCCTTTCTTTGAAGTAGCTGGTGTTTTTTGGGTTTTAACTCAGTTGTCTTTTAATTCTTCTGTCAGTCACTTTGTAAACACTAAAGTAAACTTGTATTCCTGATGTTTAAGCAGGAAGGCCAAACAGATCCTTTTATGATAACATATAAATACAGAATGAGGAACAATTGCGCCTTTCCCTTTTGTTTTCTTCTTTTTGCCTATTCTGTAAGAAAAAGCTGTAAATAATTTTTATCTCAGCCAGCCCATTAAAATGTATATGTTACTATCCCATACTCAGTCATCTAACCCTGGCAAGCAGAAAGACTTTATCCCATTTTAAAGTGATATTCCTTAACTGGTAGTAGTTCAACTTATTTCATAATCATTCTGGTTCCAGTCAAGCATTGGGGTCCTTTTCTTTGCATGTATTCTTATGAGTCCTGAATATTTTTGGTAAAGTGTTTTGATGTATCCTAATTGGATACATCTAGAATTTTACGTTCTTCCTTTCATTAACTTTTTAAGAGAAAATTGTTTTCTGAAATTCAGACTTAGTTAATATTGCTTACCTACTATAAGTCAGGCACTGTTTCCATACATTATAGAATAGCACTCTGCATGGTAGGTGTTGACCCATTTTACATGTGGTAGTGAAACTGAGTCTCAGAAAGGTTAAGTGGCTTCACAAGGTAGAGCTGAGATATGAACCTGGCTTCCTGACTTCAAGGCCATTCACCTTTCCACTTCACAGATGTTCTTGTTATCATGTCAAATGCATCTAACTCTCATACCCTGTCCCAAACAAATGTAGTCAGTAAGTTTCTTATATTATTGTGATTTGCATTGATCTTTCATTCATAGTTCATTGATCATTCATTCATAGTTCTATGGCAAGGGTATGTGTAATTAATAATCTTTCTATGTGTTTATTTCTTCTGACATCATTTAATTGATAATTTTGAATTATTTAGATCAAGACTAGCTAGCATCCCACTCTCCTGGCTCCACATAGAGTTAAACTGCTTCAAGAAACAAACTGCTCCTAGCCTTGCTCCTAAAGGGCTGTTGGACCTGGGATAATTCATTTAACCCCTCTGTATCTCAGTGTCCTCCTCTGTGAAGTTTGAGTAGGTCGATCGCTGAGGGCCTTTCCAGGCTTGAGATCCTGCTGGAATTCAAGAAGATTCTTTATTGGTGATAATACTGCACATCTACATCTCAACTCTAACATGAATATGTTTTGTATTTAGAATTTAACTACTTGAACTAGAAAAGTTTGACAATAGGCCGAGCACAGTGGCTCATACCTATAATCCCAGCACTTTGGGAGGCTGAGGCGGGCGGATCACCTGAGGTCAGGAATTTGAGACCAGCCTAGCCAACATGGTGAAACCCCATCTCTACTACAAATGCAAAAATTAACCCAGCGCGGTAGTGGACACCTGTAATCCCAGCTACTAGGGAGGATGAGGCAGGAGAATCTCTTGAATCTGGAAGGCGGAGGTTCCAGTGAGCTGAGGTCGCGCCACTGCACTCCAGTGTGGGCGACAGAGTGAGACCCCATTTCAAAAAAAAAAGAAAAGTTTGAAAATAATTCTGTGAAATGATAGGATAACTTTTACTGAAAATACTGTCTTTATTCTGTGGCATTAACCCAAAACGTACAAGACTAGCAGCTTATGGCAGAAAGGTAAAATGGGACATGCTTGTCTAAATGAGCACTCTGGCAAATTCGATTTTCCTGGCAACTACAACAAATTTGTTTAATCTGGGGAAGTGAAAATGAGATATATAACCGGATAGTTGAGAAATTAGCAGAAAGAGCGTAAGACAACACATGAAAATCTGCGGTAAAAACCAAAAGTGTTTATAGCTATTAATCTTGTTCAGCACTGACAGAAGGTGTCAGTTTTTCCAGAAGGATCAAGAGAGAAAAGAAAGATTTCATAGATGAGTGAGTGTGAAAAAAATCAGAGGAGAGGGGAAAGCAGTGATTCTCGAAGGATGTGCAGAAGGAGATCTGTAAGTACGACTGCAAAACCGCTCTGTGTTCCGCAGCAGCAGTGCCACTCTGCCGCCAGGGGGCCTGCTACGAATGACCTCTGGTGTGAACCAGCAGAATCAAGTTAAAATTGCTGATTTGAAACAATGTAAATCGACTACTGAATTACCTTTTTTAAGTACTATTCATACTTTAAAATCAATTCTTATTGAAGTAGCAAACTGATTTTGCAAAATAGTTTTTAGATTTTTTAAAACTGTTGTTAAAAACTGCAGAGAGGCCAGGCACAGTGGCTCATGCCTGTAATCCTAGCACTTTAGGAGGCCAAGGTGGGCGGTCACTTGAGGTCAGGAAGTCAAGACCAGCCTGGACAACATAGCAAAACCCCGTTTCTACAAAAAATAGAAAAAGTAGCCAGGTGTGGTGGTGCATGCCTGAAGTCCCAGCTACTTAGGGGGGCTGAGGAAGGAAGATTGCTTGAGCCAGGGAAGTCGAGGCTGCAGTGAGCCAATATTGCGCCACTGCACTCCAGCCTGGGTGACAGAGCAAGACCTTGTCTCAGAAAAACAAAACAAAGCAAAACAAAACAAAAACCTACCAGCGGGTTATCCTGGTCTGCACAGACAAATCTTTGCAGCAATATTTCTTTACTCTCTGAAACTGTGGATCATCAACTTTCCTTTTCCATTTAAGTGTGCATAGCAGGGGTAAACAGTGGTATGGCAAGACAGTCATGCTCCTGAATTCCTTTTAATGATTAGACAACTAGATTCACTCTTTGCTCTTCCTTTCCTCTTCTATAACCCCTTCTTTTTTTCCCTTAGCACTCATGAATAGTACACAGCAAAAATGCCCCGTGGAAGAGGTATGTTTGTGACGATAACATGAAGTCTTTAGAAGTGTTATCCCTGCTGATTTCAGTGTTAGTGATGGTGGTGATGTGATTGTAGCAAACTTGAGTGGGCCTCTGACTTAATGAAACCATTCTTACCAATCAGACACACCATGCAGATCTCCAGCCTCCCTGTCAGCTTGGTTTAGCTCCTGATAAAAATGTTAATGGGCCGGGTGCGGTGGCTCACGCCTGTAATCCCAGCACTTTGGGAGGCTGAGACGGGCGGATCATGAGGTCAGGAGATCAAGACCATCCTGGTTAACATGGTGAAAGCCCCTCTCTACTAAAAATACAAAAAAAGCCGGGCGCGGTGGCTCACGCCTGTAATCCCAGCACTTTGGGAGGCCGAGGCGGGCGGATCACAAGGTCAGGAGATCGAGACCACGGTGAAACCCCGTCTCTACTAAAAATACAAAAAATTAGCCGGGCGCGGTTGTGGGCGCCTGTAGTCCCAGCTACTCGGGAGGCTGAGGCAGGAGAATGGCGTGAACCCGGGAGGCGGAGCTTGCAGTGAGCCGAGATCGCGCCACTGCACTCCAGCCTGGGCTGGGCGACAGAGCGAGACTCCGTCTCAAAAAAAAAAAAAAAAAAAAAAAAAAAAAAAATACAAAAAAAAATTAGCTGGGCATAGTGGTGGGCGCCTGTAGTCCCAGCTACTCGGGAGGCTGAGGCAGGAGAATGGTGTGAACCCGGGAGGTGGAGCTTGCAGTGAACTGAGATCGCGCCACTGCACTCCAGCCTGGGCGACAGAGCAAGACTCCATCTCAAAAAAAAAAAAAAAGTTAATGGTCAGTCAAACCAGTTGATGGTATGAATATGAGGACATCCTCCAAGTAGACCCGGGGTTTTGGTTTCAGATGTTAGAGGTTTGCTTTGCCAACCCAGCAGAGGTTTACCTGTCACGGCTCCAATCTGGCCTAAATTTCATTCCCACCTTCCACCTCCACCCCTGCCTCCCCCAGTTTTGACAGCCTCCTTTTTCAGAGAGAAGCAGAAGTTAATAGGAGAGGGGAAAGATCTATGCTTCCAATCTTTTCAAATAGGAAGAATTGAACAAGTTGAGTATTACAGAGGTATGAAAGCAAATGGTTAAAATAGTTTATATCTGAAACAAATTTCCTTTGTGCACGAATCTTTTTTTTTTTTTTTTTTTTTTTTTTTTTTTTGGAGACGGAGTCTCGCTGTGTCTCCCAGGCTGGAGTGCAGTGGCATGATCTCGGCTCACTGCAAGCTCCGCCTCCCGGGTTCACGCCATTCTCCCGCCTCAGCCTCCCAAGTAGCTGAGACTACAGGCGCCCGCCACCACGCCCGGCTAGTTTTTTGTATTTTTAGTAGAGACGGGGTTTCACCATGTTAGCCAGGATAGTCTCGATCTCCTGACTTCGTGATCCACCCGCCTCGGCCTCCCAAAGTGCTGGGATTACAGGCTTGAGCCACCGCGCCCGGCCACGAATCTTTACAGTATAGTATTTGAAGATTTTTTTTCCCCAAAGAGATCTTTAGAATATGTTCCTTGAAAAATAGAGGTAATAGTCTCTATTACATAAAAATTGACCCCATATGGGCCGGGCGGGTGGCTCACACCTGTAATCCCAGCACTTTGGGAGGCCGAGGCGGGTGGATCACAAGGTCAGGAGATCAAGACCATCCTGGCTAACATGGTGAAACCCCATATCTACTAAAAATACAAAAAATTAGCCAGGCATGGTAGCAGTTGCCTGTAGTCCCAGCCACTCGGGAGGCTGAGGCAGGAGAATGACATGAACCCGGGAGGCAGAGCTTGCAGTGAGCCGAGATCATGCAACTGCACTCCAGCCTGGTGACAGAGCGAGACTCCGTCTCAAAAAAAAAAAAAAAAGAAAAAAATGACGCCATATGTGATATGTTCCAGATTATCTGATTAAGACTTGGTTTACTTTATGAAGTAAAATTTGGGGAAAAATTTAAACTATGAAGCTTAAGGACTTGAGTTTGAGACTTAAGGAAAAAGTCAGTGCTGCATATATAATAACATATGCTATAAACACGTTTATAAAAGTGATCTGAACACCTTTTACATTTATTATTATATCTTAATTTAAATAATAAAAGGCTAGGCATAGTGGCTCATGCCTGTAATCCCAGCACTTTGGGAAGCCCAGGCAGGAGGATCGCTTGAACCCAGGAGTTTGAGACCAGCAACATGGCGGCACCTCATCTCTACAAAACATACAAAAAATTACCTGGGCATGGTGTCATATGCCTGTAGTCCCAGCTACTTAGGAGACTGAGGCAGGAGGATCACTTGAGTCTGGGAACTTGAGGCTGCATTGAGCCCTGAACATCATGCCACTGCACTCCAGCCTGAGCAACAGAGTGAGACCCTGTCTCAAAATAAATAATAAAACAACTTAAAGGTTATAAAATTTCAGATAAGTTAGACTAAAAATGAAAATTTGACCAGTTTCATTATACAATAGATTTATAAACAAACATCACAAAAGCATAGTCATATAGATTGGAATAGACATTTAAAATTTTTTCTGCCCATTGTTACTTCATGTCATCACTTAATGCTCCAACCATGCAATTTATATTTAATAGGTGTCTTCTTTTCTCTGTTCATTCTTCAAATTATTTTCACAACTACAGAATGTTCTTTGGGGAGTTTTTGAAATCTATATATTATGCAATCTCCAATATATAACCGTAATTAACTTTATGCCAGTAAAATGATTATTTTGATTTACTTTTTTATTTAAGGATATTAAAATTCATACATTCTATATGATGTCAAGTATAAGCTTTTTCCAATTGTGTAATCTGTAAAAATTTAAACCCTTACCAAACGTACTAATTTTGTACTATACCAGTTTATTCCTTCTTCAACAGCTTCTCGGACTTCTATTCAGAGTGAACTTCATCGAGACAGAAGGTATGGTTATATTTATAATGGAGAACATATATTAGGCTAATAACTGAAATAAAAGTGTGTTATCAGGTAGCAAGTTAAATGTTTTGCTTTCATAAGCAATGTATTCTTGTATTCTGCATCATCAGTATATCTCCTGAATTAACTTGTAAGTTTGAAAGATGATTTTGCTTGAGAGAATGAGTGATACAGGCTTGAAAATGTTCTT
The DNA here is from genome assembly GCF_037993035.2 of Macaca fascicularis. Classification (NCBI taxonomy): domain Eukaryota; kingdom Metazoa; phylum Chordata; class Mammalia; order Primates; family Cercopithecidae; genus Macaca; species Macaca fascicularis. The sequence goes on along the minus strand of NC_088379.1, from coordinate 156,089,951 downwards.
TTGAGTGTAATTATTTGCTGAAGTTGATTTTTTAAATGTTTGTTAAACAACTGCTACATGTAAAGCATTGTAACTGCTTCAGAGAAATGCTTTGTACCTCATGCTACATAGTAGTACTTGTTGCCTAACCAAATGGATGGATGACAGGATAGAAAATTGAATGAAAGGATAAAGAAAGGAAAAGAGGGGATAGGCACGATGAATAAAGGCTGGACGGCTTTTTGGAAAAAGGAAGGGAAAAGAGAAGGAAGAAGAGATAATATTTGGGTAGATAGGAGGAAGGACCAGTGGACAGATGGACAATAGAATGGATGGAAGGATGGATGGACAAATAAAAGAATGGGAGAAGTGGACAAATGGCTAAATGAATGGATAGATTTTTTTTTTACATTACATCATAATATTCAATCAGATAGAGAGGTTTTTATAAGTCATGGTCCCAGCTGTCAAATTTCTTACAGTATGGTATAGAATAATGAAGGACAAGGACTTTAGAGTCAGAACCAAGTTCAAATCCTGACCACCACTTTCTACCATATGACCTTGGATGACAAGCTGCTTAATCTCGCTAGCTTCTTTGTTCCATCTTTAAAATGGTGCTAATCATACCTACATCATAAGGTTGTCATAAGAATTAATGTACATACGATGCTTAACATTTATTAACTAATAACTCTTACTGTTTAGACAGAAGCTATAAGCAGAGGTTTTTAGGGAGTGCAGTTCAAATTTAATCAATGATCAGCTTCTACTGTTTCACAATGTAGCATGAGTGTGTATGTAATGCATAATTTTGATAATGACAGTGGTTTTTTTGTTTTTATTTTCCATAGAGTGCTAGAGAAAGGCAGAGCAGGTATTATCATCCATATATGTCCCGTGAGAAAACTGAGTTTTCCAATCAAAACTGTTGATTGATTTGTTCAGGGTCACACAGTTGGTGTTTGTTAGGAAATCAGGTTGAAGAGAAAATGTAAACATGCTCCAGGCATAGTGCCTTACACCTTTAATCCCAACACTTTGGAAGGATTGTTTGAGGCCAGGAGTTTGAAACCAGCCTGGGCAAGATAGCGAGCCCTCATCTCTCTACAAAAAATTTTTAAAAATTAACCAGGCATGGTGGCATGTGCCTGTAGTCCCAGCTACTCAGGAAGCTGAGGGGAGGGGAGCTCAAGGCTGCAGTGAGCTGTGATTGCGCCACTGCAGTCCAACCTGGGCAACAGAGCAAGGCCCTGTCTCTGCAAAATTAATTAATTACTTTAAACATGAGAAGGTAGAATCAGATTAAGAAAAAGATAAAAGGAGCCATGCTAAATCACTACAGCTCTCCAGTATTAAAGATTAATCATCAAATCATATACAAAACTGACCATGAACCCAGAGACACATCCCAGAGTCTCGAAGTGAACATGTAAAACCAAAACACTTAAACATAACTGTGAACTGTAACAGAGATGAAGTAAGGCAGAAGAGGATATTCTTTTTAAATAGTAATTTTCATTTCAGAGTATGCGCTTTATAATAACAGAAAACCAAGCTGGGCGTGGTGGCTCACGCCTCTAATCTCAGCACTTTGGGAGGCTGAGGTGGGCAGATTGCTTGAGGTCAGGAGTTCGAGACCAGCCTGGCCAATATGGTGAAACTCCATCTCTACTAAAAATACAAAAATTAGCCGTGTATGGTGGCATACTTCTGTAATCCCAGCTGCTTGGGAGGCTGAGGTACGAGAATTGCTTGAACCTGACAGGTGGAGGTTGCAGGGAGCCAAGATCGAGATCACATCACTGCACTCCAGCCTGGGCAACAGAGTGAGACTCTGTCTCAAATAATAATAATAATAACAACAGAAAAACAATTCCATTTGGTGGGCTTTTATACCTTATGCTATATGTCTGCCCTAAGGCTGGATAGCTCTGGATTGAAGAGATTGTATAGGCCTTACTTAGTTTTTATCAACCAAGACAGAGCCAAGTGTGCCCAGGGTCCAGCTCTAACTTTTTGAGGCCAAAGTCATAGAGGATGATTGTCGTGTGCTCCCTTGAAGCCTGTCTGGGTGTACTGTCAGAGACAGCCCAGGCCGGACAGGTCATTTCTGTGACTGTGTTAGTTCTTATAACTTTTTGGGTGGTGGTGGTTTTCATGAATCTTTGGACATTTACAGATAGACCGTAGCTTGTTACCATCCTGCAAAACCTCACTGAGGCTTCTGTCCACTAGGCGCCCAGAGATCACCATTGTGGCAGCTGAGCCGCTGAGGCCAGCCTCGTGGTTTCCAGGAACCCCACCCCCAGGATTGGGCTTTCCTACATCATCTGCAGCTGGCTCTTGGAGGCCTAATGAGCTGGTTCCTGCTGAGGTGAATAAACATTACATTATCTCTTTGCATTTTATTTTTTAAATGAAATTCGAAGCTAAGAACAGTGAGACTGTCAACACCTTAGCTATTGCCCTTAGATGTCTAAAATCTTCATTCTTTACTTTTCAGCTCCCACCGTCTTATGAACAAGTTATAAAAGAAATCAACCAAGTTCAAGTTAATACTACAAATAATAATAATGCTGCTGCTGCTCCAAGGCACACTATTACTTCTGCAACTCAGACTGACTTTTCAGAAGTAGACAACGATCTGCCTCAAAGTAATGCGAGTAATTTGTCTTCCCTAACTCTGACCTAGTTCTAGGGAAGTAATCTGTAGGCTTCCAGCCTTTAAAATAATTTGCAATTTGCGTATAATTCATTGAGGTCTGCTGCCCAGTCAGTGTGATCACTGTGTGCTTGCTTTTTTTGGGTATGCGGTGATTATTGTAATAGATCATTCTTACAAACTGCAGCCCCAATCTCTTGTGCTTACCCTAGTTTATATCACAAAAACATTATCCGTATAATTCATGGTGGGTATTACCGCTGATTCCATTCATTCCCACTGAGAAGTATCTCATATTTAGCAACTTATACTTGATAGGATGCTAAGGGTGGTTGTCCTGTTAGGCTTTTTTAAAGTGTTGCACAGTGGCTCATGTGGCTCAATCCCAGCACTTTGGGAGACTAAGGTGGGTGGATTCCTTGAGCACAGGAGTTTGAGACTAGCCTGATGGCCGGGCGCAGTGGCTCACGCCTGTAATGCCAGCACTTTGGGAGGCCAAGGCGGGCGGATCATCTGAGGTCGGGAGTTCGAGACCAGCCTGATCAACATGGAGAAACCCTGTCTCTACTAAAAATACAAAATTAGCCGGACATGGTGGCGCACACCTGTAATCGCTGCTACTCAGGAAGGCTGAGGCAGGAGAATCACTTGAACCCAGGAGGTGGAGGTTGAGGTGAGCCGAGATCGCGCCACTGCGCTCTAGCCTAGGCAACAAGAGCGAAACTCAGTCTCAAAAAAAAAAAAAAAAAGAGACCAGCCTGGGCAACATGGTGAAACCCCATCTCTACAAAAAAAAAGGCAAAAATTCGCTGAGTGTGGTGGGGTGTGCCTGTAGTCCCAGCTACTAGGGAAGCTGAAGTGAGTGGATCGCTTGAGCACTGGAGGGTGAGGCTGCAGTGAGCTGTGTTAGAGCCACTGTACGCCAGCCAGGGCAACAGAGCAAGACCCTGTCTCAAAAAAAAAAAAAAATGTGTTATATGAAGAGCACTCCTACAGGAAACAGAATAAACATTTCCATTTTTGAATCACTTTTAACTAATTAAAGAAACCAAAATCTCTTGATATTCCAGGTATGTAATTTTAAATCTGTGTATCTTCTGTGTTTTTTTCTTATAAATTGTTAACATTACGGCTTGTTTTTATTTGTTTTGGTCTCATCAGCACTACAGGCACCTCTCAAGCCTCTTCAGCCTTTCCCGACAGTCTCATCTGGCAATCTTCCAACGAATGTGGCACCTTTAATAGTCTTTGATATTTCTGAAGAACAGAATTGTCCAGAAAACCCCAGTGCTACAAGATGTCCAGTGCCAAAACCAAGATCAAAAAGCAACCTCAGACCAATACCCAGAGATTCTCACAGTAAAGAGCAAAGTCACCAGAAAATCAGCCCAGCAGCCATAGGAGAGGAGTCATCCCCAGGCCAGCCCCAGTCTCTGCTGGACAACGCTAGCACCTCAGACAGTCAGACAGTGATGAACATTATGAACACGGAACAAAGCCAAAATAGTATTGTTTCCAGAATTAAAGTGTTTGAGGGTCAGGCAAATATAGAAACCTCAGGACTGCCCAAGAAACCAGAAATTACTCCACGTTCACTTCCTCCAAAGCCTACTGTTTCCTCAGGGAAACCTTCTGTAGCTCCCAAACCAGCTGCTAGCAGAGCTTCTGGAGAGTGGGACTCTGGGACTGAGAACAGACTCAAGGTGACCTCCAAGGAAGGACTCACCCCATGCCCTCCTCTGCAAGAAGCAGGAAGCCTCCCAGTTACCAAACCTGAATTGCCAAAGAAACCAAACCCTGGCCTTATACGAAGTGTTAATCCTGAGATTCCAGGAAGAGGGCCCCTGGCTGAGAGCTCTGACAGTGGGAAGAAAGTACCAACTCCTGCCCCGCGGCCTTTGCTGCTGAAGAAATCTGTTTCCTCAGAAAATCCCACCGACCCTTCAGCTCCACTGAAACCTGTCACTGTTCCTCCCCGACTCGCAGGGGCATCACAAGCCAAAGCATACAAGTCACTGGGAGAAGGGCCCCCAGCCAACCCCCCAGTTCCAGTTCTGCAGAGCAAGCCCTTGGGGGACATCGATCTCATCAGCTTTGATGATGATGTTTTGCCCACCCCATCGGGGAACCTGGCTGAAGAATCTGTTGGTTCAGAGATGGTTCTAGGTAAGTGAAAAATCAGCAGTGGAAGGGAATCTAAACTCATGATAGGGTATTTTAAATGGCACTTGCTGTTTTAGTTTCTAGTACGTAAGTTACTGAGATGTGTGTATGCAAGTATGTGCACATGCATGTGTGTGTGTAGAAACAGACAGGAATGAACAGAGAGATCACAAAACACAGAGCTAAGTGGGGAATGGAGACAGGGAGGGAAGGGGAAATACAGGATGGGGGTGATGGAGTCAGAAAGGGGGAGACACATGCATCAATTACTATGATATGAGCCAGAAGTAAGCAGACTGGGGCTAGGGGCTAGACTATAATAGCTTGTGGGGCTGGCTTCGCTGACTCTTGACAGTTGGAAGTTCAGGCTTCACATTGAAAGGATCCAGGGAGGTTAGGGAATGTGTAGAAGGATGCAGAGGAGGCTTTTCATAGATGGGAAGTCATGCCCTGGCCCCAGAGGGGCTCCTCAGATGAAATGGGCCTCAGCTGGGAGTGCTGGGTGAGGGGCCAGCTCCAGGGGAGGACTCGAAAATGTACAGAATGAAGACCCAGCCACATGTTGCAAAATTGTTCCTTTAATCTTCATAGAACATCTTCCCTTGAGAGTGAAAAATTTTGTAAATAAAATACAACAGTTGTAAGGTAGCTGCCAAGATCAGTACAATTAAATATCCCAGAAGGTAGAGAGTATGTTTTCTTTCTTCTCACTGCTCCGTTGGAGAGTGTGATGGTAAAGCTTGTCTTTGATTTGTCAAACTAAGCTGCTTTACTTGTCATTGATAAGATTTATTTTACTGCTGTTTACTTATTTGCATGGAATTTGTGAACGTATAAACTTAATAGAATTTTCAAAAGGTTAACTGTCACTGTATAAATGTTTAACATGCATCAAAATAGTACAGGCTCTGTGATTTCAAAACCAAATTCTGCATAACACAGGTGTATTTAAAATGAAAGCAAACATAACACATTATTAAATATTCATCACGCACAGAACATTGTAACTGACACACAACATTTTAGCATATAAACTAAAAGACATACATGGCTTTTGTCCATAAAGGGTGGAAGGAAAAAATTTGAATATATTAAGCTTCTGCAGTGTACCTAATGCTCTCCTAAATACCGAGACATACATTATTTTATTTAATAATTGCAACAACCCTCTGTGAGATATCACTGCCTACGTTTGCAGATGAAGACAGTGAGACGGAGGGAGATCTATGGATCATTTGCCCAGTGTCATAAAACGATTGTCCAAGTCAGGATTCAAACTTAGTGTTTTTATTCTAAGTCTAGTTTATTTTTCACTGTATAATGTTGCTACCCAATATTTTCATGAATCCTTAACCAGGCAACACTTTAAAAACTTTTCAAGTCTTTGATAACCATTTTCTTGTATAAGCCTTTTTGGTATTAACAAGATTCAGAGAAGGACAGGGATAGATAAACCCAACAGCAGCAAGCTGAAGAAATATTACCTTTTGTAGAACTTGCTAGTTTCTATGGGGATGGCAACTTGACTAATAATTGCTGAGAATTTATTTTGTATCATCTAGCAGATGATTATAGTCATCTTCAAAAAGGAAGGTCAACAATATACTTTCAACATAAATACAGTCTCATGCTTCATACTCAGCCTTTTCTGTTTCTTGATTTCTACCACTTCATTGCACAACATTTAATTATTGGGGCGTCTTTTAGCAAAGTGTGTAATTTGCTTGTGCTATCTGACTTTAACCATTGCTCTTGACTATGGAGTTATACTGAGCTGAATACTATCTTCTTTCTAAACCTTTCTTTCTTCCTATATTTTGCAACTCACTAGTGACACCATCACACACACCAGCCTTCCCTGGAGAAACCCAGAGATCATCCTTGAGTCTTCTCACTGTGTCACGCAGTGACTAACTGTTCAGATTTGGAGTCTGCCAGGGTCTACCACATTTGTTATGTGACCTTGGGCAATTTTCTTACCCTCACAGTGCCTCTGTTTCCTCATTTGTAAGATATAATACTACTCCTCACCTAGGATATTGCAAGGGTTAAATGTGATCATATAGGAAAGCGCTATCACATTGTGTGAAATATGATGATCATTAAGTAGTAGTTTTATGATTGCTACTTCTCTGCCTTCACATCTAATTAGTTACCAGCTCCTGCTGGTTTTACCTTCCAAATAGTTCTTGACTCTGCCTCTCCTTTTCGTCCTTCCCTGTTCTGCCCCACTTTAGGCCTTTACACTCTGATGGCTGCAGTGGCCTCCTAAATTGAGCCCACTCAGACAAGCCTATCACACTCCATACTGTGGCTACCCAGGGGGAGTTTCTGTACTGCACACTGGCCCTTGTTGCCTCCCTGCTTACGCCCTCCAGAGGCCTTCAGGATCACCTCTGAATGCCTTGACCTGTGGAGGGGTTTTTGTTTGCTTTTCGATTTGGGGCTTTGTGACTTTTTGGTGGTATTTTGGTAGCATTGTCATTGTAAATAAAGGTTTATGGTCCTGGGAAACCTTGCCTAATCATCCAGACACCAGGCAGAAACTGGGAGAGGAACACAGGAGAAAGAAGAGAAACTTACAAATAAGTCTTCCCTTCCCTTTCTCTTACCTCAAAATTAAAGAAAATCTAATAAAGTAGCATTCATAAAATGAAGTTGCCATATTAATCTCAGGAAATAGAGATCCGCAAATACTGAAGCTATGAAAACATCGTAAAGATTAGAAAAATTATTAAAGGAAAACTCATAAAACAGGCAATTTAATATTGGATTCATTTCTTGGGTAGAATGCCTTCCAGGTTAATGTAATGGAGCCCAGAAGTATGAGCAATTCTTCTTCACACCTTTACAAATCATACCCAGCTGTCAGAAGAAGGAGAATGTTTCTGCCGGCAGCCCCATTACACAGACCAGAATAATAGTTTAGCAGCCAATTTCTGCTGTTAACAGAACTCAAGGGAAAGAAATGACAGAAAAGCAAGCCAGGGATGGTGAAACTAATTGTGATGACAAGCATATTATTAGAGACAGTTAATGGGTGGAAAACTACTTTATCGTCAGTGTTTTTCTCAGTCCGGTAATGAAGACTGTGCGGGTATAGGTGTAAAGAGGCCTCTGCTTGTTCACCAGCAGGTGTGGAATACCTGGTGCTGGTGTGAGGGGTAGAGGGAAGACAGAATAAACACTGCACATATAAGTAGACAAAAATGCCATCACTGCAAATAAAAGTAGACAAAAATGCCATTTTCTTGTCTTAGATTCAGATAGGAGATTCTTCTTGAGATGCTCCGTGTTTTTTGTGTTCTGTTTTTCTGTAGAAGCAAGAGCAGTCTGTGATAGAATTATGGCAGCAAGTTCTTAACCCTTTCCAGACTGCCAAACTCTGAGAATCTGAGGTAGCCTGAGAGGCTTTTCTCGCCTTGAAAATAGCCATTAATTCAATGACTGGAGCTGTGAGGGAAGAAAAAAAAAAAGAAAATAGCCATTAGTCATGTGTACACAATTCAAGGTACAATATCCAGAGCTTCGAGGGCCCATTTGGGCTCTAGAATTAAGGACTTCTACTATAGAATATTGGAAATAAATGTCAATGGACTGCTTAAATAAATTATGGTACATCCATAACAATGGAGTATTGTGTGATAATTAAAAGGGAGAGAGACCTGTTATCCCCTACTTTGGACCAACCTCCAAGATATTATTAGTTGAAAAATGCAAGATACAGGATACTTTTTGTGTTATTTTAGCTATTGTTTGTGTTAAATTTCAAATGCAATGTACAGTGATGTATGAAAAGGTGGTACAAAGGTTGTCTTTTATGAAGGAACTGGATAGGAGAGAACAGGGAATTTGGTTTTCACTGTAAGCATTTTGATCCCTTTTGAATTTCAGACCATGTGGAGGCATTACCTTTAACCAGGTATTTAATCAGTAATCTTTTTAAAATAGCTGAACATAAGCATAATTAGGCCGAAAGAAACTGGGAGAATTATCTCTTGTCGTCTTTGCCACTTCTGAAGAACTGCTTCCCCCACTGACTCTCAGATCCTGATAAGTAGAAATTTTTAAAATAACAAAACAGTGATTTATCTAAATGGTTATATTATTCAAGGTTACAAAATAGAAGCTAATTGTTATGAACTAAATACGTCTAAATTAGATAAATTCAAAATTTTATATCTGCATTATTTCCTTTTAAATTAAATCCAAAAAAAAGAGTTTTTATTTTTCTAGTTGCTTTATGGAAAATTTTATGGCCATTATTGCCTTGAAAAAGCAACGAAAGAAACCAGAAGTTTCCTCTTTTGTTCTCTTATTTTTAAGTGGTTTTGTTCTGGTTTGTTTGGCAGAGGTGTTAACTCAGCTTAGTCTTGTAACTTTTTCCTTATGATTGAATTTATTTTATTGGATTTGTTTCTGTTAGAAAAGTAAAATATATTCATTGTAACAAGTCAAACAATTCAGAGATTTTGGATTTAAAAAAAATGTAATCTCCCCACAGTAACCAGTGCGAACAAAGTATGCAGCCTTCTGTGCCTTTGGGCATGCCAAACCAAAGCTTACACATATATACATAATGGACTTTTTCCAGAAATTTTTACCATCCTACACCTGTTACTCAGCAGAGTGCTTTATTAAACAATGACATTTATCACTTCTCTTCAGGATAATAGGTCTAATTCTAATTCATTGTCTCCTTATACCCACCTGATACCTCATAGTGTATCATAGCTGCTTCAGTATTTCCCCTGTTGATGGACATTCAGGTTGTTTCGTTTGTTTTTTATTTGGTGGGTTGGGGGGGAGGTTATTTTGTTTTGTTCCTTGTTGGTTTTTGCCACTACAAAAAATGCTGTAGTAAATACCCTCATAAGCATGTTCACTTCTGCTGAGGCTTTTATTTCTGAAGAATAAATTTCTGAAAGTGGGACTACTAGTCAAAGGTTATGAACGTTAAACATTTTAACTAGTACTAATGATCCAGTTTCTTACCTGGTGGTGTCTGGAGTACCCCAATATGAAGTGCCAGCCTTGCTTTGTAGGTTGCGCACTTATAACTTCTGTTGGGAAAAAAATAGCCCTCTTATGAAAAGACATAAAAAGTGAACTTATGTTGCTAGAGAGAAGCTTGCACACCATCATAAAATAAAAAACAGGCCTCTGGCTCCACCTTCTCATTGAAGTAATGCTGTTTATCCTCCCCACTAATCTGCACTCCTCGCATGGATCACAGCCCAGACAACATGCAGACAGAGAGGCAGATGCAGAGCTCACTGACTCAGTGAGCACAGCTGGGGGAGATCATTAAACAGACCACTCCTGCCAGACAGCCTGCGGTGATAGAACACGAAGACTTCCTTGCCTCGCTACATGGAGAAAGAATTTTTTTTTTTTTTTCCGGAGACATGTATAGTAGAATGATTACACACGATCTGAGTGTCAATTATTAAAAAACAGCTAACGGTATTAAAAATGAAAAAACGAGAGAGAGTAAGCTAGGACACTTTGAATACTTCATAAGTTATACCTATGCTACTTCAATTTAAATCCTTCAGGTTAAAACAAAAAATGATTGGACCCTTTAACACGATAGGTGAGATCTGCCCACACTGTGTGCAGGATTTGGGTCAGGATTTCCTGAGGCCATTCTTCCCACAGCAAGCACATTTTGGATGCCTCCTGTGTTCAGCCCCTCAGAGGTGCTGATTGTCCTCTTTTCTCCTTTCCCTGCCCGCCCCTACCCCCATCCATGCCCTTACTTGTGAAATGTGAGGTGTAGGTCTTATACTAGCCCAGAATTTAATTTGATTTGGGAAACAATTTAAGTCATTACATGCTCAAGATTTTCTTCCCCCTTCACACCCACCCCAAAAGCATCATTAACTAAAATTTTAAACTAATAACCAACAGGTTATTGGTACCAAAAGCAGCTGTTTAAGAAATAGCACTTCAGGCCAGGCACGGTGGCTCACACCTATAATCCCAGCACTTTGAGAGGCCAAGATGGGAGGATCACTTGAGCCCAAGAGGTCCAGACCAGCCTGGACAACACAGTGAAACCTCATCTCTACAGAAAATGAAAATTAGCCAGGCATGCTGGCACATTTCTGTAGTCCCAGATACGCAGGAGGCTGAGGTGGGAGGATTGCTTGAGCCCAGGAGGTCAAGTCTACAATGAGTCATGATTGCACCACTGCGCTCCAGCCTGGGGGACAGAGTGAGACCGAGTCTCAAAAAAAAAAGAAATACTACTTGAAAGGTAGGACACCGTGAATGATTATTGGAAGAACTATTGAAATATGTAAAATCCAGTTTTTGGAAAGACAATGTCACCTGCCTCACCTACTGCACTCCTGCTTCCTTCTGCAGCCTGTTTCCCTTCTGCCCACACCTGAAGTTCCTCACCTTTTTCATTTTTCAATATACTTCTCACCTTCTAATATACCACGTAAATTCCTTGTCTATTACATGTATTGTTTCTTGTCTCCATCTCCTTGCTGGCATGCAGACTCCATGAAGGCAGAGTTCCGTGCTGTGTTCACTGCTATATTCCCAGTATTTAATGCATAGCAGGCACCCAGTCAATATTGAATGAACAAAAGTGCTACAAAGAAATTGATATAAAAGTGCTAAGAAATTGATATAAAACTATAAAGAAATTGATATAAAATGATCCTGGGTTTGTTTTTCAAAATATTTATATAATAATGATACTTGTAATATTTATAGAAAATACATGGACAGATATGCCAAATTTTAGACGATAATTGATTTTAGAGAGATGAGATTACAAGAGGTTTTCTTTTTCTATTTTATATAATTCTTACTGTTTCTTTTACAACAAATATTACTGTGAAGTAAAAAATGTACTATTATACTTGTTCATATATATTTGTTATAATAAAATTAAATAATTAAGGAATTTGGTTGAATCTGAAAACAGGAGCTTTGTAGTTTTATGGGTGACACAGGTCAAAGTGGAGGAAAGTTATATTATTAATATAGTAGTCTTTTTTTTTAAAGTTTGATGCCATTCTTTTGATAATCTTGAGTTGGTGTTTTTAACGTTAGACTCGCCTCGCTCACTGTGAGCTGGTAAGATTCCACGGAGGAGTCATCTATTTCTTTTTTCCTCAGTGGCATAATAATAATTTTAGCTAGCTTGCCATCTGGGGACCCTTCCTAAGTGGTAGATAAGAAACTTAAACTAGGATTGTACTTTACCATCATATTTCCCCACCCAGCACTGTTACTGGCATAAATATATGAGCAAGTGGCTAGTGAGAGAGTGATGCCTCTGGCAGGGCATCTGATGGTGAGGTTGACTGAAAACTGAGTGGAAGAGAAGGCGAAGTACAGATTGACAAAAGGGCTTTTATTCTTAGCTCAGCCATTCGTGTATCCTGCAAAGAGCTGGTCAGCAAAAGGTGCTTATTGAATTACACCTCATAACAGGCAGAATTTGAACGCTGTTCATCACAGGAGCTATGGAGTGCATAGTTTTATAGAGAGTATCTCCCCACAGGCAAGATCCATAGAACAGGTGCAGAATTACAGCATATACTCATTTCGCCTCTTGTTAAATAAAAGCAAAGACAGCCTCATGCGATCCTGGGTGCTGAGTAGAATATCCATTATAGAGCATTTTCTTTTGTTTTTGCTAATCTTTTTACTTGTAGATTTCCCATTTTTTAAAAAAAGTTATAGTCATTTTTCCAAACCACTAACAAGGACATTTATGTTAAAGACTGTTTCAGTAAAAAGGTTTACAACTATGCTTTTGTTTAAAGTGTTTCTCCTAAGTATATACTATCCATTTAAAATATTGGGTTGGTGCATTACTTTTAATGGCAAAAACTGCAATTACTTAATAAATTGGTTAAGATAGAGGAATGCCGAGTCATATATCCTTGCCCCAAAATTAAATATTTGAAGGGATATGCCTTATTTTATTTCTGGGATAGAATGTTTTTCATTTTCAGGTTACTGAAGTGTAGTTTTACGGAACTACTAAATCTGAGACTGCTAAGCACCTTCCCTGTGCCAGGCACAGCACTGGGTAGGATGAGGGCCCTGGGAGTAAATATTCTGGGACAGGCACGGGGGGTGTACGGGGAAAGAGTCTTTCCTGTCTGTGGCGTCTGGGAGGCTTTAGGATGTGGGAAAGATGGTCTCCTCATCTCAGTTGCCCCTCATTTTCAGGCAGACGTGTATGAAATGATTACACTCCCCTGAAAGATCAGCTTCTACATAATTCAAGATCATCCTCGATTTCTTTCATCAGAGAGGAAGAAAAGCCACATGAATTATTTACAGAACACTAAGTTATTTCCTTTTATGAGTTCCAACTTTGTTTTTGTCTCTGCAAACTGAGATTTTGTTTATCCATGAATAGTTTCCCTAGGGGCATGAAAAGTATGACTTTTAAATTATGAATGAGGTTTTTTGTTTCAGTCCATGTTAACTAAAACATGCAAAATAAAACTATGTTTTTCATTAGATCCCTTTCAGCTCCCTGCAAAAACAGAACCAATGAAAGAACGAGCAGTTCAACCAGCACCCACCAGGAAGCCCACTGTAATTCGAATTCCAGCCAAACCAGGAAAATGTAAGCACTTCTCTGCTTTCTTCAATTTGCTTCTTCAAGAGCCTGGGAGAAATATATGCCAATTTATCAATGTCTGCTTTTGAAATTATGTATAATCTCTCAATCATAGTCAAAGCTATTTAAAAGCAAGTTGTTTTTTCACAATTCTTTGAAGAATTAGTTCAGTAAATTTGGATTACCTTACTCTTTCCCTTTCCCTTCCTTTCCCTTTCCCCTTTTTTTTTGGGAGTCTCACTCTGTCACCCAGGCTGGAGTGCAGTGGCGCGATCTCAGCTCACTGCACCCTCTGCCTCCCGGTTTCAAGCAATTCTGTCTCAGCCTCCCGAGTAGCTGGGACTACAGGCACACACCACCACACCTGGCTAATTTTTGTATTTTTAGTAGAGACGGGGTTTCACCTCATTGGTCAGGCTGGGGATTTCATTTTTCTTTAATGTTGTCTTTAGACAGAGAATAGAGGGAGACTGAATTTAGAACAATTAGTATATCCCATGTTAACACCTCTGGTACAAATTTGGTGGGAAAGTAATCTAAACTAATAGCAAATAAAGGTTGTATATGTCTATCAGTCACGAGTATATTATTCCAATCAGCATAATCTCAAATATGGCTATGTGTGAATTCTGTGAAGAGCAGTAACCAAAAGCTTGAAATAATAGTTTATAAAAATACTTCTTAAATTGGCCAGGCACAGTGGTTCACGCCTGTAATCCCAGCACTTTGGGAGGCCAAGGCAGGCGGATCACGAAGTCAAGAGATCAAGACTATCCTGGCCAACATGGTGAAACCCTGCCTCTACTAAAAATACAAAAATTAGCTGGGCGTGGTGCTGCGCACCTGTAGTCCCAACTACTTGGGAGGCTGTGACAGGAGAATCACTTGAACCTGGGAGGCGGAGGTTGCAGTGAGCCGAGATTGGGCCACTGCATTCCAGCCTGGTGACAGAGTAAGAATCCTTCTCAAAAAAGAAAACTTCTTAAATTAGTGTAACGTTACATTTTGGTTTACTTCCTTACTTTTTTTTTTCCTTACTTGATTTTTTAATAGTATAACATATGAAATTCGGTAGGAGCTTTAATAAGTACTTCAAAAAGAAATCTGATATTTATTATAATGGGAAAGCCACAAGGGCCAGTACTATTTATTTTAGGCACCAGGTTATTATAAAGTGTGATTAAAAGTGTGTATTTGTATGTGTACACACACACACAGTGGGTTCCAGAGCAGTTCATGGCACTGCTTGGAGTGATCACACAGCTTTCTCTGTGGGCCTCTAATTTCATTTATGCCTGCAATGCCTTTATATTATAGCCCACATGCATTCTTGCCTTTGTCTAACAAGAGATTCTGCCCACTTCATTCCTCCTAAAGCAGAACAAGCATCCCACTCTTTCACCTGTAGCACCCGGGATTGTACTGCAGGCATTTTCCCTTTATTTTAGGAGTTTGGTTTTTCCATAAAGCACTACCCAGAAGGATCAGTCTCTTGGTTTCAGTGTCTTCTTGATGATTCTGTTACTAACTGATGGATCTCAGCCAGGTAGCAAGAAAATTGAACTGAGTTGCTATGAAGAATGTGGAGGAGAAAAAAAAATCAGAGGTATCAAATTCTGGTTCTAGTTTCTTAGGAAGTTATATTTTATTTTTTAGAGGTAATATTTTAATGTTAGATTTAAAAACCAGTGGTAGCCAGGCATGGTGGCTCACACCTGTAATCCCTGCACTTTGGGAAGCTGAGGTGGGCGGATCACTTGATGAAACCCCGTCTCTATCAAAAATACGAAAAAGCCAGGCGTGGTGGCACACACCTGTAATCCCAGCTACTTGGGAGGCTGAGGCACAAGAATTGCTTGAACCCGGGAGGCGGAGGTTGCAGTGAGCCGAGATCATGCCACTGCACTCCAACCTGGGCAATAGAGCAAGACTCCATCTCCAAAAAAAAAAAAACAGAAAAGAAAAAACTGGCAGTATGTTTCTTTTGACAGTATTATATAGCCCACAAATCAGTAAAATGATAGCTTATTGGGTTGTCTGCCTGTTTGCTATTACTTTGTTAAATATATTCTGGATTTTAACAGGTATACTAACATATAATGATGAGAAATATTGCCTGGATTTTAAGTAATACAACTTTTACAGAAATTAGTAATAAATACAAATTTTTAAATTTATTCATCTGTTGTGTCATTGTCCCTAAGACCACCCACAGGGTTGATGATTCACTAGGAGGACTCACAGGACTCAACATATAGTTGTATTTATGGCTATTATTTATTATAGCAAAAGTATAAGAGGTACAATCAGCAAAGAGAAAAGGCAAATGTGAAGTCTGGAGGAAACCAGATGCAAGCTTCCAAGAGTCTTCTCCTGGTGGAGTCAGAGGACATACGTAACTCCTCCAGCAATGAGTTGTGACAACACGTGTGAAATGTCAACCAGAGAAGCTCACTACTGATTCAGTGCCCAGGGTTTTTATTAGGGGCTGGTTATGTAGGCACTCCTAGAAATTTTGGCACATAGCAAAATTCCAGATTTCCAGGAGGAAAGCAGATGTTCAGCATAAACCACATATTCTGTTTTATCAGTTTTGAGGATGGTGAGAACTGTCCCAAAGTCCAAGTTCCTATATGCCAGTCAAGGACCAATCCTGTGGCTGGGTATGGTGGCTCATGCCTATAATCCCAGCACTTTGGGAGGCAGAGGCAAGTGGATCACCTGAGGTCAGAAGTTCAAGACCAGCCTGGCCAACATGGTGAAAACCCATCTCTACTAAAAATACAAAAATAAGCCGGGCGTGGTAGTGTGTGCCTGGCTGATGCAGGAGACTTGCCTAAACCTGGCAGGTGGAGGTTGTAGTGGGCTGAGATCATGCCATTGCCCTCCAGCTTGGGCAACAAGAGCGAAACTCATAAAAAGGGACCAATCTTGTAAGTAGTACTTCCTAGGGATGAAGTCTCAGGCCTGCTATGTTTACTTTTTCTGCACACTCGTAAACTGCATTAATAAGCTCTGAAATCCTGAAAAGGATATGCTGAGGAAGCAACTTTAATTATTATCTTGACAAAGCTCCAAGAACTGGTAGAAAATTGAATTCTAGGAGTTCGAGACCAGCCTGGCCAACATGGTGAAACCCCGTCTGTTCTAAAAATATAAAAATTAGCCGGGCTGCAGCCATAAAAAAAGAATGATTTCATGTCCTTTGCAGGGACATGGATGACGCTGGAAGCCATCATTCTCAGCAAACTAACACAGAAACAAAACTAAACACCCCATGTTCTTACTCACAAGTGGGAGCTGAACAATGAGAACACATGGACACAGGGAGGGGAACAATATACACCGGGCCCATTGGGGAGTTAGGGGCTAGGGGAGGGAGAGCGTTAGGACAAATACCTAATGCATGTGGGGCTTAAAACCTGGATGACAGGTTGATAGGTGAAGCAAACCACCATGGCATATGTATACCTATATAACAAACCTGTATGTTTAGCACATGTATCCCAGAACTTAAGGTAAAATTTTTTTAAAAAATTGTTTTAAAAAAATGAATAAATAAAAATAAAGGCTCAATTAAAAAAAAAATTAGCCAGGCATGGTGGCACATGCCTGTAATCCCAGCTACTTGGGAGGCTGAGGCAGGAAAATCACTTGAACCCAGGAGGCAGGGGTTGCAGTGAGCCAAGATCATGCCACCACATTCCAGCCTGGGCAACAAAGCGAGACCTCGTCTAAAAAAAACAAAAAGAAAGTTGAATTCTATACTGCTAAATGTAGGAGAACTGAAATGACAGAATGATTTCTAGAGAGTTATTTCTATTTATGTCAAAAATCAGTTCCTCAGAATTTTGTTAATAAGCAATGCATATATTCTGTGGAGGGAAAAGAATTAAACTTTGGTGTCTGAAGAATTTGGGAAAAAGGGGATAGCTTCATGATGCAAATGTCCTTGATCTTACTTGAACCTGTCAGCTCCTTTCCTCTGGGGCCTGTTTCTTCTGACCAGGTTGTCCTTTTCCCAGATGTCTGCAAGGCTCCCTCCCTCACCAATCCTTCAGATCTTTGCTCAATGCCACTTTTTCTCAGAGACCTTCCCTGACCACATTATTTAAAATTGGAAATCTTCCTCCACATCCCACACATACTCACACCAGATACTCCCTGTGTTCCTCCTTCCAGTAAGCTATCTCCTTTCTACTTTCATATTACTGGCGTATACTCTTAAATATTTGTCACAACAGTATTATATTCTAAATGATCAACTATTTCCTTGTAAGAATACGGAAACCACAGCACAGAAAATATCTTCAAGATGGTGACTGAGTTGGATGTTTTTATTATATATGTCTTAACTCCCAGAGCAGCCTTGCCTCTCACTAAGAATGTTTGCCTCGCTCTAAATCATTGTTTTCCTAGTTGCTGGCCTGGGTATTTTCCTCCCTTTAAGAATGTTTTCCTGTCTGCGGATAAAACAGAAACGTGACAAATCATCTTCTTGTTATAGGTTTATCACATGAAATGGAAGTAGAGAGTGTACATTTGAAAAAAAAAAAAAAGAAAGAAAGAAAAGAGAGAGAATGCTTATCTGCTCATCTCCTTTTAATGCCTAAACCAAACTGTAAAAGGTGGCTTTAGCGTCCTTCAGTATGTTACAGTCATCCACTCTCCAGTTGTTTTTGCGCACTCATTTTAATTAACTGTCACTAATTAAATCTGGTCATCTTTGTTTCCTTCTTTTTAAAATAAGTTGGGGGTAAATTATCACTGATATGGCTGTGGTTTGGATGTAAAGGTATTGTTTAATTGAGGGCAGTTATGTTCATTAATCAGAAGCTAATGAATTAGAAAACACATTGGCCGGGTGCAGTGGCTCACGCCTGTAATCCCAGCACTTTGGGAGGCGGAGGCGGGCAGATCACGAGGTCAGGAGATCGAGACCATCCTGGCTAACACGGTGAAACCCCGTCTCTACTAAAAATACAAAAAAAATTAGCTGGGCGTAGTGGCAGGCACCTGTAGTCACAGCTTCTCTGGAGGCTAAAGCAGGAGAATGGTGTGAACCCGGGAGGCGGAGCTTGCAGTGAACTGAGATCGCACCACTGCACTCTAGCCTGGGTGACAGAGCGAGACTCCATCTCAAAGAAAAAAAAAAGAAAGAAAACACATTGAATTATTTTTGGATGAGAGAGTGTTGAATACACCACCTATTAAGAAGGAGCATGTCTTATCAAAATGAACATGGACTTTTAGGTTCAAAACAATGGATCTGACAATTACTAGCAGTAAGACCTTGGTTAGCGCATTTATTTTCTTAGCTTCAGTTTCTTTATCTGTAAAACAGGTAGGATATTATCTAGTGTAGCACTGTGCAATAGAACTTTTCTGCAAAGATAGAAATGTTCTTTAACTGTGCTAGTAGTCACTAGTCACAGTGGCTAGTATTTGAAATGTGGCTAGTGAAACTAAGGAACTGAAATTTTAATTTAATTTTAATTAAGATTTAAGACAATCATTAGATGTAGCTACTAGCTAGTGGACTGGACAAATCTAGCACATAGATCTTGGTTGGTGAAATGTATGTAAATATAGAGCCTAACTTAATGCCTGTCACATAAAAGGTTCTCAACAATGCTGGCTGCTGTTGTAATTATTTAGTATTATTTTCATTCTCTATAAAACATATAGTGAAATTAACTGATGTTGACTAGCACCTCAATTTTCTGAAGTTTGCTGGGAGCTCTTTCTCATTTTCTTAACTATTTGTGTGTATCTTTTATGATAGCCATTTTTCTAATAAACTAAGCAGCAATCATTTCGTTCTTTGGAATCCTAAAAACTAGAAATTATTGATGAATTACTGCTACTTTTTCCAGGTTTACATGAGGATCCACAAAGCCCACCTCCTCTCCCTGCTGAAAAACCTATTGGAAACACTTTCAGTACAGTATCTGGAAAACCCAGTAATGTTGACAGAACTAAAAACTTGGTAAGTGGTCATTATAGATTGTATTAGATTGAAGACATAGTTATGCATTAATTTTGAATAGTCAGCTAATATCTAAATTATTTTATTACTGGTCAAATTAAAAACAAGAACCCTCTATTAGAGACCAGTCTCTAAGCCCCATGTACTTACATAATGTAGTGTTCAATATGTTAAAAGTCCCTATAGAGAGATTAGGCCAATTCATTGTACTTCACTATAAAATAATTTGTATACCAACTTAATGACCCTGTCTTTTAAATGAAACTAATAATGAGAAGGTTATTAAAATCTCTAAACACCTTTAATATTCAGGGAAATAACTTTATTCAACTTGTTGGTTTTTATTTAAAATATCCAATTAGTGACCAAAATTTAAGATAATTACCATAAGAATTTTTAAATCTGAAATTTAAGAAAAATGTATTTTTTTAATTTAAAAAATAGTGTTTTACTGTGCACTTGTTAAGATGGTGGTCAAAGATTTTTTTCAGTAAATATATATATTTTTCATTTCAACCTCAATATCCTCATACTTTTTTTTTTTTTGGTCTTCCAACTTTTGTGGTTTCTTGGGGAAACAGACATGCAACAAGTAATTAGAGAAGTGATTTAAGAAAAAGAATAAAGTTGGCTGGACGCAATGGCCCCCACATGTAATTCCAGCACTTTGGGAGGCCGAGGCAGGTGGATCACCTGAGGTCAGGAGTTCGACACCAGCCTAGTTAACATGGTGAAACCTCGTTTCTACTAAAAATACAAAAATTAGCTGTACGTGGTGTCGTGTGCCTGTAATCCCAGCTACTCAGCAGGCTGAAGCAGGAGAATCGCTTGAACCCGGGAGGCAGAGGTTGCAGTGATCCAATATCCATTGCACTCCAGCCTCGGGCAAGAGAGAGAGAGAGAGAGAAAGAATAATGGCTTTCAGAGGACTTTATGGGAATCCTGATTATTTCCTCTTTTTTAAATTGACAAATAATAATCGTACATATTCTTGGGGTACATAGTGATGTTTCAGTACATATACTGTATAGGGATCAGATCAGGGTAATTAGCATATCTGTCATCTCAAACATTTTTCACCACTTCTGTTTGGAATGCTCAATATCTTCCTTCCAGTCATTTGAAGCTATATATTATTGTTAACTATAGTCATCCTATAGTGGTATAGAACACTAGAATTTCTTCCTCCTGTCTGGCTGTAATTTTGTATTCTTTAACAAAGCTCCTTCTCTCTCCCTTCTTTCTACCCTTCCCAGCCTCTAGTATCCTCTGTTCTACTTTTTATTTCTATGAGATCAACTTATTTTTAGCTTCCATATATGAATGAGAAGATGCAGTGGTTAACTTTCTGTTTCTGGCTTATTTCACTTAACATAATATCCTCCGGTTCCATTTATGTTGCCACAAATGACAGGATTCCATTCTTTTTTATGACTAGATAGTACTCCATGGTGTACACATGCCACATTTTCTTTATCCATTTATCTGTTGTTGGACACCTAGGTTGATTCTGTATCTTGGCTATTGTGAGTAGTGCTACAGTAAACATGGATGTGCAGATGTCTCTTCAATGTAATTTCCTTTCCTTTGAATAAATTCCCAGTAGTGGGCTTGCTGGATCATATGGTAGTTCTATTTGTAGTTTTCTGAGGAGCTTCCATCCTGTTTTCTACAGTGATTGTACTGGGTTACATTCCCACTAACAGTGTATAAGAATTCCCCTTCCTCTGCATTCTTGCCAGCATTTTTTTTTTTTTTTTATCTTTTAGATAATAGTCATCCCAACTGGGGTGAAATGATACCTCATTGCCATTTTGTTGTGAATTTCCCTGATGATTAGTGAGGTTGAGCATTTTTTAATGTATTTGTTGGCCATTTGTGTGTCTTCTTTTGAGAAATATCCAGATCATTTGCTTTTTTTTTTTTTTTCTTCTTTTTCTTTTTTTGAGATAGGGTCTTACTCTGTCTCCTGGGCTGGAGTGCAGTGATATGATCACAGCTCACTGCAGCCTTGACCTGGGCGCAGGGGATCCTCCCACCTCAGCCTCCTAAGTAGCTGGAACTTTAGGCGCATGCCACCACACTCAGCTAATTTTTTGTGTTTTTTGTAGCGACAAGTTTTGCCACATTGCCCAGGCCGTTCTTGAACTCCTGGATTCAAGCAGTCATCCGGCCTCCACCTCCCAAAGTTTATTTGCCCACTTTAAAATCAGATTGTTTGGGTTTTTTGCTGTTACGATGTTTGAGTTTCTTTTGTATTCTAGATACTAATCCCCTATCAGATGAGTAGTTTGCAAATATTTCTTGCCATTCTGTAGGTTGTCTTTTCACTCTTGATTTTTTCCTTTACTGTGCAAAAGATTTTTGGTTGATATAAACCCATTTGTTTATTTTTACTTTTGTTGCCTGTGCTTTTGAGGTCTTATTCATAAAACCTTTTTTAAGACCAATGTACTGAGGCGTTTTCCCAGCTTTCTTCTAGTCGTTGTATTGTTTCAGGTCTTAGATTTAGGTCTCTGAGTTGAGTGTCTTAGGTCTCTGAGTTGAGTGAGTGGGAGGGTTTAGTTTCATTCGTCTGCATATGAATATCTAGTTTTCCCCAGAGCCTTTATTGAAGAGACTGTGCTTTCCCCAATGACTGACCTTGACACTTTGATCAAAAATCAATTGGCTGTAGATACGTGGATTAATTTTTGGATTCTCTATTCTGTTCCATTGGCCTATGTGTCTGTTATTATGCTAGGTCCATGCTGTTTTTGCTACTACATCTTTGTGCAGTGTATTTTAAAGTTGGTAGTGTGATGCCTCCACCTTTGTTCTTTTGGCTCAGGATTGTTTTGACTATTCAGGGTCTTTTGTGGTTCCGTACAAGTTTTAGGATTTTTTTTTTCTATGTTTGTAAAGATGTCATTTGTATTTTGATAGGGATTGCATTGAATCTGTAGATTTCTTTGGGTAATATTCTCATTTTAACAGTATTAATCCTTCTAATCCATGAGCATAGAATGTCTATTTGTTTGTATCCTTTGTATCTTCCATTTTTTCATCAGTGTTTTGTAGTTTTCCTTGTAGAGGTCTTTCACTTCCTTAGTGAAATTTATTACAAAGTATTTCTTTTTGTAGCTATCGTAAATGGGATTGCCTTCTCAATTTCTTTTTTTAGCTAGTTCTTTGTCATGTATCGAAATGTTACTGATTTTTGTATATTAATTTTGTATCCTGCAACTTTACTGAAATCATTTATCAATTCTAAGAGGGATTTTTTGGTAGAGTCTTTAGGTTTTTCTAGATATGAGATCACACTTTTTTTTTTTTTTTTGAGATGGAGTCTCGCTCTGTCGCCTGGGCTGGAGTGCAGTGACATGATCTCGGCTCACTGCAACCTCTACCTCCTGAATTCAAACAGTTCTCCTGCCTCAGCCTCCCAAGTAGCTGGGACTACAGGCGTGCACCACCATGTCCAGCTAATTTTTTTTGTATTTTTATTAGAGACGGGGTTTTATCGTGTTGGCTAGGCTGATCTTGAGCTCCTGACCTCAAGTGACCCATCCACCTTGGCCTGTCAGAGTTTCAGGATTACAGGCATGAGCAACCACGCTGGACCACACTCATTTTTGTTAGATGTCCATATGGCATATGATCTTTAAGGCTTGTTTTAAGAGAAATTAACTTTTAAAGTCTTTGAACCAAATTTGCAGTTCAAATTTCATAATGGTTTTACATTGTGCATTAACTATGTTTATTATACAGGCAAGCCCACCTAATCATCTGGCAAAGAAAAATTTCTTTGAAGGAGACATTAAATTAAATTAGCCAATATCTAGTTAATGAGATTTTCCTGAAGAATGAATTAAAATTTAGTGATCACTTGTGATTTTCAAAGTAGCTGGTAATAAATTTTTATTAAATCTGGGCCAAGAAAGCCCAAAAGAGGATAGTAGGGTTCCTACCACACTAATGTTAAATAGGAAAATCCCAAATTCCCGTGGAGGAAAAGTTGCCTGAGAAGGTTACTGGCTTCTACTCTGAAATAGTTATAAAAAGGAGTGAGAGGGTGATAAGTAAGTAAAACATCATTCGTTAATATCCATCATGTGTAATGTCCATCATACTTAATGGACTTCGTAAACTATAAAGCTCTATTGAAATAATATTGGGGTGCACGGTGGCTCACACTTGTAATCCCAGCACTTTGGAAGTCCAAAGTGGGTGGATCACTTGAGATCAGGAGTTTGAGATCAGTGTGGCCAACATGGTGTGAAACCTCATCTCTACTTAAAGTACAAAAGCCGGGCATAGTGATGCACACCTGTAATACCATCTACTTGGGAGGCTGAGACAGGAGAATCGTTTGAACTTAGGAGGTGGAGGTTGCAGTGGGCCGAGATTGCACCACTGCACTCTAGCCTGAGCAACAGAGCAAGACTTGTCTCCAAAACAAAAAAAGAAATAGTATTATACAAAAATGAGCCAGGTGTGGTGGCACACACCTATAGTCCCAGCTATTATTATTCCAATGGAATAATATTCCAAAATGTTCCAAGATTATTCCATCTTGAACAAAAAGATGGAATCTGCAGAGACAATACAAGCAGGGAAACCAACTTCACCAGAAACTAAAATGCTTGTCCAAACACATTAAAAGCCAGAGTTCAGGGATATCAGAGCTAGAGAAAAAGTACCAAAAAGCAAATGCAGAGAGCCTTCAGGTTATTTGTGGAATACCCACGAGGAGGAAGTCCCTAATCAGTTATCTTGCAAAGACTCAGCAGAACCTGGACATAAACCCAGACTTGAGCAAACACTAAGACAATGGCTCCTGCAAGAACTGTCTCCTTCTCTCAATATTTGGAGTATGTCAGATACAGAAGTGCCTTTAGGAATGTGCCTAACATCCCTAAAGAATTTGGATGTGGCCGGGTGCGGTGACTCACACCTGTAATCCCAGCACTTTGGGAAGCCGAGGCGGGCAAATCACGAGATCAGGAGATCGAGACCATCCTGGCTAACATAGTGAAACCCCGTCTCTACTAAAAATACAAAAAAAATTAGCCAGGTGTGGTGACGGGTGCCTGTAGTCCCAGCTACTTGGGAGGCTGAGGCAGGAGAATGGCATGAACCCGGGAGGCAGAGCTTGCAGTGAGCCGAGATTGTGCCACTGAACTCCAGCCTGGGCAACAGAGCGAGACTCCGTCTCAAAAAAAAAAGGAATTTGAATGTGCTACTCTTTTTTTCTGATTTAAAATTTTCTTACTGTTGCAAATTAAGAAATTAAAAAGATGTTTAAGATTTCCCATAAAAATACCACCACCGAGGAAAAACTACAGCTAACATTTGGTACAAAATTAGGGTCATATGCTATGCATTTATTACAGTACATCATCTGCATCTTTCCATGTCAAATTTATACATCTATTTTTTAAATTTTCTTTATCAAGGTATCTAATAATTACAGCTTTGATAAAAGCAATTAAAGTTTCTTCCTATCTGCTAGAGTTTGTTTTAATTTTAAAGGTAGCCACAGAAATAAATGCATTTTTCAAGTATCTTAGCAATATTTGTCAGGAAAAATATAGGCAGCAGTGTAATTATAAGGCATGGATTATATTCTGGAATATTGCAGGGTTTATGAGCTGGTTACTTGCCTCACTACATTAACTGAACTCATTAGTGAAACCAAGTTTTAAGGGCAAGCTTAATTTGTTTTTTAAAATGGGATTTTATAGCATTGAAACATGTTTAAATGATCACAGTTATTGGCAATTAATCATTTGGTATTTAAGGAAAAGGTTATAAATATTCAGTATAATTTAAAAATCATGAAAGTGAGTTTTGGCTCATTTATAAGAAGGAGGAAAACAGTCTGAAGTAGCCCAAAGAATCCCAAGCTTTAATTAAACCTCCTTTACAAAAAAAAAAAGTGTAATTTAAAGGGTCAGCATTTTTTTTCTTATGAAGTTTTGGAGAAATATTATTTCCTGAGTGTTAGTGTTGGGGACTTAGAAAGTAGGAAAAGTGGGGTAAAAAAAAGACAAAATTAGAAGAATTTAGTGAGGGACTGGGGGTGGTGGCTCACGCCTGTAATCCCAGCACTTTGGGAGGCCAAGGCAGGTGGATCACTTGAGGTCAGGAGTTCAAGACCATCCTGGCCAACATGGTGAAACCTCATCTCTACTAAAAATACAAAAATTAGCCAGATGTGGTGGTGCACACCTGTAGTCAGCCACTCGGGAGGCTGAGGCAGGAGAATCACTTGAACTTGGGAGGCAGAGGTTGCATTGAGCTGAGATTTCGTCACTGCACTCCAGCCTGGGGGACAGAGCGAGACTCTGTCTCAAAAAAAAAAAAAAAAAAAAAAAGAATTTTATGAAGGCTTTTTCCCCCTCCCAAAAAAACAGAAATTTTGACTTTGAGATCCTTTGGCTTCCCACTCACAGAGAATCTGAAAATATTCTCCATGTATCACCCTCATTTCCCAATCCTTGGGCTATAACATGTTCAGAAAACCTGTTTAAATGGAACAGTTTGAATCCCTTCCCCTACAGAAATCTTCCTATTAATCTCCACACTTCCAATTTCTCTCATCTACCATTAGAATAAAACATTCCACCTGTACCTTTTACTTTTCACATTATTCTCCTTTTCCTTTTTTCTACAAAACTCTTTTACCCCATCCAGCCCCTTCGCTGGAGTGGTACAAGCACACTGCTTTCTTGGACCTTAACTATTTCTCCTCACATGCCTTCCTCTCAGACCATCCTGCAGGCTTCTTTTACGTTCCCACCTCCTTCTAGTTCAAAACCCACTGCAAATTGTTGAAACCAAACAGTGGTGAGATAAGATCTCCCTATTCAAAGCAAAACCAACTAGTAACCACCCCACTTACTGTGTGTTTAAACTTAGGAGCAGTATGTTTCTTATGTGTGATCACGGAATGAATAAAGAGGAATGAATAAAGACCATATATATCTATCTAGATTAGATAGATAGATAGATAGATAGATAGATAGTTTTTTTTTTTTTTTTTTTTTTTTTTTTGAGACGGAGTGTCGCTCTGTTGCCCAGACTGAAGTGCAGTGGCGTGGTCTCGGCTCACTGCAACATTTGCTTCCCGGGTTCATGCCATTCTCCTGCCTCAGCCTCCCGAGTAGCTGGGATTACAGGTGCCCACCACCATGCCTGGCTAATTTTTTGTATTTTTAGTAGAGATGGGGTTTCACCATGTTAGCCAGGATGGTCTTGATCTCCTGACCTCATGATCCACTCGCGTCAGCCTCCCAAAGTGCTGGGATTACAGGCGGAGCCACCACACCTGGCCAAGAACATACATTTTTCAATTCTCTTTAGGGCCTGCTTAAATTTTCCCTTAATATCTCGTGAATCCACTGAGTGCATGACCATACAGTGCAATTGCTCAAGCTGTGGTCCACAATAGGAGACTGGTTTTTTCCTGTCAGTATTTTGACTTGTATTAGGACATGAATAATTTAGGCAGAAGTAAGTTAATATTGTTTAATGCTGAAAACTCTTTTAAGCTACTTTCTATAACTCAACTGCATTTCTGCTTGTAGATCCAGCCAAAAGGTTGTCCAGAATTTCTCTTGACAGATTCTTGTTTCAGATTAACCTTAACTAAAAAGCATTCTCTGCTACTTGCAGGAATCCAACCACCCGGGTCAAACAGGAGGTTTTGTGCGAGGACCCCCAAGGTTGCCACCGAGGTAAGTAAATGTGGGAAAAGTTAGAGAAAAATTAATGATTCAGAGACCCAGCTCTCTTTTTTACCACCACAATTGAGTGTTGTTGGCCTTGGATCTTTTTTTAGCAATGAAATAATCTCACCAGTTCACCCAGGCCCCTAATCCACAGTCTGCTTATAATGGTAGGTGGTGGGAATCTCTGCTCTCTTTTTAACACAGTTCAACTCATAGAGCATTTATTTCCTCAAATAAATGAACAAGACTCATTTCTGAACTTAAAACAGCTCCACTTCTAGAATATACATATACATGCCCACTAACACCCTCCTGGTTAAGAGACTGGTTTTTGGCATTTCCAAAGGGGACTGGCTTTGTGAGCTCAGAGGTGACTGCCTTCTGAGTTCCAGAGCTATTCAAATAAAGGGCTGTAATGCTATCAGAAGACATTATTACTATGTTGAAATTTATTTATTTATTTATTTTTTGAGACGGAGTCTCGCTCTGTCTCCAAGCTGGAGTGCAGTGGCACGATCTCAGCTCACTGCAACCTCTGCCTCCCGGGTTCAAGCAATCCTCCTGCCTCAGCCTCCCGAGTAGGCTACAGGCCTGGGACTACAGGCGTGAGCCATCATGTGCAGCTAATTTTTGTATTTTTAGTAGAGATGGGGTTTCATCATGTTGGCCAGGATGTTCTCGATCTCTTGACCTCGTGATCTGGCTGCTTGGGCCTCCCAAAGTGCTGGGATTACAGGCGTGAGCCACCATGCCCGGATGAAAATTATTTCTATCATAGAGATTAAGGAAAGACTTTCAAAGTAATAGTTGTCCTATCCTTTCAGAACTAGCTTTCTTTATATTAATCTAAATTAAAGTTTTAATAGTAACACCTATAACATGAATATTAGGGGATTTTGATGTTCCTTTTCTAATCATGTACAAGACCCCAGCACACATACATCATATCTTATAGGCTTTTCATCTCAGACTTTGGGGGAAAGTGCCTAGTTTCCAGAAATAGTCATGATGTGTTTAAGAGCAAATGGGACCTTAGAGAGCTCATGATAGTAAATGCTTGTTTGTCTTGAACTAATGAATCTCTAGTGCAAGATAAGAGGAAGCTGGAACATCATGGCATTTCCTCTAATAATATAATGTTTAATGCAGCAGCAGTCGTTTGTTCAAAAATAGCATACACTGCATGTTTCAGTAAATTGTATTCCACTAGCAGAAAGCTGTGTGTGTGTGTGTGTGTGTGTATGTGTGTGTGTGTGTGTGTGTGTAAGACAGGACAGAACAGAATTTAATACTGATCAAAACACTGACTCATGGCTACTACATTGATTTTCAGACCTGTGAATGGAAAAACCATTCCAACTCAACAGCCTCCAACCAAGGTGCCCCCTGAGAGACCACCTCCCCCAAAGCTTTCTGCAACCAGAAGATCTAATAAGAAACTGCCTTTTAATCGATCCTCTTCTGACATGGATCTTCAGAAAAAACAAAGTAACTTGGCAACTGGACTCTCAAAAGCCAAGAGTCAAGTTTTTAAAAATCAAGATCCGGTGCTACCCCCTCGCCCCAAACCAGGACACCCTCTCTACAGTAAATACATGGTAAATTTAGCTTTTAAAAATGTTCGTGGTCAAGAGATGTGCCCTGAAGTATATATAAGATTCATTTATTCCTTAGAAAAAGATGATGGAACAAACGTGGAATTGTCCCTTGACGCCAAGAGTGCTTTAGTTCAGTAGCCATAATAAATTCTAGGTCTTGGGCACGGTGGCTCATGCCTATAATCCCAGCACTTTGGGAAGCCGAGGCTGGTGCATCAACTTGAGGCCAAAAGTTTGAGACCAACTGGCCAACGTGGTGAAACTCCGTCTCTACTAAAATTACAAAAAATTACCCAGGCGTGATGGTACAATCCTGTAATCCTGGCTACTCAGGAGGCTGAGGCATGAGAATTGCTTGAGCCCAGGAGGCAGAGGTTGCAGTGAGCCAAGATCGCGCCACTGCACTCCAGCCTAGGCAACAGAGCAAGACTCTGTCTCAAAACAAACGAAACACCTAGGTCTTAAAGCAGGGTTTCATTATTAGGAGAAACGTAGGGAAAGGGGAGAGAAAGCCGGGCAGGCCAGGCTTATAACTTGCTGCCTGGCTGGACCAAACAGAAATTCTGAAAAACCTGACCCTGTGGGTAATACTAATGGGAGAACTCTGATAGATACTATAGTTTATATCTTTTGTTTTTCCTTTCATTTAAGAGATGGAGTGTCGCCGTATCACCCAGGCTGGAGTGCAGTGATGCAGTCATAGTGCACTGCAGTCTCGACCTCCTGAGCTCAGGGATCCTCCTGCTTCACACTCCTGAGTAGCTGGGGCTATGGGAACATGCCTCCCCTCCAGGCTTATGGTTTATATCTTGATGTAGTTTATATCTAATAACTCCTTTTCCCATTGAGTAAATTTTAAATGAAATAGAAAGTTCTTACTAAGATGGATGGTTTTTCCCTCATTTTCCCCTTTTGTAAGCCTAATAATTATCATGGTCCATTTAATAGTTACCAGTTAGAAGTTTTCATCAATAGTTGAGATACTGATTTTGTTCTCTTTTAATGTTTTTCTCATCAAATGACCTAAACTTTTGTCTGCATTTGCCACAGTTGAAAAACAGAGTTGCTGGGTAGTGGCTCATACCTGTAATCCCAGCACTTTGGGAGGCCAAGGCGGGTGGATCAGTTGAGGTCAGGAGTTCGAGACCAGCCTGGCCAACATGGTGAAACCTCTGTCTCTACTAAAAATACAAAAATTAGCTGGGCGTGTTGGTACATGCCTGTAATCCCAGCTACTCTGGAGGCTGAGGCAGGAGAATCACTTGAACCCAGGAGGCAGAGGTTGCACTGAGCCGAGATTGTGCCACTGTACTCCAGCCTGGGCAACAGTGAGACTCCATCTCAAAAAAACAAAACAACAACAACAACAAAAAGTTGATGTGTTCTCTACATTGATCAGGTTAACCTGAAGGATGTAAAACAAATAAAAATGATAAGGAGGCCAGGAGCAGTAGCTCACACCTATAATCCCAGCACTTTGGGAAGCCAACTGCTTGAACCCAGGAAGTGGAGGTTTCAGTGAGCCAAGATCATGCCACTGCACTCCAGCCTGAGTGACAGAGTGAGACTCTTTTTTTAAAAAAATAAAAAATAAAAATGATCAGGACAGCAGGACTGCTTACACTTTTTACCAATTGAATGACAGAGTAGCTTGTAACAAGAACAGCAATTAATAATTCTATATTGTGTTACTATATTTCCATCATCAAGCCAGGAATTATTTTTTCTTTAAGCTGTTCAGAGTTTTTTAAAAATCCTCTTTAGAGAAGGGTATAGACAAATAAGAAGGAGGCAGTATATTCATATATATTAATATTCATTTAAACTGACAAAACTTTAATTGCTAAAACCCAAGAGTGTTCTTTGGGATAGATTACTTAATTAATAAATAAAAACAGTAGTTGATGTATATTATATTGAGTACTAATTATAAGCCAGGCGCTGTTTGAAGCACTTTATGTGTGTATTAAATAACTCATTTACTCCTCACACCAACCTTGTGAGGTAGATATTATTATTCTTGAACAAGTGAGAAAAATAAGAAACAGAGACATAAAGTAACATGCCCAGGGTTGCAAATCCAGTTAATTAATGGTGGGAGCAAGATTTGAGAACAGGTCAGCTGGCTCTGACACCTGCTCCTAACCATCATGCCAATTGTAGCCTCTACTTGACTTGGCCATTCTGTGTCAAGAGCCCTTTTTCAAGGGGAACCAGATTTCACGTTTGGTTCTTGTCACGCACGTCTGTGTGAAGAGACCACCAAACAGGCTTTGTGTGAGCAACAAGGCTGTTTATTTCACCTGGGTGCAGGCAAGCTGAGTATGAAAAAGGAGTCAGCAAAGGGAGACAGGAGTGGGGCAGTTTTATAGGATTTGGGTAGGTAGTGGAAAATTACAGTTAAAGGGGGTTGTTCTCTTGTGGGCAGGGGCAGGGGTCACAAGGTGCAGGGTAGGGAGATCAGGAGACTCATTTTCCGTGGGAGGAACATAACAAGGTTGATTGATTAGTTGGGGTGGGGCAGAAACAAATCACAATGGTGGAATGTCATCTTTTATGGTTCTTCAGTTGCTCCATACCATCTGGATGTACATGTGCAGGTCACAATGGCTTAACTTGGGCTCAGAGGCCTGACAGTTCTCAGCATAGTCGTATAATGTCAATAAAGCATTTTTAAAAACTCAATACATTCAAAATGATGGTACATCTAGAGCTGAATGTCTCATTACAAAATAATTCTTTAAATCTTTCATTTATTGCCTGCCTATAGTACCATTAAATTGCTAGCCAGGAATCTGGGTACACTGGAAGCCCTAGGAATCTGACAAAGATGCTGGGAAACGGCACCACCAAGCCAGCGGTACACAGCCACATCCTTGCACTGTGGATCTTTGCTCCTGGGTGACCCAAGGCCCAGGCAGCCTTCTTAAACCATGTTGGATATGAGCTTGTGTGGTTACATTTCCGGGGTATGCCTTTTATATAGTACAGACCCTCTGGTGTGCACTCATCAGCTAAAATTTTCCAAAGCAGGGAACAGAGCCCCTTGGACAAGGTCCAGTACAGATGTAAAAACCATTCTAAGATCAGACAGAGTTGAGTGGACCAGGAAGTGGCTGGGATCAGGCCATGAAATGGATTTAAGTAGACACTTGGTATCAGAGAGAGACTCTAGGAGAAGAAGAGCTTCAAGGTCTATGGAAACAAACAAGCAGGCAGGCAGGCAGGCAGTACACGGAGGGCTCCAATCACTGATCAGCCTCGGAGGCCACCATTGTAAGAACCCTGAATTAAAGAACTGGCTGTGAGGTCAAGTGCTGGGTATTTCTCCTTCAAAACCCAGGGGACTTGGTGGATCTTATCCTGTAGAATGGAACTTCCTGGTTATGGTCTTTAAGGGAATGTTAGGCCATGTTCAGCTCTTGTGGTTCTATGGGCCCAACTCCAACTCCCAAGAGCCTCTTAACATCTATGAGAAATGACAGGCCCCGTTGATCTAGAGCATGATGAAGCCGGGTGAGTGTAGCTGCTGGAGAAGGTGCTCTTTAGGCACACACATGCCAAATTCCTAAATGATCAGTAACGTAAGAGGAGGTTATTTGATTGTGAATAAGCCTTTTATTGGTTTACATTTAAGCTGTCTGTGCCTCATGGAATTGCCAGTGAAGATATTGTCTCACAAAACCCTGGAGAACTCTCTTGTAAGGTAAAGTAGAGCTCTTTCTTTACTGGTTAATGTAAAAAAAAAAAATTAATCCTACTATTACACGTTATTAAATGCTTTAGGCTCCAAAGATTAAAATGTGAAAAAGTAATAATGTTTTATTAAATAATAATTGCTTCAGAGAGTGGTATTGTACCTTACAGCGTGGGGATGTACTTGTGATGCTGAAGCAGACGGAAAATAATTACTTGGAGTGCCAAAAGGGAGAAGACACTGGCAGAGTTCACCTGTCTCAAATGAAGATTATCACTCCACTTGATGAACACTTTAGAAGCAGACCACACGTAAGGGATTAATATTGTTACAGCCCTCATATCACACGTAGCAGCACATTTCATGGAACTATTAATTACATCTCATCTTCAGATTTTTATTAGCACATTTATTGTAACCAGAGTAAAAATTACAGCAGCATTCTATTCCACTTTTAGAATAAATTACTACTAAGAGACTTGCCGCTGCCATACTAATCACTTCGATACAGAGTGACTACCCTGTGTTTTGCTTTCTTCATAATGTGCTGACTTACAACAACCAGAATACTCGGTCATTAATTTTCAACTGTAAGAGCTGTTTGTTTTTTAAGTAATGTAAACCTGTTTACCAAAGTGTCAGAGAATCGTTTTCTAGCAGAATGGAAGTCTAACACTAAAAAGCACTTCCCTTTAAGATTTAAGCTTAATATAAACCTAATTTCTCTGATTATAGCTCATAAAACAATGAAATGTAATCCAACAACCTCAAGTCCCGATTTAGTGGAACCTGGAAAGATGCAATGGTTATTGAAAGTCATTTGTTTAGCAAGAAAAGTGATGTTGAACAATTTGTAGGAGTATATTTTTTAAAGAGCTTCTTAAGTTATCCAGGTAAAATTTCACTATCTGTTAACGTAGTAAATATGAAAAATAGGCCAGGCACAGTGGTTCATGCCTGTAATCCCACCACTCTGGGAGGCCAAGGCAGCAGATCGCTTGAGCCCAGAAGTTCAAGACCAGCCTGGGCAACATGGCACAACCATGTCCCTGGTAAAAATACAAAAATTAGTCTGGCATGGTGGTGCATGCCTGTAGTCTCAGCTACTCAGGAGACTGAGGTGGGAGGATCACTTGAGCCCAAGAGATCGAGGCCGCAAGTGAGCCATGATTGTACCACTGCACTCCAGCCTGGGCCATAGAGCAAGACTCTGTCTTGAAAAAAATACAAATAAAAAATGGAGTAAATATGAAAAATAATAGTAATCAAGTAAAATACTTGGTTTGCCATTTATCCCAGTTTTCATAATCTTTTCCAATTTTTTCTTCTTAGAAGGTAGTTTATCTTGTGAAGTTTGCTAAGAAACTAAAAAATTGTATTTGGAGAGCAGAGGAGATATGTGTTAAGGTAGCTTCTGTTGGCATATGAAAATCCTTACTTTAGCTCCCACAGGGAAAGTTCTCCTCTGATTCTTTTTGTCTGTTTTGGTACAGCATTATCCATCTGTCATAGCTGTCCTTCCTCTTTTCAGAACACACTCATGGCAACAGTGGGAGTTATACTGCCAAAAAGCTTTCCTTTGTGAAAAATAGAAGCTAAAAGCAAGTAGATTTTTTGTTTGTTTTTTTGTTTTTGAGACAAGGTCTCACTCCATTGG
Source organism: Macaca fascicularis (assembly GCF_037993035.2). Lineage (NCBI taxonomy): Eukaryota > Metazoa > Chordata > Mammalia > Primates > Cercopithecidae > Macaca > Macaca fascicularis. Next base: position 156,055,883 of record NC_088379.1, on the reverse strand, counting down.
CAGGCTGAAATAAAGTGGTATGATCACTACAGCCTTGACCTTCCCGGCTCAAGCAATCCTCCCACCTCAGCCTCCTGAGTAGCTGGGACTACAGGCGTGCGCCACCATGCCTGGCTAATTTTAAAAATTTTTTGTAGAGACAGGGTCTCACTATGTTGTCAGGGCTAGTCTGAAACTCCTGGGCTAAGCCATCTGCCTGCATGGGCCTCCCGAAGTGTTTGGATTACAGGTATGGGTCACCATGCCCAGCCAAAAGTTAGTCTTTTATAACAGTGCAAAGTTCTTCCCACCTTAAATACCACCTTCTCATCTTTTACTGTAGACTTGCAGAGAGTTGGCCTCTGATAGGCAGCTATTGGTGATAATGAAATGAATCCTTCTTTATGCTTCTGGGGTAATGGCTATTGTTACATTTTTTAAAAATAAAACTTACCTATTTGAAAGCCTAGTTTTAAGGTAATATCTCCACGAATATGTTGTACTTTCCCCCTAACTTGGCAAACAGAAAATATTGAATGAACATGACCATTTGTGGTTGAATCAGAGAGATCATGGGAACAGTGGAAGGTTGTTGCCTGGTACGTGGTTGAGACCCTAGACCTGGGTTTCAGGGAGGTGGGATTTGGTTCCCCTTCCACCTTCTTCAGTGGTTATTTAACTTCTCTAAACTTTATTTTTTTAATGTGTGAGATAACTGCCCACAGAGTTGTCTTCAGAGTTGACAGACTTTTTGTGTAAAAGTCCCGAATAGATAAATCCCTAGAAACAGAAAGTAGACTACTGGTTTTCCTAGGACTGAGGGGAGGGTAAATGGGGAGTGACACCTAATTAGTAGGAGGTTTCTTTGGGGAGTGATACAAATGTTCTGCACTTGGGTTATGGTGATGGTTGGATAATTCTATGAATATCCTACAGCCATGTTCACTTTCAGTGGGTGAATTTTATCATATGTGGGTTGTATCTCAAAGATGTTTTAACAAATTCATTGAGCTGATGCGTATAAGGTATTTAACACAGTGAGTAGCACATAGTGAATGAGCAGTAAATATTAGTTAAACTTAATATTACAAAACCATTTGCATTAGCAGTTATAGTCCTATTAGAAAGACCTTTGCATTATATTATATTTGTCTACCAGATACCTACCCCAGTGGTGTGGTCTGAATTGTATGGTCCCCTTGTTGTCAACCCTGTCTAGCCTGTTCCTCTTGCCCTTCACCTGCTAGGCTGGGTTGATGAGCAGCATTGCCGGTGATATCCATACATTGAAGGCAGAGAAGGGAAAATGTGTGATCGGGAGGCACAAATTATCCCCTCCCTCCAAGGCTTGGTTTATGTTTAGGCCTCTGGTTCATTTGGAGATTTCATGTTTGTGTTTGGTGTGTGGTAAGTCTCTGACATCATTTTTTCCAAATGGATAGCCATCTAGCCTAATACCACTTATTGAATAGTAATTCCTTTTTCTCCACAGATGTAAATCAGAAGAAAATGAAAATCACACATGCACATGTGTAATACATTATGTAAATAATAATTAATTTTTTAAAGTTTTTTTTTAGAGAGAGTCACTCAGTCATCCAAGTCAGAGTATAGTGGCACAGTCATAGCTCACTGCAGCCTTGAGTTCCTGGGCTCAAGAGATCTTCACACCTCTGCATCTCTAATAGCTGGAACACAGGGATGTATCACCATGCCTGGCTAATTTTTTATTTTTTTGTAGACATGGCATATCGCTATGTTGTCCATGCTGAATAATTATTAAAAGCCACTCCAGGCTGGGCACGGTGGCTCACGCCTGTAATCCCAGCACTTTGGGAGGCCAAGGCAGGTGGATCACCTGAACCCAGGAGTTTGAGACCAGCCTGGCCAACATGGCGAGACCCCATCTCACAGAATATACAGAAATTAGCCAGGCATGGTAGTGCACGCCTGTAGTCGCAGCTACTTGGGGGACTGAAGTGGGAGGATAACTTAAGCCCTGGAGGTCAAGGCTGCAGTGAGCTGTGATTGCGCCACTACACTACAGCCTAGGTGACAGAGCAAGACCCTGTGTCAAAGAAAAAAAAGCCATGTCAGAACTAAAATATCTCAGAATTCATGAAATTTCCACTGTTCATTTATTTAGAGAAAAGCATTAAGCAGTCCATGAAAAAATGTTAGGGTCATCTTGGTAAGCCACTATAGTAAGCTACATTAGCCATTAGAGTCTTGACTTAAATTATATTTCAGTTTACCTAAGTTGAGAGAATGTAAGTTTTGTTTTGCAGGGGCATTTTGGTTGAAAGAGCAGGTGAGATTTAGAAAAGATCCCAGCAAAGGTGCTGCAGGGTTGAAATGGAGTGGACCATCATTCACCGTGCACTCTGATCAGCCTGGTGCATCATGGCCAGGGGAAGGGCAGAGGTATTGAAGTGTCAGGATGTCTCTAAGGGGACAAGAGTTATTAGAGGAGGTGAAGAGACAAGAAAGGGCACAAAAATCTGCCTTTATTTATTTCACGGGCTTGCCAGTGTTGAAGAGTGTTAAGTTATAACTCCAAATAATATCCTTCAGTGGGATTTGATGATGAGGAGGATAAGCCTGTCTCTTCATGTAAAGAAACTAAGAATAACAATTGCTAGTCAATAAGAAGAGGTCACTCTTCAGCTTTGCCTTCTCCTCTGGCCAATCTAGGCAATTGGCTAGATGGATAGAGAATGTTAGATTATTTTTGCTAATTTATTTAGAACTACTGTTGTAATAAATCATTCAGATTAAATACAAAATGCAGACCAGGCATGGGAGGTAGCATTGCTTTCAAAATAGAAAAAGCACTTAGTTAAGGTAATAAATGAAATGGATTTTACTTTTTGTGAATTATACTTTTGTGGAAAGTCATTAGCTCCTTTCATTACAAAAGGCAAGAGCATAAATCATAGAACTTTCTTCCTTTTCCCATCCTAATAAAGACACAACTTTTAAGACTCTGTCTTGATCACAGTTTTAAGGAAAAAGCTACCCTTGAAAGGGAAAGAGGTCAAAAACCACCACTTCAGGGTAGAATAGGCACTGTTTAAAAGTAAACAAACAGTTCCCTTTTGTTTTGCTCTCTCAGTTGAAAAAAGCAAAAACAAAACACACTGGGGGATATTTTAATTGAGATTTTCGTCCTCCCTTGGCAAGGACACATTCTTCTTCAACTTGATAATAATTCACTTGTTTGGCTCAACTGTGTGGTTTGCATCTTGTACTCATAATGTAATTGTGTCAAGAGGACTCTAATGAGAAAAAAAGAAATTGGTCTCAGAGTGAATAATAAATCCACCATCTATCCTGCACACTTCATTCACAGCCCTGTTTTCCCCCCTAAGGATCCAAGCCACGCTCAGAAGCCTGTTGACAGTGGTGCTCCTCATGCTGTCGTTCTTCATGATTTCCCAGCAGGTAAGGATGTAAATAATACAGTAGGAGAACCACAGGATCCAGGAGTAAGTCTTTCTCCCTGCCCTGGGGTTAGCCTCTCAAGGGCATCCTTCTTCATTTTCTGTGCCTGTAGAGTCCTAGACTAGAGAGGTCATCTTATCCGGGACTCCACTTCAAGAAGGGTCGATTGTACCAGCCATTCCAGAAAGCTTAGTTGTATACCCTTGCCTTTGAAGCTCCCTGAGAAAGAGAGAGAGAGAGAGAGAGAGGCTTTCCCTTACAGATGAACATTGCAAATAGCCTACCAGTCACAAACTTTTTAACTCTTTCAAAATAGTGGGTACTAATTAACAATTGCAATATGACTGGGCATGGTGGCTCACACCTGTGATCCCCGCACTTTGTGAGGCCAAGGCAGATGGATCACCTGAGGTCAGGAGTCCAGACCAGTCTGACCAACATGTTGAAACCCCATCTCTATAAATACAAAAAAGCAGCTGGGCGTGGTGATGCATGCCTGTAATCCCAGCTACTTGGGAGGCTGAGTCAGGAGAATCGCTTGAACCTCGGAGGCAGAGGTTGCAGTGAGCTGACATAGTACCATTGCACCCTGGGCAACAAGAGCAAAACCCTGTCTCAAAAAAAAAAAAAAAAAAGAATCGTAATAAAGTTAATTCTAACATAATAACTGAAGTTCTTTTGCCCTCAAAGTTGTCTCAGCTGCTACTTACCTATGAGAGCAAAATATATATATATTTTTTTGAGACGAGATCTTGCTCTGTGGCCCAGGCTGGAGTGCAGTGGTGCAGTCACTGTAACCTTGAACTCCTGGACTCAAGTGATCCTCCTCCCTCAGCTTCCCCAGTAGCTAGGACTACAGGGGTGCCACTACACCTGGCTAATTTTTTTTTTTTTTTTTTTTTTTTTAGGGACATGGTCTCGCTATGTTGCCCAGGCTGGTATTGAACTCCTGGCCTCAAGTGATCCTCCCACCTTAGCTTCTTAAAGTGCTGGGATAACAGGCATGAGCCACCCATGCCCACCCATAATATAAGTACTTTTGTAATAATTTTTAAAATACCCTCATACCCAAGGCTACAAATAAACTCCCGATTTACTTGCAATCTCTTTTTATCCACTTGATAGGCTGATTTTTATTTTGGTATGGGTATACTTATTTGCTATAGAGTTATAGTACTCCCTTAGTTAACATTTGAAATTAAAATGATTTGCAAGCATGATTGAGAATAATAAGAATATTATACCATGTCTATAAACTTTTTTCATTGTTCAGTGTGTACTCAGCATGGGTTTATATTGGCCCAGTAGGAAACATTTGCTAACACAATAGTGTTTTTATTCAACCATTTCCCATCAATCAAAGCATGGTAAATGTAACTAGTTTGGTCTTTAAAAAGGGAGCTCATAACAATATCCAAAAAAAGAATAGCATTTTTTAAGTCAATTTGATTAGTATAATATGTTCTCAGAATCGGTGGAACATAACTGCCTCAGTGGACATAACTAAATGCTACTTTGTGACTTTATCAAATCTGCAACCAGGATAATTCATCATACATAACCATAATTTTATATTACAGAGCAAGTTGATGATTTGAACCTCACTTCTGGAGAAACTGTTTATCTTCTGGAGAAGATAGATACAGACTGGTACAGAGGGAACTGTAGAAACCAGATTGGCATATTTCCTGCCAACTATGTCAAAGTGATTGTAAGTGGGTTGTATTTGCTTTAATTTAGTCATATACTCAGTGGGTTCTATGTGACTTGTAGGTTGGAAAAAATAACTAGAAACCCAGATTCTAGTTCTCTCTTTTTCATTGATTCATTTGGCATTTGGAAAACTCAAAAATAAAGATTTGGTCAACTAGATGATGGTTAATTATTATATTATGGGGTGTTAGAACTTAATGCCTACATGCTATCTGAAATCCTAAAGTGAAAGACCACCACAGGTCAACTGGTGAATCAGCTGTTCTTGGAGGGTTGTTAAGCACTTAAGGATATATGGTAATTCTTTGAGACATTTAGTGAACATGAATTGAATGATACTAGATTATCCTGTAGAGGTGTCCTCTGAGGTTATGGTACCACTTCTTTTCTTTGGAGTACATTTTGGTTTGGGTTTCTTTCATCTTTTCCATTCTTATTTATCTCTGTCTTTTAAAAAAAAATCTATTTGGGAATACAGAAGTATTTGTATTGTAGATAGTGGTTCATTAATGGTTGTGCCCACAAAATAATTTCTAATCTGATTAGAATAATTATATTAAAGCACCAGAATTTTATATACCCTCACAGCCTAACTTGTGAAAGCATTCCTGTGTGTGAGAGCTGTGTGTAAGCCCAGATGGCTGTGAAATATGGGGATAAAATCAGACAGCCCTCACACATTTGTATCATTGGAAGAGGATGACTCCGTCCCTGATATAACTTATGATACTATGAAATATCAAAAAAATCTAGCCTAACTGCATTAACAGCTTATTTGGAAGGAAAAAGTAAAAAATTCCATTACATCACAAAATTAGAAAACAAGACTAACAGAAAATCTGAATTCTTCAAATAGAAATGAATTTGAATCTCTTGGATTATGAAGGGTAGGCATTAAAAATTGTCCAGTTTATCTATGCCTTGATTCTTTGGAGAAGTTCAACTATGTTCTCTAAATTAATATTAAGAATAATGTTTGTTTTAGCACTCTTCCTCATTTTTCTTCTGCCCGATGTAGCAGTACTTTAAAAAGCACAATTACCACACTGAAATCAATCACACAGAATCTGCCACATTATTAGTGTGTTATTTCTAAGCCCACAAGTTTAAAAAATTGTTTTAAAACTTCAAGTCTTTAAAATTCATCAAGAAGGCACTGATTTATTTAATATAAACCTCAAGCTTTAAGTAGTTTTAGATTGCATGCATTATAGCCAAATATTTTATCACAACCCAGCCCTCCTCTACTGAGCCTTGTAAATAAGATATTACATTAAGTGCTTGGCTGGGCACAGTGGCTTATGCCTATAATTCCAACACTTTGGGAGGCTGAGGCGGTAGGATCACTTGAGCTCAGGAGTTCAAGACCAGGCTGGGCAACATAGTGAGACCCTGTCCCCACAAAAAATTGAAAAATTAGCTGAGCATGATGTCAGGTGTCTGCAACTCCAGCTACTTGGGAGGCTGAAGTGGGAGGATGGTGTGAGCATGGGAGGGCAAGGCTGCAGTGAGCCATAATCATGCCACTGCACTCCAGCCTGGGCAACAGAGTGAGACCCTGTCTCAAAAAATAAATAAAATAAAATAAAGTGCTTGCCACTTAATAGATGTTTGCTAAATACAGATTCCTTTCTTCCTCCCCTATTCATGTTGAAGGGGGAAAATGTTCCAGTTATAAATGTGAAGAGAATCCACAAGTTGTTTGCTTTGCTTTGCTTTGCTTTGTTTTGTTTTTTGAGACAGTCTCGCAGTTGTCGCCCGGGCCAGGCTAGTCTCGAACTCCTGATCCACCCACCTCAGCCTCCCAAAGTGCTGGGATTACAGGCTTGAGCCACTGCACCTGGCCCAAGAATCCAAAGTTTTACTGAAATATCTTATCTTGGGGTCAGAGAAGTATTGCGGGGTTCTACCAACACTTGGAGTAGGTGTGGTAGAGCTAATGCGTGGCACTGTGAATGCCTAATGCCTGATTTCTATCTTAAGTCCTTCTCAGCTGCAGTTTTCAACCTGGAGAATATGGGATAGAGCTGGCAGAGTGTGGCAGCTCACGCCTATAATACCAGCACTTTGGGAGGCTAAGGCAGGCAGATTGCTTGAGTCCAAGAGTTCAAGACCAGCCCAGGCAACAATGGTGAAACCGTCTCTGCTAAAAATACAAAAATTAGCCGGGTGTGGTGGTACATACCTGTAGTCCCAGCTACTTGGGGGAGCTAAAGCAGAAGGATCACTTGAGCCTGGGAGGTCGAGGCTGCAGTGAGTTCTGATTGTGCCGCTGCACTCCAGCCTGGGTGACAGAGTTAGACCCTGCCTCAAAAAAAAAAAAAAAAAAAAGCGGGGGGATAAAGAAAATTCAGTCAGAATTAGAGTGATATTAATGTGGTTATTCCAGCAAATAAGAGAATTGATTGGCTACTCAAGGAAGGCTACTTCACATGTTATACTTTTTTTTAATCCAAATTCAGGATTTTTTTTTTTACCAGTTAGCACCTGTAGTTCCTCTTAATCAGATTAACACCTAGCTAAACAAATCCATTTCAATCATGCACTTTCTAATTACTTAACCTTAAATTTATCTTACGAAAATCTGAAAAAAAAATAATTGTTGCCTTGATTTTGTCTTTACTAGATTGATATTCCAGAAGGAGGAAATGGGAAAAGAGAATCTGTTTCACCTCATTGTGTTAAGTAAGTTTTATTTGTGTCCTTTTGCACAAAATACAAAGGAGATAACCATCTATATCGTGAAGAATTATCAAGCTTAAAACACTCCAAGGCCAGGCATGGTGGCTCAGACCTGTATCTCAATACTTTGGGAGGCTGAGGTGGGAGGATTGCTTGAGGCCAGGAGTTCAAGACTAGCCTGGGCCGCATAGCAAGAACCCCTCTCTATTATTTATTTATTCTTTATTTTAAAAGAAAACACTTCACATGGTGATCATTCCGATTCTCACTGTGTCTTTTTAATTACAAAGAAAACTTGTTTAAAAGGTGACAATGGGTTAAAATTCTGATGAAAATACATCATGAACATGCTGATAGAAGCTTACCTAAGCAATTCTCCAACATCAATGCAGAACATAAAGAAAGCAGCAAAGCACAGTCTATGCCAATGCTTCCTGCAGCCTGGCCTTAGCATGAGCAGAGATAGTTTCATCATTTACTGCATTTTATTTTGGCCTTCTGGTGTTATCTACCCAGTTTTTAGAAGGTTCAAGTATTTTTGTCATGAGAAATAATTAAATCCTGTAGAAATATGAATCCTACAATAACTGCTAGACATTTTGTATTTTTTTGTTTTTAAGAGGAGCTAGAAGAAAATGAAGGAAGAGTTAAGTTGAGGACCTTTCCCTGAATTTATATACCCTTTTATGCATCGTTGTAACTCCTTTGTGATTTAAAACACTGCCACAGTGCAACTTTACATTCCAGTTAAAAGAGCAAATTAATAGAATTCATTACCTGCTGAAGACTGTAAACCTGTCTATGAATAGGTCAGACATAAGGAGATGCTCCCAGAGGACTTTAGAAAACAAATGGAAAGGTTATCACAAATAAGAAAACTTCTGATCCACAGCAGTTGAATTCTATTTCAGATTCAGTTTTTCTCTATTTTTAAACAGCATATACTGTGTCTCAGCAGGTTGAATTTGAAGTGGGCTTTTACAGTCATTGACCCATTGATCTGACTTAAATCAGAATTCTGTTAGAGCTAGAATCAACCTTTTCTCTTTAGGCAATTGCTTCTCCTTGGCCTGTTGCTGTTGAAACTTCCTTTCTAAACCCTCAAATTTAGGGATTAGTATTAAAGCACACCTTCTAGAGACACGATTTTATCTCTGCTTTTATCTTATTTTCAGTCAGAATTGCAGATCATGTAAGGATTGTCCCAAATGTCAGAAATGAAGCCCTTTTAAAGGCGATACAAAAATCGTTCTTAAAGGCAACAGGGTTAGGTCCAAGACTGTGTGTTATGATATGCCGAGTTTCTGTTTTCTTTAAACCTTCTCCTAGTTTTTAAGGCCAACTCACTGATTAATTGAGCATCGACTTTGCCCAGCTAATGCCCATTGCATTCTGCCCTGATTAGTAGTCAGGAAATTTGATGACTTGCCCTGAGATTCTCAGGGTTAACACTCCTCAACTCAGTGCATTTATGATTGAAAGGGTTCAGACTGGACCATGGATTGCTGTGGCCCAAGGATACAAACATATGGAGATTGGGGAGTAAGATGATCAAAAGACACAGCAGGGTAAACTAACCACCCAGCTGCGTGCACTCTGTGACCTTGAGCTTTAGCCTTTTTGAGTGAATAGGTTCATATCTGTTAATTAAAAGTGTAACTTACTGTTTTTCATGGAATAATTTCAAATTAGCCTAGTATACCTTATTCCATGGTAAACCAAGAATAAATACTTATTGAAAGACTGAATGAAGGTTTTTAAGCATTTTAAAAGCATTCTCTAGTCTAATCCACAAAACGTGTTCTTCATTCAGAGGCTCAAGATGTGTTGCTCGGTTTGAATATATTGGAGAGCAGAAGGATGAGTTGAGTTTCTCAGAGGGAGAAATTATTATTCTTAAAGAGTACGTGAATGAGGAATGGGCCAGAGGAGAAGTTCGAGGCAGAACTGGCATTTTCCCCCTGAACTTTGTGGAGCCTGTTGAGGATTCTCCCACCTCTGGTGCAAATGTTTTAAGTGAGTATAGAGAATTTTTTTTTATTATGTCATGTCCTAATTCAAATAAACCAAATAATAGCATTATATTTCAGCTGTATAATAATCCATATTGCCATATTTTTAAGGTAGAAGGAAAACTGATTTTAAAATGAGAATTTGTGTGGGATAGACATTATTTGTGGGCATCTCTCAAAGAGCTAGTTTTGGTATTTTAGGTAATTAACAATAACTTCATACAAGAAATGGCAAAGAGGCTGGGTGTGGTGGCTTAGACCTATAATCCCAGCACTTTGAGAGGCAACGGTGGGCGGATCACCTGAGACCAGGAGTTTGAGGCTACAGTGAGCTATGACTGTACCACTGCACTCCAGCCTGGGCAACAGAGCCAGACTCTGTTTCTAATAAATAAATAAATAAATAAATAGCAAAGACTTTTAAACAGAAATGAACTATAGACTGTTACTAATGTATGTAGACTATAAATAATTGTGCTTACTTTACAATTAACTAAACAAGCTCAGTGAGGGTAGTACAGGTTAAGGCAACGTAGGCAATACATGAAGAGCCTGGTGTGGAATCCCAGACTCTTCACTCCCACCCCAACCATTTATTTTTAATACTATATGGCCCTCACATCTAATGTTCTGACTTCCTGTGTGTGTTTTTTTTTTTTAATGTAGGCACAAAGGTACCACTGAAAACCAAAAAAGAAGATTCTGGCTCAAACTCTCAGGTAGGCTGCTTGAACAGGTGACTATAGTGACAGCCAGGTTCAAACTCTGGGAGGACTATTAAAATCATAATTATTAAGAGAATATAGTATGAATTAGTTTTTCAATTCATACAACAAATGTTCATAATAAATTACTTAGATGGTTAATATATTTTATATAGAGAGTTCATACAAAGACATGCAAACCCTGATAGAAAATGAAAACAGATGCTGGGCACAGTCGCTCATGCCTGTAATCCCAACACTTTGGGAAGGCAAGGTGGGTGGATTACCTGAAGTCAGGAGTTCAAGACCAGCCTGGCCAACATGGTGAAACACTGTCTCTACTAAAAATACAAAAATTAACCACGTGTGGTGGCATGCACCTGTAAGTCCCAGCTACTTAGAAGGCTGAAGCAGGAGAATAGCTTGAACCCGGCGGTAGAGGTTGCAGTGAGCCAAGATAGCACCACTGCATTCCAGCCTGGGTGACAGAGCGAGACTTTGTCTCAAAAGAAAAAGAAAGAAAATGAAAAAGAGACATGATTAGAGAATTCATAAAAGAGGTACAATAAGTGGCTAATATTGAAAAAATATTTAACCTTTCTAGTAATCAAGAAAATATATAATAAGACAGCAATAAAATACCATTTAACCTATTCAGTTAACAAAGATTCAGTGCAGCTCAACACTAAACAAGCAATTATATGCATGTGAGTGTCAAAAAAGAGAGAAAGTACACATTATTATCACCCTAAGAAAAGGATAAAAGCTGGGCACGGTGGCTCAAGCCTGTAATCCCAGCACTTTGGGAGGCCGAGACGGGCGGATCACGAGGTCAGGAGATCGAGACCATCCTGGCTAACATGGTGAAACCCCGTCTCTACTAAAAAATACGAAAAACTAGCTGGGCGAGGTGGCGGGCGCCTGTAGTCCCAGCTACTCGGGAGGCTGAGGCAGGAGAATGGCGTAAACCTGGGAGGCGGAGCTTGCAGTGAGCCGAGATCGCGCCACTGCACTCCAGCCTGGGTGACAGAGCGAGACTCCGTCTCAAAAAAAAAAAAAAAAAGAAAAGGATAAAAAATAAGAGTTTGAGTCACAAAGATGAGCGTAGTGCTAATATAATAAGAAAAAATTGGAAATGACTTAATATGACCATTATTGGGAGAATGTACTAAATCTATGAAAAACTAGATTTATAAAGTAAAATCATTTTTTAAATGTCATGAGAGGAAACATATAGGGAAAGGGGATATAAAATTGAATATATAGCATAAAAAGATAGGAAGGAAATTATTCAAGTTATTAGTATTAAATTGCATCTAGGTAGTAAGATTATATACATGGGTAGGTTTTTTTTTCCCCCCCAACTTCTTTTATTTTTTTTGAGATGGAGTCTCACTCTTTTGCCTAGGCTGGAGTGCAGTGGCGTGATCTTGACTCACTGCAACCTCTGCCACCCGGGTTCAAGCGATTCTCCTGCCTCAACCTCCCGAGTAGCTGGGATTACAGGCGCCTGCCACCATGCTTCGCTAGTTTTTGTAGTTTTAGCAGAGACAGGGTTTTACCATCTTGGCCAGGCTGGTCTTGAACTCCTGACCTCGTGATCCACCTCGGCCTCCCAAAGTGCTGGGATTACAGGCATGAACCACTGAGCCCAGCCTCCTCCATTTCTTTATACATTTCTCAACTTACCAAATATTTAGGAAAAATTGTTTCATTTGTATAATGACAAAGAGAAAAATAATGGGTTAAAATTTTTACACTTTGTAACATGACTCCAGAAGTGCTTAAAGGTACTAGGAATGTGGTACCTTCTGTTGTTTTTTAGTTTGTTGTTGTTTTTGTTGTTGTTTGTTTATTTTTGGTTTTGGTTTGTTTTTTTTTGTTTGTTTTGTTTTTTGTTTTTTTTTTGAGACAGTGTCTCACTGTGATGCCTAGGCCAAGTGCAGTGGCAAGGTCTCAGCTCACTGCAACCTCTGCTTCCCAGGCTCAAGCAATCCACCTCAACCTCCTAAGTAGCTGGGATGACAGGCACACACCACCACTCCCAGCTAATTTTTGTCTTTTTTGTAGACAGGGTCTCACTTTGTTACCCAGGCTGGTCTCAAACTCCTGGGCTCAAGTGATCCACCTGCCTCAGCCTCCCAAGGTGCTAGGATTACAGGGGTGATCCACCATATCCGGCCTTCCCTTGTTTTTTTGTGACAAATTTAGAAGAGTTAAGCCTGATGGGATGATTGTGTTTGTGAAAATGTCACTTGTAGTTGGCCTGTGTGTCCCCTTATCCTTTCGTCCCTACCCACTGATACAGTGAAAGAGGAAGGAAACTGACTACAGTTCTCCAAAAGGAAATGTTCACATGGTTGTTGCCTGCATTTCTGAGGAATGATAAGTTCCATCCTTTAGGATTGGTTACTCAGGTGCAGGAGCAAGAGGGCAAGGTTAGTGTTGTTTGCTTGCTTTTTGTTTTTGTTTTGTAAGCCATCAGTTATTGAGCACTTAAGATGTGCCAGGCACTGGGCTAAATGTTAGACATGCATTGTCTCATTTAATGCTCTTAGTAACCCCAAGATGAAGCTGAGCCTCAGCGAAGAGAAGCATCTTGCCCAGTGTCACGAAGTTAAGAAGTGGCAGAACTGGGTCTGGAACCCTTGCCTGGCTAGCTCCCAAGCCTTTGTCCTGGTCGGGCGCTGTGGCTCACTCATGTAATCTCCTTGGGAGCCCGAGCTCCTTGGGAGGCCGAGGCAGGTGTATTGCTTCAGGCCAGGAGTTCAAGACCAGCCTGGCCAACATGGTGAAACCCCGTCTCTACTAAAAGTACAAAAATTAGGTGGGTGTAGTGGTGCCCGCCTGTAGTCCTAGCTAATCAGGAGGCTGAGGCAGGAGAATTGCTTGAATCCGGGAGGCGGAGGTTGCATTGAGCCAAGATTACTCCATTGCCCTTCAGCCTGGGCGACAGAGCAAGACTCCATTTCAGGAAAAAAAAAAAAAAAAAAAAAAGAAAGCCTTCTCATTATCCTCTACTGTCTGCTTGAGCATCTTGAACATAGGGTTCCCATCCCAAATTGGCAGAGCTGCCTCTTCACAGAGCAAAACCTTTCTCTAATGTACCTGGGATAAAAGCATTCTTACACTAGCCCACCACATCTGGGTGTTATCCTGCCAATCTCAGAGTTAACTACACCTCATAAAATTAAAAGTGTGAATTAATGAAGTTCTGTGCTATGGAATCTAATAGTCTCTGAATCAAGTAAAGACCTGGGAATTAATAGACCCACCCATTCTGATCCTTCCTAATTTAAATAAAGAAGAGCTTCACTGATAATTACTTTATCAGAATTTTTTCATAGTGTCAAATACTATGCATAAATATTTTATGCTTTGACCTAATTCTTTAATATAACAATATAATAGGTCATAGTAAGAAAAAAGTTTTTTGGCTGAGTGAGGTGGATCATGCTTATAATCCCAGAACTTTGGGAGGCTGGGAGGATCACTTGAGCCAAGAGTTCAAGACCAGCCTGGGCAATATAGTGAGACCTCATCTCTGCAAAAATAAAATTAAATAGCCGGGTGTGGTGGCCGCACGTGTAGTCCCAGCTACTCGAGAGGCTGAGGAGGGGGGATTGCCTGAGCCCAGGAAGTCAAGGCTGCAGTGTGAGCTATGATTCTGTCACTGCACTCCATCCTGGGTTACTAAGTAAGAACTTGTCTCAGAAAAGAAAAGGAAAAAAGTGTTTGCTTAAGCTTTGTATATCCCTCAAAAGCAGAAAAGCCACAAATTCTATCACACTTGTCATTTAGAGTTATAATTTAAGAAAAAATTATTGGAAACTTTTATTTCTGAAACTTGATAGCAACATAAGGTATTAGATAATTTAAAGAAGTCTTCAGGCTTTGAAATCTTAAGACCCCTTAGCTTTTTTTCCACACTACTCTTTAAGCTTTGTGGAACTCAATTTCAAATAAAATCTTACATTTCTGACCACACTTCTAATTGATAACAGGTTAACAGCCTTTCTGCAGAATGGTGTGAAGCTCTTCACAGTTTTACAGCAGAGACCAGTGATGACTTATCCTTCAAGAGGGGAGACCGGATCCAGATTCTGGAACGTCTAGATTCTGACTGGTGCAGGGGCAGACTGCAGGACAGGGAGGGGATCTTTCCAGCAGTGTTTGTGAGGCCCTGCCCGGGTATGACAACCGCAAGACATGAGTGCTACTCCTCACGGGGAGCCTGAAACCTTCAAAACTATATACATTCCTTTCCCCTCTGGCCATGCTCAGTTTGTCTGTCTATATTTGAAAGAGTTGATACATGAAGTTATGCAAACTACATTCATATACTTTGTTAGAGTTACAGAAAAAAAAGGTAAAAATATCTTCACTAAATAATGGCTAATATTCCATCTAATAAAACAGTTTATATTCCATGTAATAAAAACAGTTTATGTAATTTTTCCCTGCTAAGAGGACATTGTTCATCTTCTTGAAAGTTAAATAAGTTCAAAATTAATTGAACATATTGTTTTTAAAAATGTTTTTTATCCCTAATATCACTACCTCTGAAGAGAAAATACTGTGTTTTTAGAGCGACAAGGGTTTTTTTTTTTTTTTAATGTTAGATTTGTGTTTTAGTCCACTGTGTTTCTATATATTTAAATTTTTTATGTCTTCACAGCTGAGGCAAAAAGTATGTCGGCCATAGTACCGAAGGGGAGGAAGGCCAAAGCCTTATATGATTTCCGAGGGGAGAATGAAGATGAGCTTTCCTTCAAGGTCAGAATGTGTATCTCTTCATAACTACATAAAGCACTATAATTTTTGAAATGTTTTCCATTGAAGGATGGAACATTTGGATGGAATATTGATCATTACTCAAGAATGAAGAGATCTCCGACCCTAATTATAAAAAAAAAAAAAAAAAAAAAAAAAGTTAAAGTAGATATTTTATTTTCTTTCTTTTTTTTTTTTTTTGTTTTTTTTTTTTTTTTTTTTGAGACAGAGTCTTGCTCTGTCACCCAGGCTGGAGTGCAGTGGGGCAATCTCGGCTCACTGCAAGCTCCGTCTCCCGGGTTCATGCCGTTCTCCTGCCTCAGCCTCCTGAGTAGCTGGGACTACAGGCGCCCGCCACCATGCCTGGCTAATTTTTTTGTATTTTCAGTAGAGACAGGGTCTCACCGTGTTAGCCAGGATGGTCTCGATCTCCTGACCTCGTGATCTACCCACTTCGGCCTCCCAAAGTGCTGGGATTACAGGCGTGAGCCACTGCGCCTGGCCAAAAGTAGATATTTTCATGATTCTATTTCCCTAATCCACAACTGGACCATGGTCAGAGGAAAGTACTTTGGGAACAGTGCTAGAAGAAGGAGGGTGGTTTTAGTAGTCACTGCTGTAAAAATAGCCTGTGTCAGACAGTGGTAAATTCTCTAGCATTGAAGATATTCAGTCAGAGACAAGGATGCTGTAGAAAGAATTAAAATATCAAGGAATGATTGGACAAGATGTGGTTTAAAACAGTGGACAGCCAAACAGGGTTTTCACTTGCCTACAACAAGAAGAGAAAAAGGCTGAGCACAGTGGCTCACACCTCTAATCCCAACACTTTTGGGAAGCCAAAGCAGGAGGATCACTTGAGACCAGGAGTTTAAGACTGGCCTGAATGGCCGGACGCAGTGGCTCATGCCTATAATCCCAGCACTTTGGGAGGCTGAGGCAGGCAGATCACAAGGTCAGGAGATCGACACCATCCTGGCTAACACAGTGAAACCCCGTCCCTACTAAAAATACAAAAAAAAAATTAGCCAGGCGTGGTGGCAGGCGCATGTAGTCCCAGCTACTCGGGAGGCTGAGGCAGGAGAATGGTGTAAGTAAACCCAGGAGGTAGAGCTTGGAGTGAGCCGAGATCGCGCCACTGCACTCCAGCCTGGGTGACGACAGAGCGAGACTCCGTCTCAAAAAATAAAAAATAAAAAGACCAGCCTGGTCAACATAGCAAGACCCTATCTCAACAAAGAAAAAGAGAAAAACAAGGCCATACCAGAATCAGGTATGTGCAGCCTTTGTTGGGGTAAGTGGGGGGATACCTTGACTGAAATATGTCAGCATAAGGTTGCTAACTTCCTATTTTGTGATGGAGTTTTACTTTATTCTGAATAATAAAATGTTATTGCATCTTTTTGTATTAAATGTCATTTCTGTTATAATATATTGTTAGCAAATAATAGATATTTTTCTTTCTTTCTTTTTTTTTTTTTTTTAGATGGAGTCTTGCTCTGTCACCCAGGCTGGATTGCAGTGGCACGATCTCAGTCTGCCTCCTGGGTTCAAGTGATTCTTCTGCCTCAGCCTCCCAAGTAGCTGGGACTAAAGATGTGCGCCACCACACCTGACTAATTTTTGTATTTTTAGCAGAGATGGCATTTCACCATATTGGCCAGGCTGGTCTCAAACTCCTGACCTCATGATCTGCCTGCCTCGGCCTCCCAAAGTGCTGGGATTACAGGCATGAGCAACCATGCACGGCCTCTCTTTCTTTCTTTCTTTCCTTTCGTTCCTTTCTTTCTTTCTTCTTCCTTTTTTTTTTTTTTTTTTTTTTTTTTTTTGTTTTGTTTTGTTTTGTTTCGTTTCTGAGACAGGGTCTCACTCTGTTGCCCAGGCTGAAGTGCAGTGGTGCAATCTCAGCTCACTGTGCAGCCTCTGCTTCCTGGGCTCAAGCGATTGTCCAGCCTCAGCTTCCTGAGTAGCTGGGACTACAGGTGCAAGCCGCCAATGCCTGGCTAATTTTTCGTATATTTTGTAGAGACTGGCTCTCGCCCAGGCTGGTCTCAAACTCCTGAGCTCAAAGTGATCCACCCGCCCCAGCCTCCCAAAAAGCTGGGATTACAGGCATAAGCCTCCGCACCCAGCCATAAATGATAGGTATTTCTTATGCTGTAGCTATGCAAAATTAAAAATTCGTAACCTTCTATCAGTTCCCTTTTTTTCCTTTAATGTCTTGATCTTTAAAATAAAATTAAAAAAAAAAAGAAGAAAGAAAACGGTTGCCTTAGTCCTTGAGAGTCAGTGGCTCGAAATGTATTCCTTTTATCTTTACATAAACTTACTGCAAGTGAAAATCTGAATTCAAATTTCTTGGATGTTATTTTGGTCTTCATTTAAACTATGTCAATATAAATAACAGAATGCACAGTATCTTCCAGAAAACAGGTTATCTTCATTTCATTTTACAAATGGTTGTCCATAAAATAGTTCTAGAATTGTTGTTGTTATTGTTATTAAGGGATTCTGCACTGCTTTCAGTTTTATTAAATATCCACAAAATGTTAATAGATAGAACTGATTTTTTTTTTTTTTAAAGAAGGAATCTTGCTCTGCTGCCTAGGCTGTAATACAGTCAGAGGTGCCATCTCAGCTCACTGCAACCTCTGCCTCCTGGATTCTAGCAATTCTCCTGCCTTGGCCTCCTGAGTAGCTGGGACTACAGGCATGTGCCACCATGCCCAGCTAATTTTTTGTATTTTAGTAGAGACGGGGTTTCACTGTGTTGCTGGGCTGGTCTCAAATTCCTGAGCTCAGGCAATCCATCTGCCTCGGCCTCCCAAAGTGCCAGGATTACAGGCGTGAGCCACTGTGCCCAGCCAAAACTCATTTTTAAAAATAGTCCTAGCCTGAGCTTGCAGTGAGCTGAGATCCGGCCACTGCACCCCAGCCTGGGCGACAGAGCAAGACTCTGACTCAAAAAAAAAAAAGAAAAAAAAAATAGTCCTAGCCTGGCTGGGCACAGTGGCTCACGCCTATTATAATCCCAGTACTTTGGGAGGCCAAGGCAGGTGGATCACCTGAGGTTGGGAGTTCAAGACCAGCCTGTCCAACATGAAGAAACCCCGTCTCTACTAAAAAATACAAAATTAGCCGGGCGTGGTGGCTCACGCCTGTAGTCCCAGCTACTCGGGAGGCTGAGGCAGGAGAATCGCTTGAACCTGGGAGGCGGAGGTTACAGAGAGCCAAGATCGCACCATTGCACTCCAGCCTGGGCAACAAGAGCAAAACTTCGTCTCAAAAAAAAAAACAAATAGTCCTAGCCCTCAGGAAACTGACATGGTATGTAGGTTTGGACCAGACCTAAAAAAATAGCTTCAGTTAACTATTAAATTATAATTTAGGAACCAGAAGGAACTTATTTATAACAAAAACTTTGAATTGCCAGAAGTTTTACAGATTTTAGCAGAGCAGAGTAAATTAATAACATCTGATAGCATGTTTCCTTTCCATTTTCCATAAAGAAAACCCTTAAATCAAGCCACTTTTTTTTCCAGAGGGTAACATACTAAGGCTACAAATAAATCCAGTTAGCCTGATAAAGGTATTCTTAACAGTAGCCAGAGTCATCTTGGACTATTGTAGCATCTTAAACACAGATTCTAAGAAATGTTTAGAAACCATAAAGAACAAAATAATTATGTCTTCATCTGCTGAAGGAATTCTAATTTGCACATGAATAAGACACACAGCCCCTTTGACTAACCTGATGAAGATAAATCAGTGTCCTGAGTCAAGGTGAAGCTCTTTAAGATGGGAAAAAATGCAAATTCGATATTGGCAAGAGAATCGCTTGAACCCGGGAGGTGGAGGTTACAGTGAGCCGAGATCGTGCCACCGCACTCCAGCCTGGGCCACAGAGCGAGACTTTGTCTCAAAAAAAAAAAAAAAAAAAAAAAGATACTGGGGCCGTAGGAGGAATGCGATAAACCAAATGGCAGAGGAGAAATGCCATTATGTGCAAGAATAAATGTAAAGTGCAAAATGCTCTGGGTATTGATAAAAGGCAATTATAGTAAAAGCCTTTCTAAGTAAAAAGGACCATTGTAAAATGTGGCGGCCACATAGTCTAGTGGTTAGGAATACAAGCCCTGGAATCGCACTAGATTTGAATCCAGGTTCTACCACTAACTAGACATGTGACACTGGCAAGTTATAATCTATCTGAGTTTTGGTTTCTTTTTCACTAAAATAAGGAAATCTATAAAAATATATCTCAGCCAGGGGCAGTGGCTCACACCTGTAATCCCAGCACTTTGCGAGGCTAAGGCAGGCGGATCACAAGGTCAGGAGTTTGAGACCAGCCTGGCCAACGTGGTAAAACCCCGTCTGTACTAAAAATACAAAAAATAGCTGGATGTGGTGACGGGCACCTGTAATCCCAACTACTTGGGAGGCTAAGGCAGGAGAATTGTTTGAACCTGGGAGGCGGAAGTTGCAGTGAGCCTAGATTGCGCCACTGCACTCCAGCCTGGGTGACAGAGCAAGACTTTGTCTCAAAAAACAAAACAAAACAAAAAAAATCTCTCAAATGAGGATAACACAATACTCATCTCTAGGACTGTGGTGGTGTTTACATAAGTTAGTTCCTGTGAAGTACACAGAATAAGACAAGGCATACAGGAAGCACATGACTCTCTCTCATCTCCAAGTCTTTGCCTTTATGACACCTTCAGTGAGGCCCTCCCTTGATGGCCCTAATGAGTTGGCGATCCCATGCTTTCTGTCCTCTTCTGCCAGCTTATTTGCCTTCCCGTTGTAGAATGAGGGAATATTAATTGTGCCCAGAAAAGTGTCTGACACATAGTGGGTACTCAATAAATAATCGTGTGTGTGTGTGTGGTAACTAGTATTATTTGTTCAAGAGGGATTTTAGATTAGGAGTGGTGAATTTGAGAGGCACAAAATATAAGCAGGAAAATCAAAGTGCAGCAAGGGTGGCAATGGCAAAGGAATGAGATTTAAGGAATAGAGGCATACAAGCAAAGGGCATCATTAGGTATAGATCATCTTTGTCATTTAATCTCTCAGCAATCAAGATAAATGAGTAGAGATTATTCATGCTGCCCTAGGTAGGCCACTATTTACTATGCTTATTCTCAACAGAAACCAATAATTCTAACTCCTTTGTCTTACAGGCTGGAGATATAATAACAGAGCTGGAATCTGTAGATGATGACTGGATGAGTGGAGAACTAATGGGAAAATCTGGAATATTTCCCAAAAACTACATACAGTTTCTACAGATGAGCTAGAGAAGAAGCTTGACTGTGTTCCTTGGCACAAGAACTCACTTGAACTATCACCTTGACTATCAGATATGTTTTTGCACTATTTTTTTTAACTGAAAAAGAAATATCTAAGCCGTACATGGTACACTAGAATTTTCTGAAAGCAGAAAACGTCTAGATTTTGTAGATAGTTTTCATTACAATAGAAGCATGCACATGGAAACCCCTGAGCTAGGGTTCTACCGAGGAAAACATCTAGTGGGATTAGCAAGGCGAAGGGAAAGCATCTGGTGGCATGCATGGCAGCATGGGAGGCTCACACGCAGAAGCTGCACGTGGACGTCTGTTTTAATCAGCACAAGTGAATTAACCATGCTTCTTCATTTTTTTACTTTAGTTTAAAAAGAGAACATTTAATATTCTACATGCTGTAACTATCAGGACATGTTTAGCAATCTAAATTTCATTTTTGATATTCAAATTAATTCTTACAGCTTGAGCATATCAACCTTATTACCAGAGCAAATCCTTCCTTCAGGTGGGAGTTTACCGACTAGTTGGAGCGTTTGTAAGCACATGGCGAAATCAGCCCCTGCCCACCAAAACAATCCTTATGTTACCAAGTGATTCCCATTTGTCTAAGGATTTGAAGGGGGTCTAAATTGGATGTATCTTACTTAGTCTAAAGAACCAAAACCATCCCTGAAATGCCTTGCTAATACAACTAATCCTTGCATATATGTGCCATACTTATTTTTTTCCTCAGTGTATACTTTATGTTAACAGGGTTATTACAAAGCACATTTTCTGAATCTGCAATCATTCCTTTGACAATTACTGGACCCAAAGGAAAATTCATTTTCTTTGCATTATTTCAGTAATATATAAAAACTGTGTCTTGTTATAGTAGTACATTATGAATCACATATAAAATCTTAGAATACAGAACAACCGTTAAGATGGAAAACAGTGCCAAACCTCCACAGCTCATTTCTTTGTGATATAATCAGAATGAAAAATAAGAGGACAGAAGACTGGTAATTTTTTGTTTTATTTTTTCCCTAGCTCATCCCTGCACAATTATTAGAGTAAATGAAAAACCATTTTCCTGCTTTCCATTGTTATAAATTCTAAGCTTAAGACAAAAGTGGTTCTTTACATGACTGAATCAATTACAGTTTATGGACTAGAGCCAAATAGGTTGAAGACAATCTTCCAAACAGATCAATGGAATAGAATTTCATTGGAAATGTGAAACATTTTCCCAACGATGTTCATGACCTTCTTCTGTTTTTGAGAAGAGTTTCATATGCTGGACCACATTTTAGCTTTTATTGTTTTTTTTCCCCATTGTCCAAAAAGTTAGGCAACCAATGACCACACTTTTACATGAATACCACCTGGAGTTCTGCAGAGAAGGTAATATTTACTTGGTGTTTGACTAAAGTTGTCTCCCCATTCTGTGGTTACATTTTATTTTGGACTATGGGGACTTCTAATACGTTTTGGTAAAGAAGAGAGTATAAAGAAAATTCTTGTCAAATTTCACTCAAAAGTAATTTCATGAGAAATCAATTATATAAAGCATTATCCAAATTAAATTATCATTTGCAGCAAACTGTACAACAGCAGGAAGGATATGGACTGGAACATGAGGTGTATATCTTTGCCTTTATAATTTTAACATCTTATATTGAAGATTCTGAAAACCTATCTTTATTAGAGGAAAATCTCCATCTTAAATTTTGGCCTTCTGTCAGCAGAATGATAAGTGCAATAGTTGTAAATCTACTTGACACTGTAATAAACTGAACTGAACTTTCAAAGTCCCTTTCTCATACTAGACTGAGTTTTTTGAGAATGGAGGTGGTAGAGGTGGCATATATATATATATATATATATGTTTTTTGGGGTTTTTTTTGTTTTTGTTTTTGTTTTGTTTGTTTGTTTTAGACAGGGTTTCATGTTTCATTCCCTTTGACCAGGCTGGAGTGCAATGCAATCTTGGCTCACTGCAACCTCTGCCTCCTGGACTCAAGTGATTCTTCTGCCACAGCCTCCTGAGTAGCTGGGACTACAGGCACACATCAGCGTTTTTTTTTTGTTTTTTTTTTTTTTTCTTTTTGTAGAGACAGGGTTTCACCATGTTGCCCAGGCTGGTTTCAAACTCCTGGGCTCAAGCAATCTGCCTGCCTCAGCCTCCCAAAGTGCTGGTATTACTGCACCTGGCCTGTGGTATCTTATTTATCTTTGTATCTCTAGTCTTTTGCACCATTCAGGCTCAATAAAGGTTGGTTGGTGGGTTGGGTAGGTTGGTTGGTTGGAGTGGATGGATGCACGGATGGATGGATGGATGCATGGATGGATGGATGGATGGATGGATGGATGGATGGATGGATGACTTTCACATACAGCGATACCATCTTGGATTCACTCAATATCTTTCCACTTTAATTTTTGACATAAATCTATACTGAAACAAAATTCACAGTTTTATGTCATTTCACTCTCATATTCTATTTTGTGCTTGCCACTCATTACCCACCCAACTGACAGGAAGCAAAAAGCTAATATATGGGCTCTCATAGGTACTTTCTTATTCTGCATATTGATTGAATTCAAGGCAAGACTGACCATGGTTAAGGAGAAACATAATTTTTATACTCAGTGAATTTTATGGGAGAGAAATAGGAATGCATTCTGTTTCCTTTCAGGAATTTTAGGTTAAAATCTAAACCTCCTCAAACTAGAATCTCTTAATCGTTTTTCTTTGATAAGTTAAACCTAGAGAAGCCTTTCCTAGCAAGCAGACTCAGGTGAAAAAAAACCTGGAGAAGCCATTTAATATATTATTCTTATCCTTTGAACACTAAAAGCATTTTTCTTTAAAAGATGCCCTTGTTTACATGGCTGGAAGGGTAATGGAATATATCTGTCATTGTGCTCATAGAAATACAGGTCTTGAATTCAGTCTGTAATATTCAAAATGAAAGAAAGTGTGCTTATCAGAATTTATTAGTAGAACTGGCATTTGAAAAAAAATCATTTTTCTATAGGGTTGTAAATCAGTACTCCTAACAATCATTGCTTAGTTTTTACTCAGTTTCTTAAGCTTACCTAAATATATCTAGAGAAAATAATGATGACTATATGGACTAATTATAAGGTAGTATGTTCACTTTGGTATAATCATTAATGGTTTATTTCTTTTAATTAATGTAAAATGCACATGAGCCATATGATTCATGATTTAATGTCATTTTGAATGCCATTGAATGAATTCTTCATAGTGAATTTTTTTTTTTTTTTTCTAGACAGGGTCTCACTTTGTTGCCCAGGTTGGAGTGCAATGGCATGATCTCAGCTCACTGCAGCCTTAGACTCCTGGCCTCAAGTGTTCCTCCCACCTCAGCCTCCCAAGTAACTGGGACTATAGGCATGTGCCACCATGTCTGGCTTTTTGTTTTTCATTTTATTTTATTTTATTTTATTTTTTGAGATGGAGTCTTGCTCTGTTGCCCAGGCTGGAGTGCAGTGACACGATCTGGGCTCACTGCGACCTCTGCCTCTCAGGTTCAAGTGATTCTTCTGCCTCAGCCTCCTGAATAGCTAGGATTACAGGCACGCACCACCGTGCCTGGCTAATTTTTTTGTACTTTTAGTAGAGACCGGGTTTCATCATGTTGGCCAGACTGATCTTGAACTCCTGACCTCAAGTGACCATCCGCCTCGGCCTCCCAAAGTGCTGGGATTACAGGTGTGAGCCATCGCGTCCAGCCTAATTTTTTATTTTTTGTAAAGACAGAGTTTCACCATGTTGCCCAGGCTGGTGTTGAACTCCTGGACTCGAGCAGTCTTCTCGCCTCGGCATCTCAAAGTGCTGGATTTGCAGGCGTGAGCCACCTTGCCCAGCCAACTGAATTTTTTTTCAGAACTAACGTGAAGTCATTTTCTAACTTGTGCCTTTTTACTTCACTGTAATTATAGGAGGAAAAAAAATAGAAAGCCTGACTCAGAACACCACCACCATCTAGGGGCCTCTCTCTTAATTGCGAGCTCATCCTGTTACACCACAGAAGAGAGCCCTTGGAGACCAGAGCTCAGCTTGCAGAGGTTAAATCATTTGCCTAAGGTCACAGTTACTTGCAGAGCCTAAAGTAAAACCTGTCTCTGCGGATTTCCAATCGAGTTCTTTTTCCATTTATTATGGCAACGTGATACATTTCTCTTTAGCAGTTAAACAAGAAGAATTGATCTGTTTCATTGGCCTGTAATGGTTGCAGCCTCTAATACTTAATGATTAGAAAGAATTACACAGTATATATTAAAGCCTTGAAGTTTTATCCTTCAGGAAGAAAAGTCCTGTCAGCTTCTCGGTTTTATGTGGACAATTTATATTGATGTCACCTAGAAACTGAAACATGAATGGATCCACTAATGGGGATTCCTTTTTCTCTTTAATAGAAAATATTCAAATATTTAGAACATCAGATCTTGTACAGCTGTATTTTGTAGAGCTGTACCCTTGGTAACAGAGCAATCATAAATCTAGATTTTCATTAAAATATAACACAAAATACTGTATAAGTATATTGGAGTCTAATAGATTAACCAAAGCACTGTTAAGCTAACATTTATATTTCAGAGTCTGAGACGTATTCTAATTTTTTAAAGGCATTCTAATTATGTGTATACCACGGATTGTTTATCTTCAAGTACTGTAAATTAGGCAGTAATTGAATATTGTTTAGGAGAAGTAATGTTTTACATTCATAATTCTGGCAGGAATATTACCTCCTGGTTGTCTGTCTGTGTTTCACAAAAATTAACTGACAATACCAAAATATTGGCCTCTGGCCGAGTGCTATGACTCACACCTGTAATCCCAGCACTTTGGGAGGCCAAGGTGGGTGGATCACCTGAGGTCAGGAGTTCAAGACCAGCCTGACCAACATGGGGAAACCCTGTCTCTCCTAAAAATACAAAAATTAGCCGGGCTATGGTGACACGGGCCTGTAATCCCAGCTACTGGGGAGACTGAGGCAGGAGAATTGCGTGAACCTGGGAAATGGAAGTTGCAGTGAGCTGAGATTACACCACTGTACTGCAGCCTGGGCGACAGAGACACTGTCTCAAAAAAAAAAAAGTGTGTTTGTGTATACATATATGTAGGTGTGTGTATATTTATATATGTATGCATGTGTATATGTATATATACATGTATACACGTGTGTTTATATATACATGTACATATACATATGTGTGTATATATACATACACATATGCACATACATATGTATATACATATACGTATACACAAACGTGTGTATACACATACACATATATACATATATATACATATACATATCAAAAAATAATACGTATCAAAAAATAATAGGGCTAGGATGGATGTTATACACTTCGAGGAATTGACACCTGCAATAATTTTTCTACCTTGACTTCTTTTTTTTTTTTTTTTTTTTTTCCTGAGGCAGAGTTTCACCCTTGCTGCCCAGGCTGGAGTCCAGTGGTGTGATCTTGGCTCACTGCAGCCTCTGTCCCCAGGTTCCAGCAACTCTTGTGCCTCAGCCTCCGGAGTAGCTGGGATTAGAGGTGCCTGCCACCATGCCCAGCTGATTTTTTGTATCTGTATTTTTATTTTTGAGATGGAGTTTCGCTCTTGTCAACCCAGGCTGGATTGCAATGGTGTGATCTCGGCTCACTGCAACCTCTGCCTCCTAGGTTCAAGCAATTCTCCTGCCTCAGCCTCCCAAGTAGCTGGGATTACAGGTGCTCACCACCATGCCCAGCTAATTTTTATAATTTTAGTAGAGACAGGATTTCACCATGTTGGTCAGGCTGATCTCAAACTCATGACCTCAGGTGATCCACCCACCTTGGCCTCCCAAACTGCTGGAATTAAAGGCATGAGCCACCGTGCCCAGCCAATTTTTTGTATTTTTAGTAGAGATGGGGTTTCGCCATGTTGGCCAGGCTGTTCTCGATCTCCTGGCCTCAGGTGATCCACCTACCTCACCATCCAAAAGTGCTGGGATTACAGGTGTGAGCCACCGCACCCGGCCCCGCCTTGACTTCTTAAATGATCTTAGCAAATGGCAACCCATTACCCTTCATAGCTGTCACAGTTGCATTGCCTAGCACAGCATTACATCAGAGAATTAATGACTCATTAAATTGGTATGACTGGATATTTAAAGATATTAAAGATTCTTACTGAAATTTGGTGTTGTGTTAATAGGATTGTGGTTACATTTCTTTTTAAATCATTTTAGAGATACATGATGAAATATTTACTTTTAATATGTTCAATTTGCTTCAAATAATTGGGGAGGAGAAATTGACAGGAACTGTGCAGTGTTAGCCATTTTACCCAACTTGTAAGCTAAAAAGTTAGTCTGTCATGGTTTCATGGATGTTAACAGAAGACATAAGACTTCTGGGCCAGGAACAAAAGACTTTATCACTCACAGCAAAAGTGAGAACCAGAGTTTCATGTTCTTATGTGTCAGTTTCCTATACCCCCCCCACATCCCGAGGAGGTGATTCAAAGGGCCCATTATGCAGTGAGTTGTGTGACAGGAGAGGAACACTGAGATCTACTACTTTTATAGCAAGTGAAAGCATGCTTGCTTTTTTCCTGGGGGAGACATTACCTCATCCTTCAAGGTTGCTCACAAGGGTGCAAAAACAGCCCTGAGAAGTGGCCAGGGTAAAGAACAGTCAAGGGATTGTATTCTTGGCACACTCAGCAAGAATGTGCAGACACACTTGGGGTCTACAGTACATTGCCTCTGTCACTATTCACTCCTCAGCCTGACACATTCTTGGCCAAACTTAAATTTTTACACAAGCGTGCTTCTCTGATAACCAACCACTTCGATTAATCTAACCAATAGAAGCCAGAACCAAATCCACTCAATTTGTCTCATATGACGTTTAATTAAGTCTATTATCAAGACTCAAAGCAGCAGATGAAGCCAACCTGCAGTATTGATCTCAGTCTTCCTCTCCAGGGTCCCGACAGCTCACTGTGAATAAATCTCAGGGAGTACCAGTCTGATTTTAGGCAGCCATGAGGTATTCTAGGGCCAGGGTATTTTATTCATTAAGACATGCACGGAGAGTTTAAACTGGTCTGTTAATCTCTGGTGTCATGGCAATAATTAGACAATCAATGGGCCAGAAAGTGACCCCTGTCCTTAATGGGGAGACATCTCATGACCCATTTTTCCCCTACATACAAAAATATAACCCCAAAGGACACAAGCCACTTTGGTTCAGGACTCGTTGCTAAACCTGATTTTTATCATCACATTGGTTAAGTCACAGGGGCAGTGTCACCAAATAGCCATATACAGTATTACCCACGACCACTCAGGCATGGAAAGCATATGATCAGTCAGATTGAATCAAGGTTGTGTTGGTCCTGATGTCTGTATACATTCCAATTTGGGTGCTGTTGATGATATCAGGCACAGCAGAACAGCGCAGGACTGACCATGTCCACAGAGATTTTCTGTTTTCATAGCACATTTCATAGTGGTCTGGACAAACCCAGCAGCAGGGCAGACTGTTAGCTGCAGCTGCCACTTGATTCAGGTAGCGGTTTTGAATCAAGGGCAGTGGTTCCAGCTGGGGGCAGTTTTGCCCCCCCAGGGGACATTTGGCAATGTCTGAGCCATTTTTATTTGTCACAACTAGAGGGAAGGTGCCACTGGCATCTAATGGGTACAGGCCAGTGTAACTGCTAAACAACGAATTACCTGGCCTAAGATATTAATAGTGCCAAGGTTGAGAAACTGACCTAGGGAACAAATTGCATTAATGATTCCCCTTCCAGCTAGGCATGGTGGTTCACACCTGTAATCCCAGCACTCTGGGAGGCCAAGGCAGGAGGATCCTTGAGCCAGGAGTTTTAAGACTAGCCTGGGAAATACAGTGAATACAAAAATAAATACAAAAAATAAAAAATTAGGGCCAGGCGCGGTGGCTCAAGCCTGTAATCCCAGCACTTTGGGAGGCCGAGATGGGCGGATCACGAGGTCAGGAGTTCGAGACCATCCTGGCTAACACAGTGAAACCCCGTCTCTACTAAAAAATACAAAAAACTAGCCGGGCGAGGTGGCGGGCGCCTGTAGTCCCGGCTACTCGGGAGGCTGAGGCAGGAGAATGGAGTAAAAACCCGGGAGGCGGAGCTTGCAGTGAGCTGAGATCCGGCCACTGCACTCCAGCCTGGGCGACACAGCGAGACTCCGTCTCAAAAAAATAAATAAATAAATAAATAAATAAAAATAAATAAATAAATAATTAGCCAGGCGTAGTGGCATGTGCCAGTAGTCCCAGCTACTTAGGAGGCTGAGGTGGGAGGGTCACTTGAGCCCGGGAGGTCAAGGCTGCAGTGAGCTGTGATAGCAGCGTGGCATTCCAGCCTCAGTGACGGAATGAGACCCTGTCTTTACTCCTTAGTGTGGTCTGAGCTGTTTTCTTCCCGGTTGCCAGGGTTGTTGCCTTCCCTCCACTGACACAAAATTAATACCTATAACACATTTTTCTTCAATCGTCCCATCTTTCATCCAGACCTTTTCTTTCACCTTCTTCTTTCAGCCAGACCTTTGTCCTGATTACTATCCAGGAGTCAGTGAAATGGAGATAACCCCTTTCTGGGATTCTAGGACTGTCCTATTCTGTGACCCAAATACTGGATAGTCAGGTATGTGGAACAGGAGGAGGTGACGGTGATATACTCAGTAACCTCTTTAATGCTCAACAATGCCAGTTATCTGCAGATGGTAGGGAGTGTGAAATATTCATCAAATAATCTCTTTGGCTCACTGCTGAGTGGCCTTTGTGACAAAAGGAGCCCTATTGTCAGACTGCAAATAGTTTGATAGACTAAGAATATGACACACTAGTTTCAATAGCTATAATTGTGTGGTCAGAGTCAGTTGATAAGGCTGAAACAGCTACGTTGTAGCCTAAGAATGTCTCAACAGCAGTCAGCCCCTCCATCATGAGTTGCCCTAAGAGGAGGCCAAATGGCCAGTGTAGTCAGTCATTTTGGAGCAAGTAGGCCCATGACCTGTGTAATGTGGCCTTATTTACCTCCAGACAAATGGGATAACTTTAGCAGGGGTCACCAAGACTGGCATGCATGAGAAAGTTCTTTACTGGGTGCCTAGTCCGCCATGGTGGATGTGTTGCCATTGTGAGGACAATCCAGGTGATGCTGACTTCCTCAGCAGCTTGATTCCAAGGTGTTATCAGTCTTAGGTGTTATCAGCCCTTAACCGTAGCCATCTACATGAGTGACCCAGATGTTCCGCTTGGCAGCCACAATTTGTTTTCATAGTTTATAGCCTTTAAAGAGATGTCTTTAGTCTGCCTTTCAAGTGGCAGACCAGATGTCTAGGCCATTAGTAACAGCCCAAGTCAGCAAAAAATAGTGTGGTGGCTCACACCTGTAATCTCAACTTTGGGAGGCTGAGGCAGGAGAATCCCTTGAGTCTAAGAGTTCAAGACCAGCCTGGGCAACATAGCGAGACCTCCCCCCCCATCTCTACAAAAATTTTTAAAAGCAGGTCATGAGACACACACCTGTAGCCCCAGCTACTCAGGAAGTTGAGGTAGGAGGATCCCTTAGTCCAGGAGGTTGAGACTGCAGTGAGCTGCAATCACACCACTGCACTCCAGCCTGGACAACAGCGCAAGACCCTGTCTCTAAAAATAATTTTTAAAATAGGACAAGGTTAATCAAAAGCAATATTGGCTATGAGAACTGAGTTCCGCCCACTGAGCAGGGACTTCATTCACTTTAGTTGCATAGCTATCACTGAAGCTGGATTGCAACAGCAGCACAATGGATAGTATCAGCTTGCCATTCTGCAGAGCCATCAGTGAATCAGGTCCAATCATATAGGAGACTTATGTGAAGTAAGGACCCCATTGAGCCAACAGGCGCAAGTACGCTTCATGCAGTGGAGTGTGAGATAAACAGTTTTCTAGGAGTTTCTACTAGCACTTCATGCAAAACCAAGACAATCCTAAGACAGCTGCATCCCAGAACACACTATTTTTTATCAGCAAGGCTTTTTAAGTGAGGCATGCGGTCTCCAACACCCAAAGCCCTCCAATAAGCCTAGAAGCAGTGAAATGTTAGAGATAGCAGTTTGTCCTCGACTGCCAGAGGGATTAAGCACTGTGAATCCATCCACACAGTCCCAAGAAACTATTTGGTGAACAGGCTCCTGAATTTTTTTGGAGTTTTATCAAACACTCCTGTTGGTGGAGGTGTGGCGAAACCACAAAGTATGAGATTGAGAATTCTGAGTTGTCAAACAACTGGACAGCATCCTCTCTCTCACGTGAAAACTGTGGCCATCAGAGAGTAGAAACACGTGTGTTTAAATTCTAACACTCGCACACACATGGCAAATGGCAGGGGAGTTTGTTCCATTAACACTTTTCTAAATACAGCAGTGCCCTGAATGGGAGATCCTCCTCTGAAACATGAAGTGCACAAGCATGTACACATCAATCTCACATTTAGCAGTGGAAAATAGAACACTGAATTGGCCCAAAGGGACTCACACACTTAAATTTAACAATATTTTTGCCCGGGAACGGTGGCTCACACCTGTAATCTCATCACTTTGGGAGGCCAAGGCGGGCAGATCACCTGAGGTCAGGAGTTCAAGACCAGCCTGACCAGCATGGAGAAACCCCATCTCTACTAAAAATACAAAATCAGCCAGGCGTGGTGGCACATGCCTGTAATCCCAGCTACTGGGGATGCTGAGGGAGGAGAATCACTTGAACCTGGGAGGCAGAGGTTGCGGTGAGCTAAGATCGTGCCATTGCACTCCAGCCTGGGCAACAAGAGTGAAACTCCGTATCAAAAAAAAAAAAAAAAAAATTATTTTATAAATTTAAGAAATCATTTTCTCCACTACAAGTTTTGCCCAAACCTTTTGAGTTGAATTTGGATGCTTTATTTCCTTATTTACAGTAGGCATTGGCAAACTTTTTTCTTGAAAAGCCTGATAAATCATTGTGGCCTTGTGGGCCAAGAAGCAAAACTGGGATGTAGGCATATAACAAGAGGAAACAATTTCCACAAAATTATTAATGAAGTTCAAACTATGATGATAATAATTGAATACTTTTTTTTGTAATACAGATCTACTAATGAGGAAGAAAATGGATTTTTTTTCTTTTGGGATGGGGAATAACATTTCATTAAATTAGGGCTTAGTGATTCCCATTATAAAAATGAGTTGCAAATTTTCATCTGTGAACAGTGATTCGTAACAAGATTTTCTGTATTTCTTTCTTTTTTCCTTTTTTTTTTTTTTTTTTTTTTGAGATGAAGTCTTACTCTGTCGCCCAAGCTGGAGTGCAGTGGCGCCATCTCAGCTCACTGCAGCCTCCACCCACTGCAACCTCTGCCTCCCAGGTTCAAGCAATTCTCCTGCCTCAGCCAAGTAGCTGGGATTACAGGAGCATGCCATCATGCCTAATTTTTGTATTTTTAGTAGAGACGGAATTTCACCATGTTGGCCAGGCTGGTCTTGAACTTCTGACCCCAAGTGATCCACCCACCTTGGCCTCCCAAAGTGGTGGGATTACAGGGATGAGCCACAGCACCTCGCCTGTATTTCATTTGTGAAGATGTGTTTTCACAGGTAAAACGTGGCACTCAAAATGTTTGAGCGCAGGATCACTGCAGTTTGCAGTGTGCACCTCAGTATGAAGTGATGAGTGCACCACCTCAGTGTGAACTGCACCCGCACCACTGCAGTTGTAGCGCAAAAAGCAGCAAGTAGGCCAGGTGCTGTGGCTCATGCCTGTAATTCAGCACTTTGGGAAGCTGAGGAATAGGATTCTTTTGAGTCCAGGAGTTTAAGACCAGCCTGGGCAACACAGTGAGACCCCATGTCTATTTAGAAGTAGATTAAAAATTTTAAAAAGCAGAAACAGACAATACTTAAAGTTGAATGAGTGTGACTGTGTTCCAATACAATTTGATTTGTGGATATTTACATTTATTTTGAATTTCATATAATTTTCACATGTAGTAAAATATTTTTTCAAATCTATAAAAACTGCAATTTAGGAAAACTTTACCTGCAACATTTTTTTTTTTTTTTTTTTTTTTTTTGAGACAGATTCTGGCTCTGGCTCCCACGCTGGAGTGCAGTGGCACAATCTTGGCTCACTGCAACCTCCTCCTCCCACGTTCAAATGATTCTCCTGCCTCAGCCTCCCAGGTAGCTGGGGTTACAGGCCCATGCCACCAAACCTGGCTAATTTTTGTATTTTTAGTAGAGACAGGGTTTTGCCACATTGACCAGGCTGGTCTAGAACTCCTGACCTCAAGTGATTGGCCCAGCTTGGCCTCCCAAAGTGCTGGGATTACCAGCCTGGCCAACATGGTGAAACCCCATCTCTACTAAAAATGCAAAATTAGTCAGGCATGGTGGTCCACGCCTGTAATCCCATCCTCTCAGGAGGCTGGGGCAGGAGAATCACTTGAACCTGGGAGGCAGAGGTTGCAGTGAGCTGAAATCGCGCCATTGCACTCCAGCCTAGGTGTCAAGAGCGAAACTCTGTATCAAAAATTTAAAAAAGAATATACTGCCTACGTAACACTACTTAATCAGAAAAAAAACCCTAGCAAGACATATTCAAGCAAAATTACTGGATTTTAAAGAAACAGAAAGGCTGGGCGCGGTTGGCTCGCGCCTGTAATCCCAGCACTTTGGGAGACCGAGGTGGGCAGATCACAAAGTCAGGAGATCGAGACCATCCTGGCTAGCACAGTGAAACCACGCTTCTACTAAAAATACAAAAAAATTAGCTGGGCGTGGTGGCTGGTGCCTGAAGTCGCAGGTACTCGGGAGGCTGAGGCAGGAGAATGGCGTGAACCCGGGAGGTGGAGCTTGCAGTGAGCCAAGATCGTGCCACTGCACTCCAGCCTGGGCACAGAGTGAGACTTCGTCTCAAAAAAAAAAAAAAAGAAAAAAAATTGGGGGGCCTCTACCCAAAACCAAAGACTTTTAAAAGAAACTTACACTTTTCACTAGCAATGCTTTATGTTATTAAAAACATTTGAATTAGCATATTTAAGATGCTCAGAGTGAGCTAAGGATGCAGCAAAAGTGCTTTTGAGATAGAAAGTACACTGACAGATTATACTCACCATGGAAGAATAAGAACTTCCTAAGGAACCTACCAAAGAACATGCTTCAGACAACCAGAATAACTAGACAGCCATCAATTTAAAGACTGGTGGTGGGCATTAAACATAGTTACTTGTGGCCAGGCATGGTGGCTCATGCCTGTAATCCCAGCACTTTGGGAGGCCAAGGTGGGCAGATCATGTAAGGTCAGGGGTTCGAGACCACCCTGGCCAACATGGTGAAACCCTGTGTCTACTAAAAATACAAAAATGGCCGGGCGCGGTGGCTCAAGCCTGTAATCCCAGCACTTTGGGAGGCCGAGATGGGCGGATCACGAGGTCAGAAGATCGAGACCATCCTGGCTAACACGGTGAAACCCCGTCTCTACTAAAAAATACAAAAAACTAGCTGGGCGAGGTGGCGGGCGCCTGTAGTCCCAGCTACTCAGGAGGCTGAGGCAGGAGAATGACGTAAACCCGGGAGGCGGAACTTGCAGTGAGCTGAGATCCGGCCACTGCACTCCAGCCCGGGCGACAGAGCCAGACTCCGTCTCAAAAAAAAAATAAATAAATAAAATAAATAAATCAAAATAAAAATACAAAAAAATTAGCTGGGCGTGGTGGCAGGCGCCTGTAATCCCAACTACTTGGGAGGCTAAGGCAGGGGAATCTCTCGAACCGGGGAGGTGGACGTTGCAGTGAGCCCTGATCACGTGCTGCGCTCCAGCCTGGGGAACAAGAGCAAGACTTCTTCTCAAAAGAAAAAACAACAACAAAACATAGTTACTTGTAGCACTGAGACTAAATGAAGGCTAAAAGGGAGAGTAGTCAAGTGATGGCTGTACACTCAAGCAGTTCTGACACAGTGCAACTATGAAAACTTCGTGGGGGAAATTGGGACAAGCACATGCCCCCAAAAATTGTAACTGTTTTCAGTAATCATTTGATCTCCCCTTCCATACTCTTCCACACTTAAGAACTGGTGTCATTACATTAGCCTCACCCAGGTAATTCAGGATACTCTCCCTAGCAGTTTTTCTCCCTTTTCACATGAGTATGCACTTTCATTAGTGATACTGCTCAGCTGTTCAAATTAAAGAAGCAAAAGCCCATTTCAAATTGAATATTCAGTTTGCTGCTAACAACAGTGATGCCTTGGCTGGGCACGGTGGCTCAAGCCAGTAATCCCAGCACTTTGGGAGGCAGAGGCGGGCACATCACAAGGTCAGGAGATTGAGACCATCATAGCTAACACGGTGAAACCCCGTCTGTGCTAAAAAATACAAAAAAGTAGCTGGGCGTGGTGGCAGGCACCTATAATCCCAGCTACTCGGGAGGCTCAGGAAGGAGAATGATGTGAACCCAGGAGGTGGAGCTTGCAGTGAGCCATTGCACTCCAGCTAGTCATCTGTTTTTGAATGGTCGTGGATCCCTGATCACAAGTTTTCCTATGAGAAACTAAGGGAAAATAGTTCAAGTAAAATCAATAAAGAAAAGCCATCCAGCCGAGATCATGGCATTGCACACCAGCCTGGGCAACAAGAGTGAAACTCCGTCTCTAAAAAAAAAAAGGAAAGCCATCCAGATACTTAAAATGAGAAATTTGCAATACCCCTTACAGTGTTTTTCAGTAGATAGGTATGTTAACCACCTTTGAGTTGGTCTCTGGGAAGGAAACTGGATTAAATCCATCAAATAAGCCAAACCATTTTTTAAAAATAAAATATGGCCAGGTGTGGTGGCTCATGCCTGTAATTCCAGCACTTTGGGAGGCTGAGGCAGGTGGATCACGAGGTCAGGAGATTGAGACCATCCTGGCTAACATGATGAAACCTTGTCTCTATTAAAAATACAATAAATTAGTCGGGTCTGGTGGCGGGTGCCTGTAGTCCTAGCTTCTTGGGAGGCTGAGGCAGGAGAATCACTTGAACCCGGGAGGCAGAGGTTGCAGTAAGCCGAGATCATGCCACTGCATCCAGCCTGGCAACAGAGCAAGACTCTGTCTCAAAAACAAAAACAAAAACAAAAACAAAAACAAAAAAACATTATTTTTGGAACCTTTTTCAAATGAGCCCTTCTAAAAGTAGAATACTATGCCAACCCCTCTTCCGAGGTGTAGCAGATTAGAGCTTGATTATGGATTATACTATTATCTTACTAAATGATATCCAGCCTCAATGCATCAAGAGGAAAACCACCATTTATGTAATAACTGGTCCCATGACCTCTTTTTCTACCCTGGGGAGGGAGCCCCTACCATTTGGGACCCATATCTATGTCTAAACCAGCCTTTAGTAGAAAATAAGGCATTTGTTTCTTGGCTAAGGAACATTAATAGGGAATATCACTCATTCCTTTATTCAACAAATGGAACACCTGGGCAATGAGGATCTGACAGTGAATCAGTGCCCCACCACCACCAAAAACACTGTCCTCATGGAATTTTTCTCATAGACACAAGTAAACAAAACTGGAAAAAAATCACGAGTGTCAGAGGGCAGCACCAGATTCTACGGAGGAGACAGAACAGACTTCAATTCCTCATTCAGGTTGCTTAAAAATAAACAACAAACAGCAGAGACTTCAAGGAGGTGAAATAAACACTATGGCCACGTAAAGGAGAATATTTCAAGCACAGGAAAGAGCAAGGGGAATAGGAGCTCGAGACAAGTCAGACGCAAGATCACGTGGATCTTTGAATGAATCATCTAAAACAGATTTTCAGGGCCTGGTATAGTGGCTCACACCTGTAATCGGGAAGATCACTTGAGGCCAGGAGGTCCAGACCAGCCTTGGAGCCTTGGGAATATATCAAGACCCCATTTCCGCAAGAAATATTTTGAAATTAGCCAGCCATGGTGGCATACACCTGTAGCTCCAGCTACTCAGGAGGCTAAGGCAGGAGGATCGCTTGAGCCCAGGAATGCAAAGCTGCAGTGAGCTATGATTGTATCACTGCATTCCATTCTGGGCAACAGAGTGAGATCCTGCCTATAAAAAATAAAAGACTTCTACAAAAGAGGACATAGACAAGGTAGGCAGTTAACAATCCAAGTAGTAATGGTGGTTAGTTTCAAATAGCGAAAGGTGGTAATAACTGATTAGACTCCAGATATATATGGTTTGAATCAACTGAATGGTCAAGGATGACCACAGAGGATTTTGGCTTAAGCAACCAAAAGGGTGGGTACAATTGAGATGATACCATTTTAGAACATTGTATGTTAAATGCCTGTCTGACATCCAAGTGGGGATATCAAGTTGGCACTTAGACAAACCTTGATCTCCCAAAGAAAGGTACAGGCTAGAAATATAAAAATCTCCATTAATTTAAAACCAAGAACTTAGGGAGAGTATAGAAACGTCTAAGGACCAAGCCCTAGGGCCTTTTTTTTTTTTTTTTTTGAGACAGAGTCTCACACTGTCACCCCTGCTGGAGTGCAATGGCCCAATCTCAGGTCACTGCAACCTCTGCTTCCCAGGTTCACGCGATTCTCCTGCCTCAGTATCCCGAGTAGCTGGGATTACAAGTGCCCACCACCATACCCGGCTAATTTTGTATATTCAGTAGAGACAGGGTTTCACTGTGTTGCCAACCTGGTCTCTTAACTCCTGACCTCGTGATCTGCCCACCTCGGCCTCCCAAAGTGCTGGGATTACAGGCGTGAGCCACTGCACCCGACCAGCCCTACGGCCTTATAAAACTGACTAAAAGTCTAAAAAATGGAACTAGCAAAGGAGTAGCCAATGATGTAGGAGGAAAAGCTTGAGTCGAGGATCCGGAAGACAGTTAAAATCAGGAAGAAATCA
The DNA here is from genome assembly GCF_037993035.2 of Macaca fascicularis. Classification (NCBI taxonomy): domain Eukaryota; kingdom Metazoa; phylum Chordata; class Mammalia; order Primates; family Cercopithecidae; genus Macaca; species Macaca fascicularis. Next base: position 156,018,292 of record NC_088379.1, on the reverse strand, counting down.
ACTGTCAAGAATCACTAATAGGATGAAGTGACAAGCAAAAGTCACTAACAGAGGTCAAAAGACCTCGAGTAAAAGAATGGACCACTGGACTTAGCAACAAAATCACTGCTAATCTTAACAATGAAATTTCTTGGAGTGGTGTTGGAGGGAAAACCTAACTGCAACAAATCCAAGAAAAATAAAAACTAAAAAATGTGGCTGGGCACCATGGCTCACACCTATACTCCCAGCACTTTGGGAGGCTCAGGCAGGAGGATCCCTTGAGGCCAGGAATTTGAGACCAGTCTGGACATAACAGCCAAGACCCTACAAAGAACTTAAAAACTAGCAGGGTGGGCCTGGTGCAGTGGTTCACACCTGTAACCTCAGCAATTTGGGAGGCCAAGGCGGGAGGATCACTTGAGGCCAGGAATTCAAGACGAGCCTGGCCAACATGGCGAAACCCCATCTCCACTAAAAAATGCAAAAAATAGCCCAGCATGGTGGTGGGTGCCTATAATCCTAGCTACTGGGGAAGCTGAGACACAAGCATCGCTGGAACCTGGGAGATGGAGGTTGCAGTGAGCCAAGATCGCACCACTGCACTCCAGCCTGGGTGACAAAGTGAGGCTGTCTTTAAAAGTGGTGGCACAGGCCTGTCCCAACTACTCAGGAGGCCTGAGAGGGAGGGCTGCTTAAGCCCAGGAGTTTGGGGTTACAGCAAGCTATGATCACACCACTCTACTCCATCCTGGGTGAGAGGAAGATCATGTCTCTCAAACATAATTTTTAAACAGTCTCACTTTGTAGCCCAGGCTGGAGTGCAGTGGTGTGTTCTCAGCTCACTGCAACCATCACCTTCCAGGTTCAAGTGATTTTCATGCCTCAGTCTCCCAAAAAGCTGAGATTACAGGCGACCACCACCACACGTGGCTATTTTTTTTTTTTTTAAGAGATGGTGTCTCGGCCAGGTGCGGAGGCTCACACCTGTAATCCCAGCACTTTGGGAGGCCGAGGTGGGCGGATCACGAGGTCAGGAGATGGAGACCACGGTGAAACCCCGTCTCTACTAAAAATACAAAAAATTAGCCGGGCACAGTGGAGGTCGCCTGTAGTCCCAGCTACTCGGGAGGCTGAGGCAGGAGAATGGCGGGAAGCGGAGCTTGCAGTGAGCCGAGATCGCGCCACTGCACTCCAGCCTGGGCGACAGAGCGAGACTCTGCCTCAAGAAAAAAAAAAAAAAAGAGATGGTGTCTCACCATGTTGGCCAGGCTGGTCTTGAACTTCTGACCTCAAGCAATCCACCCACCTCAGCCTCCCAAAGTGCTGGGATTACTGGCATGAGCTACCACACTTGACCTCAAATATATAATTCTTTCTGTTAAAATATGGTAGATATATAAAACATTCCTTTGAGCTTTGCTATCAAGGGGCTGAGTAAGGTGCTCTGGGATTTGTATTACTAGTATTTGTGTGGTGATGGAAGGCACAGCAAGGAATTGATAAAGTTGTGAACTGCTGGAGCCATGAGGCCAATTAGGCAAAAATAAAAAGGCTGTCTTATGTCTTAGCACAATCCATCCAGTGGTATGACAGAAGGTAGTATGATTTAACACATGCATAGGTGGCAAAGTATAGGTAACAGAAATTTGTGAGGTTCTTTTCTCATCTGCTTTACAAGTTTTTTAGTGATTATACAAAGCAAGGTTATCAGCTAAGCAAGAAGTGAGAAAACTGAAGCCTTGAGAAGAGGTAGAAACTGAATGAATGAATGACTGCAGGTGGACAGCACTAAATGCCCACTTGGTAACAGCTTCTCCGCCCCATTTCAGCTTCACAGTAAAAGTGCATAGTAGTAATATCCAATTTGTCTGGGTCAGAAAAGTTTACCAGCTGTCAAATTTACTATCTAATCCACCAAGCTGTCAGATCATTTTTTTTTTTTTTGAGACGGAGTCTCGCTCTGTCGCCCAGGCTGGAGTGCAGTGGCCAGATCTCAGCTCACTGCAAGCTCCGCCTCCCGGGTTCACGCCATTCTCCTGCCTCAGCCTCCCGAGTAGCTGGGACTACAGGCGCCTGCCACCTCGCCCGGCTAAGTTTTTGTATTTTTAGTAGAGACGGGGTTTCACTGTGTTACCCAGGATGGTCTCGATCTCCTGACCTCGTGATCCGCCCGTCTCGGCCTCCCAAAGTGCTGGGATTACAGGCTTGAGCCACCGCGCCCGGCCAGATCATTTTTAAAAAAACAATGTTCAGAAGCAAACCATCACAAATAGCACTTTTTATTTGACACTAATTGAAGTCTGAACTTTAAACAGATTCTTGGACTGGTGGTTCATATCCATCAGCTCGTTCAACTTTAGCACCTGTCTCGTCCCCAGTGGCTTTTCCAGAACTACTGCCTTCACCATGAAGCTCCATGAGCTTTCCCACTAAAAGGCAAAAAAAAAAAAAAAAACTTGTTAGTGTATCTTGAAACAATGGTCATCAGTACTATGCAAGCATGACAGGAAGAAAAAGAAGGCCATGATATAGCCCCAAACTCCTCCTCCACCCAAAAACAATGTATTTGGCCCTACAGGAATCATGTGATTTCTCACTTACATTCAAACTTGGGCTTCTTCAGCATTTTTACTTTTCTAACGAAGACATCATGGAGAGGATAAATAGATTGGCAAGCCTTTTCTATGTCTTTTCCAATGCTGTCTGGAATCCTGCAAACCAGTAACAGTAAATTTTTTTTCTTAAAGTCCTAGTTATGAGATATAAGGGGATAAGTCATTTCCTTTAAATGTAGAGAAGCCTTGGAATAAACTTACACATGTAACACCTACCTCACTTAACCTGCATAAATCCTCCTGTAAGCTAAGCTATTATTTTCCTTTCACATGTAAAGGATAGATGATCTATCTGAATTACACTTAGTAGAGTCTTCTGAGTCCAAGTCTTATGCTTTTTCCATTACACCCTCTTAGCTAACTGTATATTGCATGGGAACATCAGAAAAATGTAAGTTATCACTGGCCATCATCTGGGACCGAAACTTTTTTCATCACTTATTCCCATGTGTTATTAATCATGAAAGGTTTTGTCTGTTCAGTATATTTTCTCTGTGTGTGTGTATATATATATGTATGTTTATTATTTTTTGGAACAGGGTCTTCCTATATTGCCCAGGCTGGCCTCAAACAATCCTACCACCTCAGCCTCCTAAGTAGCCAGGACTCCAGGCACATCCCACTGCACCCAGCTTATTCAGTCTATTTTCCACGTAGGGGAAAAACATTTCCTGTCCTTCAACTCCATCTACTGTGAGACAGCTTCATTAAAAAAAAAAAAAAAAAAATTACCATTTACGGAGTACTAGCAGATCAACTGAAGTCAGGAGTTCAAGACCGGCCTGGCCAACATAGTGAAACCCCATCTCTACTAAAAATCAAAAAAAAAAAATTAGCTGGGCATGGTGGCAGTCCCCTGTATTCCCAGCTACTCAGGAGGCTGAGGCTCGAGAACTGCTTGAACCCAGGAAGCAGTGGTTGCCATGAGCCAAGGAGGATCGCACCACTGCACTCCAACCTGGGCAACAGAGCAAGACTCTGACTCAAATAATAATATTTACTGAGTACTTACTCTTTCACGTAAAGGGATATAGCTAGAAGGATTCACAGACAGGATTTCAACAGACCTTTACCTTGTCTCATATGCTTTCCCTTATCTGAGGAATAATCAATACTCAAGGTTCTGTTGTGTGAGGAAGCAAAGAAACACTTACAATTTATTGACCACTTCTTTCAAGTCATTTGTCTGCACCTCTCGGGTCATGATTTCCATCATCTTCTTCCGGATTTGACGGACCTGTTGGTGCTGAGCATAAGAGGTCTTCCGTATCTGATTGTTGCGTTTTTTAGTAAAACCAACACAGAACAGACGAAGCAAGTAACCATCGGTAGTCTTGACATCAACATGAGCTTCAATCATTGTCTGGAGAAAAAAGATACTGTCAGGTTTAACAGGTTTTACGTTATCCATTTATCCCTGAAGTTCTAATTTTAAAAAGCTGGACTGTCACATTCATTATTAAATATAAAGTATCCTCATATAAATAACATCTCTTAAGTTTACAGAATTAACTTCCTTGAACCTACTGTTACCCCCAAATTCTTACCCAATTAAATAACCAGGTCCTCTCAACTGCCCTCCCTCCTCCTTTCTACCCTCTATCACTACTACTATGACGGCACCCAAACCCGCATCCACTGCATATACATACACCCCTTTAAACAGCTCATCCCCCTTCAAGTATATAACTACGCCAGAGGAAAACAGATTCTGAGAGGATCCATGGTATTTTATGATATGAACTTCTACAGTGATTATGTCATTTTTCAAAAAACTGTGTTGTGAATGGGTGACTGCTATAATAACTCTAAATGTACACCTTGGAAGATGTCTTTTATGTTCCAAACTAAAGCCATGTTGATGATTAAATACCCAATTTCAGAGCTAAAATATAATTAAAAACCCCTAATTAGTGGTCATATTATTGCCTACATTGAAAAAACAAAAACCATCTTGGGTAGTGATGAAAACTGATTTACCTTGTTTGCGTTTTGTAAATTTTATACCTTAGTATTAAAACAAAAAACAAAAAAAACTCATCAAATACAATTTACAGATAAGGGACCTTAAAATATTTCCAGAAATGTAAACCATGAAGCCTTAGAGGAATGTCAGGATAAAACGGTATAATCAGTATGTATCATTTGGGACCGAAACATTTTGTCATCATTCATTCCCACATACAAAATATTCAAACTATGCCAGGTGCAGTGGCTCACACCTGTAATCCCAGCACTTTTGAGAGGCTGAGGCGGGCGGATCACTTTAAGTCAGGAGTTCAAGACCAGCCTGGCCAATATGGTGAAACCCTATCTCTACTAAAAATACAAAAATTAGCTGGGCATGGTGGCGGGTGCCTGTAATCCCAGCTACTCAGGAGGCTGAGGCACGAGAATCGCTTGAACCCAGGAGGAGGAGGTTGCAGTGAGTAGAGATGGTGCCGCTGCACTCCAGCCTGGAGCCTCAATCTCCCAAAAACAAAAAACTCCCACAAAATATTCCAACTGGATAGTTAGCCAAAAATATCTGAAATATTTTCATTTCATCCTCACAATTCAATAAAATGATACTCTCACCTGCACTTCACAAATAAAGAAACTGAGGCTTAGAAAACAAGTTACTTTCCAAAGAGAACACAATAGGGAAATGGAGCCAACATTTTAACCTCACACCAGAGGCTCTGCCACAATTATGCTCTATTGCCACAGTTAATCAACACTCACTCAATTCTGAGGTCAAAAAATATCCTGAAGACAGGCAAAACCGTCCACCTGCACCTAAACGTTCCTCAAAAAACCACTGATCTATGCAGCAAGAAAATCTGACTTTGATTATACACCACTATTAAATCTTAGATTTAAATATTAAGTAAAGTATCATGGTGTGGCAACCCCAGAGTTAGCACTCAATAACGGCAAGAAAACAAAATTTTAAATGAACTTTGTGGACATTTCACTGGTCTCAGTCAATCAATCAATAAATAAAATGAACTTGCTCCTTCCTGTCATATCAAACCATGCTATCCTTGGTCAAACACCCGTAGCACAACACACTCTAAGGAACTCTGGGTCTCACCTGCCACTTTTTGACCATGGAACACATTTTGTCACGGGTAAGATCCATGCCATGGAAGTTAGTCAGGCAGTTTTTGCCCTGAACATCTTCAGTAATCAGCTTGAATTTTCTAAATGCAACTTCATCATTCTGCAAATCAGCAAGACTCACTTCAAACACACGACCCTTGAGACCATCAGATGCAATTTCTACAAAAGAAAAAACAAGTATCTTAACATTTAGGAACCATATAAGCAAAAGTCAAGCCTGTAAACTGAGGGTAGAAATTAAGTTAATGGTAAATTGTAAAGACCTTAACCTTTGTGGTCAAATCCAGACACCAGAGACTTATCGACAGTACTTATTAGAAGCTCAGAACTACCTATGGCACATTTTCTTAATTCAAAAAGCACCATCTTGCTTCTCCAAGTGCTGTACTAAAAACAAGCACCACAGGAGCCAAGGCTGCAACCGAGAGCTGACATTCCCTGAAAGTCTCCCACCACAGGACCAACAACAGACCAAGATGCCTGCTACAATATACAAGCGCCAACTTAAGGAAAATACAAACCAAAAATAAACTACTTACTGGTTCCTTGGGTCCTGGTGACGAGCGTCTTTCCAATATTTCTTATATTGAACATAGCAGGTGCTTTCACATCATACCAATCTTTCTTAGAAAATGGATCAACCCTGGATTTTAAGAAAATGCTTAAGTTCCATTGCAGATCATTCTTACTGTGTTTATTCTGTGCTTTCTTCACTCTAGTATCACTGTTAATGTTATTTCCCATCAATATTTTAAAAAGCTAACCGGCAATTTGATACTAAAGTGTATCACACAGTGAGGTGAGGGGCACAAACATAAACCTAACTCTTCCCACTCTATGTTTCACTGCATGCATCAGACTTCGAAAGGTTATGTCCACTTCCCACCCTCATCGGTCCTTCCACTACACAGACACGAGGAACATCCATCGGTCCTTCCACTACACAGGTACGAGTAACATGCAATCTCATTAACTTTGCTGGTACGTAATGGCATGTACTGCTAACTAAGACCCTGCATGGCCTCAAAGCTTAGTAGGAGCTCGCAGATTCCAGCGGGACCAAGCAAAGGCAGGATTGCCAGGTCCTGAATGGATAGGAGGATGCTTTCCTCAACTCCTGCCGTCGCAGTGCCATCAAACACCCGCGGAATTGAGGCAGCACGTGAGCCCACAAAACAAACATTCCAGCCGAGTCGCGGCGGCAAGCCGGCTCAAATGCGAAGTGCGCAAGGACCAGAAGGCCTGGGAAAGGCAGCCGACCTGCCGCTACTCAACACCCAGACCCGCCAGGCCGCGTTCCTGGGTGCACCAACCCGCCAGGGCCCGCACAATCCGACTGGAATCCTCGCCATCCGGCCTACGCCGCGATCTAGGACCAGCCTGCCGATTCCAGCAGACATCCAAAAAGCAGGACGCCACGACAGTCGCCACTTACACTTTCTTCTTGGCTCCCTTTTTGCCGCCTTTCGTAAGGCGCTTGTTCTTGCCAACCGCCATGGTGCTGATCAGAGAGCCGAAAAGGCGGAAATGGAAGTCGCGCGAGAACTTAGGCGTACGGGGCGGGGCGCGCCGTCTACGTGACCTTTGCGCTCTCATTCTTCCGGCCTCAAGAATTCCGCGACAGTAGAGAGCGCCACTCCTGCTACTGTCGTTGCGACAGCGCCTTCGTGTGTGGGGAGGTCGCGCGGCATGCCGCGGCACTGGAAGCTGCGCTGTGTAGACCAAGGCGTTGGTGGCCTGACGTGCAGGCGTCTGGTTACCTGTGGTTTCTGTGGCTGTGACGTCTGGAAGTAAGTTTCTGTAAAACGAGATAAAACGAGACGCCCACTCAACATCGTTCAAAGCTGAACTCACGGTCTAACCCCCAAACCGGCTTCTTCTCGGGAGTCAGTCAGCGGATCTGATTCAAATGTCGGTTTCAACAGGGCTTTGCTTGAGACCGACCTCTCCACGCTTGTTTCCTGATGCGTAAAATGAGGGTGATAAAACGGTCGGCTTCATGAGGTTTCGCAGGGTTAAATGAGTATCACTCCAGAGATGCTAGCAACGTTCTGCTTGTTCATGTGGGTGCTGGTTCATCTCAGGTGTTGTTGCTTTGTGTTGTTGCTTTGTGAACATTCACTGAGCTCTACGCTTATTTGTGTCCTTTTCTATATGTCTGTTATATATTGATTAAAAGGTTTGTTAAAAGTGGAGTGAGACCGAACTCGGTGGCTCACACCTGTAATCCCAGCACTTTGAGAGGCTGAGGCAGGGGAATCAGTTGAAGCCAGGAATTGGAGACTAGCCTGGACCACACAGCCAGACCCCGTCACTACAAGAAAATTATAAAATTAGCAGGGCGTTGGCTGGGCGCGGTGACTCACGCATGTAATCCAAGCACTTTGGGAGGCTGAGGTGGGCGGATCGCCTGAGTTCAGGAGTTCGAGACCAGCCTGGCCAACATGGTGAAACCCCATCTCTACCAAAAATACAAAAAATTAGCCGGGCGTGGTGGTGGGTGCCTGTAATCCCAGCTACTCGGGAGGCTGAGGCACGAGAATCTGAGCTCGGGAGGCGGAGGTTTCAGTGAGCGGAGATCACGCCATTGCCTAGGCAACAAGAGTGAAAGTCCGTCAAAAAAAAAAAAAAAAGTGAAATCTCCAAATTTTTCCATTTTTGCAATTAATCCGACCTCTCCCTTCCTCATTTTTTTAACTGTAAGGGTTAACAGAGCACATCTTGGCAAGATGTGGCTGACTAGCTCAAGTGTGCAGCCCTCGGAAAGCGTCTGGCCCATACAGGCTTGGTACTCAGCCAGTGGTGTGTTGAGTTCCTTTCTCTAACTTCCTGTCTGGCAGAAAACCCTGTGACCAAGCCAAAAACCAACCCTCACTTACAAGGCCCGCTGCAAGCTTTTAAACTTACAATCCCTTCCAGTCCTGCTGGCCTCCATCACCTACCTCCCACTACGCCCACCCCTAAGACAACCCTCCTAAACCTCTAGTAGGGTCCTGAAATCTTTCAGTAATTCCATAAATCTCCGTTGCCTGGAGGATAAATTCAAAGTCTTAGTTTCATAATAGTATGAATGTACTTAACACTACTGAACTGTAGACTTGAAAAAGGTTAAGGTAGCCTTGCCAGGTTCCTTGGACCTGCAGTTCCAGGTATTCAGAAGGCTGAGGTAGGAGGATCACCTGAGGCTAGGAGTTGGACTCCAGCCTGGGCAACATAGTGAGACCCCATCTCTTTTTTAAAAAGATGGTTAAGATGGTAAATTTGGCCAGGTGTGGTGGCTCACACCTGTAATCCCAGCGCTTTAAGAGGCCAAGGCAGGAGGTTTGCTTGAGCTCAGGAGTTTGATACCAGCCTGGGCAACATTACAAGAGCTCATCACAACTAAAAATAAAAAAAAATTAGCCCGGCATGATGGCTTATGCCTGTAGTCCCAGCTACTCGGAAGGCTGAGGTAGGAGGATCCCAGCACTTTGGGAGGCCGAAGCAGATGGATCACTTGAGGCCAGGAGTTCGAGACCAGCCTGGACAACATGGTGAAACTCCATCTCTACTAAAAATGCAAAAATTAGCTGGTGGTGCACACCTGTAGTCCCAGCTACTCGGGAGGCTGAGGCACGAGAATTGCTTGAACCTGGGAGGTGGAGGCTGCAGTGAGCCGAAATCACGCCACTGCACTCCAGTCTGGGCTGGACAGAGTGAAACTCCGTCTCCAAAAAAAAAAAAAAAAGTGTGTGTGTATAGATAGATAGATAGATAGATAGATAGATAGATAGATAGATAGATAGATAGATAAAATGGGCCTCCAGTCTGCTTACTGCAGCATAAAAACCAAACTTACCTTCTTGCTGGTCTGATTCCTCTTTCTTCCTAAAAGTGAAAGCCACAGGGAGAGGCCTTAATGAAGTCAGCTGCATCTGATTTATTTTAGCAGCACCAACACCTAAGAGATTTGTCAGAGGTCTGTATTTAAATCCTCAACTCTGTTTTGTAGTAAACGCTTTAAAAAATTTCTAATTAATATTTTCCTGACCCTGTTACATTAAATGGTGCAATAAGCAGTTTTAATGTAAGTGTGTTGAATACAATTTAGGGGGTGTGAAATCAGTTTATTGGGTCTCAACCATCATTTAATATTTTCAGATGGAATAAAATGGAACAGGCCAGGCACGGTGGTTCACACGTCCACGTCTAGGGAGGCTGAAACGGGTGAATCTTTTGAGCTCAGGAGTTGGAGACCAGCCTGGACAACATGGCAAAACCCTGTCTCTACAAAAAATACAAAAATTAGTCAGGTGTGGTGGTGACTTGTGGTCCCAGCTACTTAGGAAGCTAGGTGGGAGGATTGCCTGAGCCCAGGAGGTTGAGGCAGCAGTGAGCCATAATGGCACCACTACCTGAGACCCTGTCTCTGAAAAAAAAAGAAGAAAATGGAACAGAAAAATGTCAGAATACATCAAACCTAGTAAGCTGTCAATGTTGTTTCATTGGCTGGGCATGGTGGCTCACACCTGTAATCCCAACACTTTGGGAGGCCGAGACGGGTGGGTCACCTGAGGTCAGGAGTTAGAGACCAGCCTGGCCAACGTGGTGAGACCCCATCTCTACTAAAAATACAAAAATGATCCAGGCATGGTGATGGACGCCTGTAATCCCAGCTACTTGGGAGGCTAAGGCAGGAGAATCACTGGAACCTGGGAGGCGGAGGTTACAGTGAACCGAGATTGCGCCACTGCACTCCAGCCTGGGTGACAGAGCGAGATTCCATCTAAAATTAAAAAAAAAAAAAAGTACAGTATTATAATCTTATGGGATACTGGTATTGACTGGAAGTCATTATGTGGCACATAACTGTAGTAGACATTCAGTAACTTTAACTTTTCTTTTCTCTGTTCCCTAAAATAAATAATCCGATTTGTTATCTAGCTTTCTCTCCCTGCCCACTGACATTTATATCAGCATCTCCCTGTCCTCAGCCCTGTGATAACTTTACGTCGAGTGTTGCTCTTGTTGGAGTCATCTCCCATCCCTGCCTCCCCCGCAGAGTTTGTTGTGATTACCAGGTAGGAAGAAAGAACTCGTTCCAGGATATAAAGCAAGAGAATTGAGAACAAAAGCTGAGATTAAATCTGTACATGGTGATATTCGTGTCATTATAAAAGTCCAGAGGTGCAACCAGACTGGATTCCTTCTTCACACTATTGCTGTTCCTAAGAGCAGCACACGTCCAGGGCAGGGGCACTCCTTTTGGTTCACTATCCACACTGCCATTGTTGCTGTTTTAACGTGGGAATTGAAACCAGTGCACTCCTGTGTGGGTGACAGAGAGACTCTGTCTCAGAAAAAAATAAATAAATAAATAAAAAACACTTTGCTCATACTCTAAAAGCACAAGTGCTGGAACTTTCCTTCTGGTCAGCAACATTTCACAAAGTAAAAATCTAGGGCTAGAATCTAGAATCTTGTACAGTAACTATTTGGTATCATGTAGGTCTAGGTTCAATCCCACCTTATCACATAGTAGTTTTTCTTGTTGTCATTTTTGTTTTTAAACATTTACTTTAGGTTCAGGGGTACATGGGCAGGTTTGTTATATAGGTAAACCCATGTCATGGGGGTTTGTTGTGATTATTTTATCACCCAGGTACTAAGCCTAGTACCCACTAGTTATTTTTTCTGATCCTCTCCTTCCTTCTACCCTCCATTCTCAAGCAGGCCTCAGTATCTGTGTTCTCCTCTTTGTGCCCATGTGTTCTCATTATTTAGCTCCCACTTATACACTTTATAAGTGAGAACGTGGTATTTGGTTTTCTGTTCCTGTATTAGTTTGCTTTGGATAATGGCCTCAAGCTCAATTCATGTTCCTGCAAAAGACGTTTTCTTGTTCTTTTTGTATGGCTGCATAGTAGTCCATGGTGTGTATATACTACATTTTCCTTATCCAGTCTGCCATTGATGGGCATTTAGGTTGATTCCATGTCTTTGCTATTATCACGTAGCAGTTTGACTTCAGAAAAATTTTTAATCTTTCTGAACTTGTTTTCTCATTGCCATATTAGTTCAGGTCAAGGCTGCCATGTTGGACAACTCCAGGAGAGCCACTCACATAGATTGCACAGGGATTTACACAACAACTTGGTTCAGAAGCTGTAACAGAGACTTAAATAACAGTGGCATCAACAAAGTAGAAGTTGGCCGGGTACGGTTGCTCACGCCTGTTATCTCAGCACTTTGGGAGGCCGAGGCAGGCAGATCATGAGGTCAGGAATTTGAGACCAGCCTGGCCAACGTGGTGAAACCCCATCTCTACTGAAAATACAAAAATTGCCTGGGCGTGGTGGTGGGCACCTGTAGTCCCAGCTACTCGGGAGGCTGAGGCAAGAGAATCTTTTGAACCTGGGAGGTGGAGGTTGCAGTGAGCCGAGATCATGCCATTGCACACCAGCCTGGGTGACAGGGCGAGACTCTGGCTCAGAAAAAAAAAAACAAGGTAGAAGTTATTTCTCACTTATGTGGCAGTCCAAGTGGATGCTGCCCAGGGCTGATGTGTAGGCACCATAGTGTTAGTTACCTAGGTGACAGTGATTTCATCAGTCTTATTACTCTGCTATTCATGCTGTGCTCTCATCCATGTGGTCTGGAATGAAAAGTCAACATTTAGGCTGGGTGTGGAGTGGCCCATACCTGCAATTCTAGCACTTTGGGAGGCCAAAGCAGGAGGATTGCCTGAGCCCCAGAGTTCAAGGCTGGAGGGAGCTGTGATATTACCACTGCACTCCAGCCTGGTTGACTTGTCTCTAAAAAAATAGAAAGAAAAGTCGACATTTAGTTCAACAGGGAGAGGGAGAAGCAAAGAGGAGGGCACATTCCTTTCCTTACACAATACCATCCACAAGTTATACACATCCATTCTGCTCATGTCACTTCCCTGTGTCCCTAGCTATGAGACAGGCTGATAAACGTAATCATAGAACTTAGCAGCAGAACCATGTGCCCACCAAAAATTCTGTTACTTTCCGAGAAGGGAAGAACCGATATTTAGGAACAATTATTATCTGTCTCCCTTACTTATAAGGTTTTTGTGAAAATTAAATGCATAGTAAAATATCTGGCACAAAGTAGATGCTCAAAAAAAGTTGCTTCCTTTCATTTTTTTTCCCATTCTTCTTACCCTTACCCTTTTACCAAAAAAGGCAACTTATTTCCAGTAGTTGCTGATTAACAATCCATTTACAACAGATCAATAACAATTGTATGGAGTGAATTTTTTTCTTTTTCTTTTTCTTTTATTTTATTGAGACAGTGTCTCACTCTGTTGCCCAGGCTGGAGTGCAGTGCCACGGTCTTGGCTTACTACAACCTCTGCCTACTGCAACCTCCGCCGCCCGGGTTTAAGTGGTTCTCATGCCTCAGGCTCCCAAGTATCTGAGACTACAGGCATGCGCCACCATGCCCAGATAAGTTTTTTGTATTTTTAGTAGAGACGTGTGGGGAAAAGAAAGAGATCAGCCTGTTACTGTGTCTATATAGAAAGAAGTAGACATAAGAGACTCCATTTTGTTCTGTATTTGAGATGCTGTTAATCTGTGACCCTACCCCCAACCTTGTCCTTGCAAGAGACATGTGCTGTGGTAACTCAAGGTTTAATGGATTTTGGGCGTGCAGGGTGTGTCTTTGTTCCTAGAAAAGCTAGGTATTGTCCAAGGTTTATCCCCATGTGATAGGATGAAACAATGTTGCTAAAAGGTTTATCTCAAGGCACAGGATTTTCCTTTAAACTTATTCATGTCACAGATCCTTGTTCTTATGTCTTACTGCTAATTTCCTCCCTAAAAATGATCCTATTGTCCTGCCACTCCCTTATCTTTAAGATGGTAAAGATAATTATCTATAAATACTAAGGGAACTCAGAGGCCGGTGCCGGCGTGGGTCCTCTGTAAGCTGAGCGCCGGTCCCCTGGGCCCCCGCTTTTCTTTCTCTATACTTTGTCTCTGTGTCTTATTTCTTTTCTCAAGTCTCTCGTTCCACCTAACGAGAAACACCCACAGGTGTGGAGGGGCAGGCCACCCCTTCATCTGGTGCCCAACGTGGAGGCTTTTCTCTAAGGTGAAGGTACGCTGGAGCGTGGTCATTGAGGACAAGTCGACGAGAGACTCCCGAGTACGTCTACAGACAGCCTTGCGGTAAGCTTGTGCGCTCGGAAGAACCTAGGGTAACAATGGGGCAAACTAAGAGTAAATATGCCTCTTATCGCAGCTTTATTAAAATTCTCTTAAAAAGAGGGGGAGTTAAAGTCTCTACCAAAAATCTAATTACGCTGTTTCAAACAATAGAGCAGTTTTGTCCATGGTTTCCGGAACAGGGAACTTTAGATCTAAAAGATTGGGAAAAAATTGGCAAAGAATTAAAACAAGCAAGTAGGGAAGGTAAAAACATTCCGCTCACAGTATGGAATGATTGGGTCATTATTAAAGTAGCTTTAGAACCATTTCAAACAGAAGAAGATAGCGTTCCAATTTCTGATGTCCCTAAAAGCTGTGCAGTAGATTGTGAAAAAGAGGCAGGGATAGAATCCCAGAAAGGAAAAGAAAGTTCACACTGTGAATGTGTATCAGAGCCGGCTATGGCTCGGTCAACGCAAAATGTTGACAATAATCAATTACAGGAGGTAGTATATCCTGAAACGTTAAAATTAGAAGAAAAAAATCCAGAATTAGCAGAGCCATCAGAGTCTAAACCACGATGGCCAACTGCTCTTCCAGCAGCTCAAATGCCTGTAACTTTACAACCTCAAATGCAGGTTAAACAAGTACAAACTCCAAAAGAAGATCAAATAGAAAAAGATAGAGTTTCTGTCATGGCAATGCCATTCCAAATACAGTGTCCACAATATCAGCCGGTAGAAAATAAGACCCAGCCGCCAGTAGCCTATCAATACTGGCCGCCAGCCGAACTGCAGTATCGGTTGCCCCCAGAAAATCCGTGTGGACAGCCAGGAACATTTCTAGCGCCACAGGGCAGGGCGCCATATCCTCAGCCGCCCACCATGAGACTTAATCCTACAGCACCGCCTAGTACACAGGGTAGTGCGTTACATAAAATTATTGATGAGGCAAGAAAACAAGGAGATATTGAGGCATGGCAATTCCCAGTAATATTAGAAACAAGACCACCTGGAGAAGGGGCCCAAGAGGGAGAGCTTCCCGTAGCTGAAGCCAGATATAAGTCTTTTTCTATAAAAATGCTAAAAGAAATGAAAGAGGGAGTAAAACAGTATGGACCCAACTCTCCTTACATGAGAACATTATTAGATTCCATTGCTCATGGACATAGACTCATTCCTTATGATTGGGAGATTCTGGCAAAATCCTCACTCTCACCCTCTCAGTTTTTACAATTTAAGACTTGGTGGATTGATGGGGCACAAGTACAGGTCCGAAAAAATAGGACTGCCAATCCTCCAATTGACATAGATGCAGATCAACTATTAGGAATAGGTCAAAATTGGAGCACTGTTGACCAACAAGTAATAATGCCAAATGAGGCCATTGAGCAAATCAGGGCTATCTGCCTTAGGGCCTGGGAGAAAATCCAAGACCCAGGAACCGCCTGCCCCTCCTTTAATACAATAAGACAAGGCTCTAAAGAGCCCTACCCTGATTTTGTAGCAAGACTTCAAGATGCTGCTCAAAAGTCAATTACCGATGAGAATGCCCGTAAGGTCATAGTGGAGTTGATGGCATATGAAAACGCCAATCCTGATTGTCAATCAGCCATTAAGCCATTAAAAGGAAAGGTTCCCGCAGGATCAGATGTAATCTCAGAGTACGTTAAGGCCTGCGATGGAATTGGAGGAGCTATGCATAAAGCTATGCTTATGGCTCAAGCAATCACAGGAGTTGCTTTAGGAGGACAGGTTAGAACATTTGGGGGAAGACGTTATAATTGTGGTCAAATTGGTCATAAAAAAAAGAATTGCCTAGTCTCAAATAAACAAAATGTAACTACTCAAACTACTACAAGAACAGATAAAGAGCCACCTGGCCTATGTCCAAGATGTAAAAAGGGAAAACATTGGGGTAATCAATGTCGTTCTAAATTTGATAAAAATGGGCAACCACTGTCGGGAAACGAGAGGAGGGGCCAGCCTCAGGCCCCGCAACAAACTGGGGCATTCCAAATTCAGCCCTTTGTTCCTCAGGGTTTTCAGGAACAACAACCCCCACTGCCACAAGTGTCTCAGGGAATAAACCAGTTATCACAATACAGCAATTATCCCCCGCCACAAACGGCAGTGCAGCAGTAGATTTATGCACCATACACAAGCAGTCTCTCTGCTTCCAGGGGAGCCTCCTCGAAAAATCCCCACAGGGGTATATGGCCCATTGCCTGAGGGGACTGTAGGACTAATCTTAGGAAGATCAAGTTTAAATCTAAAAGGAGTTCAAATTCATACTGGTGTGGTTGATTCAGACTATAAAGGCGAAATTCAATTGGTTATTAGTTCCTCAATTCCTTGGAGTGCCAGTCCAGGAGACAGGATTGCTCAATTATTACTCCTACCTTATATTAAAGTTGGAAACAGTGAGATAAAAAGAACAGGAGGGTTCGGAAGCACTGATCCGGCAGGAAAGGCTGCATATTGGGCAAATCTGGTCTCTGAGAGCAGACCTGTGTGTAAGGCCATCATTCAAGGAAAACAGTTTGAAGGGTTGGTAGACACTGGAGCAGATATCTCTGTCATTGCTTTAAATCAATGGCCAAAAAATTGGCCTAAACAAAAGGCTGTTACAAGACTTGTCGGCGTAGGCACAGCTTCAGAAGTGTACGAAAGTACAATGATTTTACATTGTTTAGGACCAGATAATCAAGAAAGTACTTCCCATGTTAAAAAACATTTATTATCTTGTTTTGCTGTAATGGAAGTTCCAGAAAAAATTAAAACTGACAATGGGCCAGGTTATTGTAGTAAAGCTTTCCAAAAATTCTTAAATCAGTGGAATATTACACATACAACAGGAATTCCTTATAATTCCCAAGGACAGGCCATAGTTGAAAGAACTAATAGAACACTCGAAACTCAGTTAGTTAAACAAAAAAAAGGGGGAGACAGTAAGGAGTGTACCACTCCTCAGATGCAGCTTAATCTAGCACTCTATACTTTAAATTTTTTAAACATTTATAGAAATCAGACTACTACTTCTGCAGAACAACATCTTACTGGTAAAAAGAACAGTCCACATGAAGGAAAACTGATTTGGTGGAAAGACAACAAAAATAAGACATGGGAAATAGGGAAGGTGATAACCTGGGGAAGAGGTTTTGCTTGTGTTTCACCAGGAGAAAATCAGCTTCCTGTTTGGATACCCACTAAACATTTGAAGTTCTACAGTGAACCCATCGGAGATGCAAAGAAAAGCACCTCCACGGAGACGGAAACACTGCAATCGAGCATCATTGACTAACGAACAAGCCTTCATCACCATGGCACATTTATATAGAGGAAAAGGGAGAGAGAACGTTGCGGGAAGTCAGGGACCTTGAACGCAGGGACTGGCTGAAGCCACGGCAGAAAAACATAAAATGTGAAGATTTCATGGACATTTATTAGTTCTCCAAAATTAATACTTTTGTAATTTCTTATGTCTGTCTTTACTTTAATCTCTTAATTCTATCATCTTCTTTGTAAACTGAGGAGGATATATGTCACCTCAGGACCCTGTGATGATTGCCTTAACTGCACAAATTGTTTGTGGAGCACGTGTGTTTGAACAATATGAAATCTGGGCATCTTGGAAAAAGAATAAGATAACAGCAATGTTCAGGGAACAAGGGAGGCAACCTTGAACTGGCCGCCGGTGAGCCGGACGGAACAGAGCCATATTTCTTCTCTTTTCATTATGCAAATAGGAGAAATATCGCTGAATTCTTTTTCTCAGCAAGGAACATCCCTGAGAAAGAGAATGCGCTCTGAGGGTAGGCCTATAAACGACCCCCTTGGAGGCGTGCCGCCTTTTACGGTTGAAGCCGAAGGGATGAAATAAGCCCCGGCCTCCTGTAGCGCTCCCAGGCTTATTAGGACGAGGAAATTCCCACCTAATAAATTTTGGTCAGACAGGTTGTCTGCTCTCAAACCCTGTTTTCTGATAAGATGTTATCCATGACTATGCATGCCCAAAAATTTTAATTTTAACACCATCCTGTGATCTCATCCTGCCTCCACTTGCTTTGTGATATTCTATTACTTTGTGTCATGATGACAATGGTGGTTTTGTTCAAAAGAAAAGGGGGAAATGTGGGGAAAAGAAAGAGATCAGCCTGTTACTGTGTCTATATAGAAAGAAGTAGACATAAGAGACTCCATTTTGTTCTGTATTTGAGATGCTGTTAATCTGTGACCCTACCCCCAACCTTGTCCTTGCAAGAGACATGTGCTGTGGTAACTCAAGGTTTAATGGATTTTGGGCGTGCAGGGTGTGTCTTTGTTCCTAGAAAAGCTAGGTATTGTCCAAGGTTTATCCCCATGTGATAGGATGAAACAATGTTGCTAAAAGGTTTATCTCAAGGCACAGGATTTTCCTTTAAACTTATTCATGTCACAGATCCTTGTTCTTATGTCTTACTGCTAATTTCCTCCCTAAAAATGATCCTATTGTCCTGCCACTCCCTTATCTTTAAGATGGTAAAGATAATTATCTATAAATACTAAGGGAACTCAGAGGCCGGTGCCGGCGTGGGTCCTCTGTAAGCTGAGCGCCGGTCCCCTGGGCCCCCGCTTTTCTTTCTCTATACTTTGTCTCTGTGTCTTATTTCTTTTCTCAAGTCTCTCGTTCCACCTAACGAGAAACACCCACAGGTGTGGAGGGGCAGGCCACCCCTTCAAGACGGAGTTTTGCCATGTTGGCCAGGCTGGTCTTGAACTCCTGACCTCAGGTGATCTGCCCACTTCAGCCTCCCAAAGTGCTGGGATTACAGGTGTGAGCCACCGCGCCTGGGCTGTACATCTTACATGTATTGATTGATGTCCTGTGTCCCCCTAAAATGTATAAAACCAAGCTGTAGCCTGACTGCGTTGGGCACAGGTTCTCAGGATCTCCAGGGCTGTGTCATGGCCCATGGTCACTCATATTTGGCTCAGAATAAATCTCTTTAAATATTTTGCAGAGTTTGACTCTTTTTATTGACATGCAGAAATTAAAGGCTTGGAAAATAGAACAAGCAGTAAGAACCTTGAATGTGCTGATTTCGATCAGAAGCTTAGGCTATAAAAACTGAGTAAGATACATTCCAGCACTTTGGGAGGCTGAGGCGGGTGAATCACGAGGTCAGGAGATCAAGACCAGCTTGACCAACATGGTAAAACCCTGTCTCTACTAAAAATACAAAAATGAGCTGGGTGTGGTGGTGCGTGCCTGTAATCCCAGCTACTCGGGAGGCTGAGGCACGAGAATCGCTTGAACCCAGGAGGCAGAGGTTGCAGTGAGCTAAGATCACGCCACTGTACTCCAGCCTGGTTACAGAGCAAGACCCTGTCTGAAAACACACACACACACACACACACACACACACACAAACTGAGTAAGATAATGGAAATGGTAATGAGCAAATATATGTGAGCAGTCCAGAAGACCCCAACATAGTCCGGGGCGAAATGACTGTGAGAGTCACTTTGAATCTGTCATTTATCTTCCCCTAGATTAAAGGGAAGAATGGATTTTGTTTCTGGAGGGAATTCAGTCTCGTCCTGGAGTGGAAATATTTTTGACTAAGGACAGAATAGCGGCCCAAAGGGTCAGAAGTAGAGAAAGGTACTTTTGACAAGATGAGTTGGAGAAGGATAATTTTAAAGAAAATGAATTTATTCACTCACTCATTTATGTATTCATTCATTAGTGCTAGGTACTGTGATGTGGATGTGAGAGAGATCAGGCTCTATCCTCAGGGATCTTGTGGTCTGGAATCTAAGGATATTGAATAATGTGTGTCTGTTTACGTACACACTCCCATATCCAGTGATACCTTCACGTGGTTTACTAAAACAGCAATGTTCTGTACACACTACCATGAAGTCCATGTCAAGTCAAATTACAAAGCTTTCTTTTTTTTTTTTTTTTTTTTTGAGATGGAGTTTCGCTCTTGTTGCCCAGGCTGGAGTGCAATGGCATGATCTCGGCTTTCAGTAACTTCTGCCTCCTGAGTTCAAGCGATTCTCCTGCCTCAGCCTCCCGAGTAGCTGGGATTACAGGCGTGAGCCACCATGCCCGGCTAATTTTGTGTTTTTAGTAGAGACAGCGGTTTCTGCATGTTAGGCTGGTCTCGAACTCCTGACCTCAGGTGATCCACCCGCCTTGGCCTCCCAAAGTGCTGGGATAACAGGCATGAGCCACAGTGCCTGGCAAATTACAAAGCTTTCAAAAGATTCACTCATTTGGTTTAAACTTTTATTTTGTTTTACTTTTTTTGAGACAGAGTCTTGGTCTGTCACCCAGGCTGGAGTGCAGTGGTGGCATCATGGCTCACTGCAGCCTCAACCTTCTGGGCTCACAGGTGATCCTCACAGTAACCTCTTCCTCCCAGGTTCAAGAGATCCTCCTTCCTCAGGCTCCTGGGTAGCTGGGACTACAGGCATGCACCACCATAAGCCTGGCTAATTTTTTGTATTGTTTTGTAGAGACCAGGTTTCACCATGTTGCCCAGGCTGCTAAATTTTGATCAGAATAAATATCCATACATATGCTTCCTACCCTCTGTTCCTAAAATCTGTATTGGAAATAGGAAGTTCATCTTAAATAGCATGGAGATCCTCTTTGCTTCCTTTCCTATGCAAATGGCATTCATTGTATATATGCAATGGTATTCACTGTAATAAGATTTTCACTGGCTGGAAGTGGGGCTCACACCTGTAATCCCAGCAGTTTGGGAGGCCAAGGTGGGTAGATGACTTGAGGTCAGGAGTTTGAGACCAGCCTCACCAACACAGTGAAAACCTGAGTCTACTGAAAAAAATAATATATATATATACAAAAATTATCCGGGTGTGGTGGCGAGTGCCTATAGTCCCAGCTATTCAGGAGGTTGAGGCACGAGAATTCCTTGAACCTGGGAGGTAGAGGTTGCAGTGAGCGGAGATCACATCACTGCACACCAGCCTGGGCAATAGACGAAGACTCCATCTCAACAACAAAAAATTTTTGTTTGTAATCCGATATTTATTTATTCAATAGCTGAATAATATTGTATTGTATATTGTATTATATACAATAAACAATACAATATTATTCAGCTATTGAATAAATAAATATCTAATTTATAAGTGCATAATGACCCTTATCCTCTCAGTATGACCTTTATTTTGAGATACTATCAAAAGCTCCAAGACTATGTAAGTTGTAATTAATTGACATGACTTCAATTCCAGCTTCCTCATCAAATAGTTTTATAATCACAGACAAGTCACTCAATCCCTCTGTGTTTTAAGTCCCTGTAAAATGGAGGTAATAATGGCTGTCCTACCCACCTCAAAGGATTATCGGCATTCTCTCAGTAAAATAAAAAATACATAGAATGGTGATTTTTTTTTCGGTTATTTTTATTTTTATTTATTTACTTTTTGAGACAGAGTTTTACTCTGCTGCTTAGGCTGGAGTGCAGTGGCGCAGTCTCGGCTCACTGTAACCTCTGCCTCTGGGCTCAGGTGATTCTCCTACCTCAGCTTCCCCAGTAGCTGGGACTACAGGCGCATGCCACCACGCCCAGCAATTTTTTTTTTTTTAGATGGAGTCTCGCTCTGTCGCCAGGCTAGAGTGCAGTGGCATGATCTCAGCTCACTGCAACCTCCGACTCCCTGGTTCAAGGGGTTCTCCTGCCTCAGCCTCCTGAGTAGCTGGGATTACAGGCACATGCCACCACACCCAGCTAACTTTTTGTATTTTTAGTAGAGATGAGATTTCCCCATGTTGGCCAGGATGGTCTCCATCTCCTGACCTCGTGACCCACCCACCTTGGCCTCCCAAAGTGCTGGGATTACAGGCGTGAGCTATCGCACCCAGCCTTTTTGTATTTTTATTAGAGACAGGGTTTTACCATGATGGCCAGGCTGGTCTCTCCTAACTTCTGACCTCAGGTGATCTGCTTGCCTTGGCCCCCCAAAGGGCTGGTATTATAGGCATGAGCCACTGCACCTGGCCTTTTCAGTGATTTTTTTTATTTTTTTATTTTTATTTTTATTTATTTTTTATTTTTTTATTTTTTGAGACGGAGTCCTCGCTCTGTCGCCCAGGCTGGAGGGCAGTGGCGCGATCTGGGCTCACTGCAAGCTCCGCCTCCCGGGTTCACGCCATTCTCCTGCCTCAGCCTCCTGAGTAGCTGGGACTACAGGCGCCCACCACCTCGCCCGGCTAGTTTTTTGCATTTTTTTTAGTAGAGACGGGGTTTCACTGTGTTAGCCAGGATGGTCTCGATCTCCTGACCTCGTGATCCGCCCGTCTCGGCCTCCCAAAGTGCTGGGATTACAGGCTTGAGCCACCGCGCCCGGCCCTTCAGTGATTTTTTTAAAAAATTGCTATCATTGCAGGCTTTGAGCATACACCAGCATCCAGGGTGGTATATCAACTAATTTTTCTGAATACCTTGAAAAATGATCTCATACCAAATTTGTCTTTTTCTTGAAAATACCATACCTCATTTTTCTATTCCTATTCCTGCTTGTGCATTTTTCCTTCCCAATAATTGCTAAAATGAGTAGTTTAAGTAATTTAAGCCTCTGGTAGTTACAATAAAATAATGAGAAAACAGGTAGAAGCTTTCGTTATAATATAGTGTGATAGGAAAATAGAATAAATCTTGGGACCCCAAAATCACTAAGTCAAAGCTGGGAACTACTTAAAAACCGGACTTTCATTCTTTTTATTTTCATTTTTTAAAATTTTTGAGAGTCTTGCTCTGTCACCCAGGCTGGAGTACAGTGGTGCAATCTCTGCTCACTGCAACATCCGCCTCCTGGGTTCAAGGGATCCTCCTGCCTCAGCCTCCCAAGTAGGTGGGACTATAGGCACATGCCACCACACCTAGTTAGTTTTTGTATTTTTAGTAGGACAAGATTTCTCCATGTTGGCCAGGCTGGTCTTGAACTCCTGACCTCAGGTGATCCACCCACCTCAGCCTCCTGTGTTAGGATTACAGGCATGAGCCACCCCACCCAGCACCTGCCTTTCATTCTATTCCTTACAAATATGTATAGCTACTAAAATTAAAAAGCTACATACCAGGCCGGGCGCGGTGGCTCAAGCCTGTAATCCCAGCACTTTGGGAGGCCGAGACGGGTGGATCACAAGGTCAGGAGATCGAGACCATCCTGGCTAACATGGTGAGACCCCGTCTCTACTAAAAATACAAAAAACTAGCCGGGCGAGGTGGCGGGCGCCTGTAGTCCCAGCTACTCAGGAGGCTGAGGCAGGAGAATGGCGTAAACCCGGGAGGCGGAGCTTGCAGTGAGCTGAGATCTGGCCACTGCACTCCAGCCTGGGCGACAGAGCGAGACTCCGTCTCAAAAAAAAAATAAATAAATAAATAAATAAATAAAAAGCTACATACCACCCTCACAAGGAATATCCTTGTGGACAAAGGACAGACAGAACTCAAAGTCATCCCCTTGCTCACTGAGATAAATGCATATCTGATTGCCTCCTTCGGAAAGGCTAATCAGAAACTCAAGAGTGCAACCATTTGTCTCTTAACACCTATGACCTGGAAGCCTCCTCCCCGCTTCGAGTTGTCCCACCTTTCCAGACAGAATCAATGGCCGTCTTACACATATTGATTGGTCTCTCATGTCTCCCTAAAATGCATGAAAGCAAGCTGTGCCCCAACCACCTTGGGCACATGTTGTTAGGACTTCCTGAGACTGTCAAGGGCGCATGTCCTTAACTTGGACAAAATAAACTTCCTAAATTGACTGAGACCTGTCTCACATATTTAGGGTTCACAATGGCAATGGGAAAGAAAACATTGTGGAAATCCTGACCTACTAGTATAACCGCCCAATGGGTTTCACCTTGACCGCTGCCTAGACAGAGCTGATTCAAGACAGGAGAACTGCAATAGAGAAAGAGTAATTCACACAGAGCCGACTGTGTGAGAGACCGGGTTTTATTATTACTCAAATCAGTGTCAGACCGGGGTTTTATTATTACTCAAATCAGTGTCCCCGAGCATTTGAGCATTCAGGAAGCAGAGTCTTTAAGGACAACTTGGTGGGTAGGGGGAATCCAGTGAGCTGGGAGTTCTGATTGGTCAGAGATGAAATCATAGGGAGTCGAAGCTGTCTTCTGTCTCTGAGTCTGTTCCTGGGTGGAGGACACAAGATCAGATGAGCCAGTTTATCCATCTGGGTAGTGCCAGCTGATCCATAAAGTGCAGCGTCTTCAAAGTATCTCAAGCACTGATTTTAGGAGCAGTTTAGGGAGGGTCAGAATCTTGTAGTCTCCGGCTGCATGAATCCTAAACCATAATTTCTAATCTTGTGGTTAATGTTAGTCCTACAAAGGCAATCCAGGCAAGAAGGAGAAGTGCTTTGGGAAAGGGCTGTTACTGTCTTTGTTTGTTGTTGTTGTTGTTGTTGTTTTTAAGTCTTGCTTTGTTGCCCAGGCTGGAGTGCAGTGGCGTGATCTCAGCTTACCGCAACCTCTGACTCCCTGGTTCAAGCGATTCTGCTACCTCAACCTCCTGAGTAGCTGGGATTACAGGCGCACGTCACCATTCTCAGCTATTTTTTATTTTTAGTGGAGACGAGGTTTTACCATGTTGGCCAGGACGGTCTGGATCTACTGACCTCATAATCTACCCACCTCAGCCTCCCAAAGTGCTGGGATTACAGGGGTGAGCCTCCATGCCCGGCATCTGTCTTTGTTTTAAACTATAAACTACAAACCAAGTTTCTTCCAAAGTTAGTTCAACCTAAGCTCAGGAATGAACAAGGACAACTTGGAGGTTAGAAGCAAGATGGAGTCAGTTAAGTTAGATCTCTTTCACTGTCTCAGTCATAATTTTGCAAAGGTGGTTTCAGTAGTAGAATTATTTACATGATCTCATTTAATCTCTTTTAGTCCTCAGGACACTGCTGCAGGGTAGGATTATTAAATGAGGAAAGAAGACTCAATGGTTTAGTGACTTGGCTGGAATCACACAGTTAAAAGTGTGGAGCTAGAATTCAAACCCAAATTTGACCTCAAAGATTAACTCTTTTTTTTTTTTTTTTTTTTTTTTTTGAGATGGAGTCTCACTGTGTTGCCCAGGCTGGAGTGCAATGGTGTGATCATGGCTCGCTGCAACCTCCTCCTGGGTTCAAGTGATTCTCCTGACTCAGTCTCTTGAGTAGCTGGGATTACAGGCACCCACCACCATGCTCAGCTAATTTTTGTATTTTTGGTAAAGACCAGGGTTTTTCCATGTTTGCCAGGATGGTCTTGAACTCCTGACCTCAGGTGATGTGCCTGCCTTGGCCTCCCGAAGTGCTGGGATTACAGGAGTGAGCCACCGTGCCTGGCCAAAGATTAACCTTTTCTTTTTTTTTTTTTTTTTTTTTTTTTGAGATGGAGTCTTGCTCTGTTGCCCAGGCTGGAGTGCAGTGGCACAATCTCAGTTCACTGCAAGCTGTGCCTCCCAGGTTCATGCCATTTTCCTGCCTCAGCCTCCCAAGTAGCTGGGACTATAGGTGCCCGCCACCACACCCAGCTAATTTTTTTTTGTATTTTTAGCTAATTTGTACTTTTGTGAAAATACAAAAATTAGCCAGGCATGGTGGTGCATACCTGTAATTCCAGCTACTCAGGACTGTGAGGCAGGAGAACCCCCTGAACCCCTGGGGGCGGAGGTTGCAGTGAGCTGAGATAGCGCCATTGCACCCCAGCATGGAAGACAGTGAAACTCCGTCTCAAAGATTAAAAAAAAAAACAAAAAAAAAACTGGCCAGCCTCGGTGGTGTGCACCTGTAGCCCTGCTACTTGGGAGGCTGAGGTGGGAGGATAGCTTGAGCCGGGGAGTTTGAGGCTGCAGTGAGCCATGATCACACAACTGCACTGCAGCCTGGGTGACTTGGTGAGCTTGTCTCAAAAAAGTAAAATAAAATAAATAATTGGGACTGAACACAGTAGCACATGCCTGTAATCCCAGCACTTTGGGAGGCCGAGACGGGCGGATCACGAGGTCAGCAGATCGAGACCAGCCTGGCTAACACAGTGAAACCCCGTCTCTACCAAAAAAATACAAAAAAAAAAACTAGCCGGGCGAGGTGGCGGGCGCCTGTAGTCTCAGCTACTCGGGAGGCTGAGGCAGGAGAATGGCGTAGACCCGGGAGGCGGAGCTTGCAGTGAGCTGAGATCCGGCCACTGCACTCCAGCCTGGGCCACAGAGTGAGACTCCATCTCAAAAAAAAAAAAAAAAAAAGGAAATAATTCTATTTACAATAGCATAAAAAAGAATAAGAAACTTAGGAATAAGTTTAATAAATGAAGTGCAAAATATATAGATAAACAGAAATAAACCCATGTGTATGTGATCAGCTGATTTTTTTTTTTTTTTTTTTTTTTTGAGATGGAGTCTCCCTCTGTCACCCAGGCTAGAGTGCAGTGGCACAATATCAGCTTACTGCAACCTCTGCCTCCCAGGTTCAAGCAATTCTCCTGCCTCAGCCTCCTGAGTAGCTGGGATTACAGGTGTGTGCCACCATGCCCGGCTAATTTTTTGTGTTTTAGTAGAAACGGGGTTTCACCATGTTGGTCAGACTGGTCTCGAACTCCTGACCTCATGATCCACCCGCCTCGACTTCCCAAAGCGCTGGGATTACAGGCGTGAGCTACTGCACCCGGCCAACTGATTTTTGACAAAGGTGCCACGACAATCTAATGAGAAAGACTAGCCTTTTCAGCAAATGGTGCTGGGACAAATTGATAGCCACCTGCAGAAGAATGCTCTTTTTTTCCAGCCTGGCCAACATGGCAAAACCTCGTCTCTACCAAAAAAAATACAAAAATTAGCTGGATGTGGTGGCAGGCACCTGTAGTACCAGCTACCTGAGGCAGGAGAATCACTTGAACCAGGGAGGTGGAGGTTGCAGTGAGCCAAGATTGCACCACTGCACTCCAGCCTGGGTGACAGAGGGAGACTCCATTTCCAAAAAAATAAAAAAATGAAAAGAAAAAAGTGGCAATAGATTCTTAGACGTGATGCTAAAAGCACACACAACAAAAGAGGAAAAAATAGGTAAATTAGACTTCTTCAAAATTAAAAGCTTTTCTGCTTCAAATTATACTATGGGCAAAGGGAAAAGACAACCCACGGGATGGGAGAAAATATTTGCAATCATGTATCTGATAAGGGACTTATCTCTAGAATACATAAAAAAAACTCTATCAACTCAATAATAAAAGACAGAAAATCGAATTTTAAAATGGGCAAAGTCTCTGAGTAGACATTTCTCCAAACAAGATATACAAATGGGGCTGGGCATGGTGGCTCATGCCTGTAATCCACTAATTTGGGAGGCCAAGGTAGCAGTATCACTAAGTCCCAGGAGTTAGGTACCAGCAGGGCAACATAGGGAGACCCTGTCTCTATGAAAAATACAAAAATTAGCCAGGTACGATGGCTCGTGCCTGTAGTACCAGCTACTTGGGGGAGGCTGAGGTGGGAGAATCGCTTGAGCCTGGGAGGTTGAGGCTGCAGTGAGCCACGATCATGCCACTGCACTGCAGCCTGGGTGACAGAGCCAGACCCTGTCTCAAAAAAATGAAAACAAAAAAAGGGATATAATTGATGAATATGCAGAGATAAAACTGATCCCTGATAGTCTTCAGGGAAATGTAAATCACATTTCACCCATTTTACATTTTATCCACTAGAATGGCTATAACAAAAAAGTCAGATAATAAATGCTGGTGAGAATATGGAGAAATCAGAACACTTATACACTGCTATTGGGAATGTAAAATGGTGCAGCCACTTTGTTTATTTTAGTTAATTTATTTTTGTTATAGAGGCGGGGTTTCACCATGTTGGCAAGGCTGGTCTAAAACTCCTGACCTTAAGTGATCCACCCGCCTCAGCCCATGGTGCAGCCACTTTACAAAACAGACTGATGGTTTCCCAAAATGTTAAACATAAAATTTCCATATGACCTAGCAATTCCACTCCTGGATATATGTATCCTAAAGAATTGAAAATAAGGCGAGGTACAGTGGCTCATGCCTGTAATCCCAGCACATTGGGAGGCCAAGGCAGGGGATCGCTTGAGCCCAGGAGTTCAAGACCAGCCTGGGCAACATGGTGAAATCGTGTCTCTACAAAAAGAACAAAAATTAGCTGGGCATGTTAGCACATGCCTATAGTCCCAGCTACTCGGGAGGTTGAGGTGAAAGGATCACTGAGTCAGGGGAAGTCAAGGCTACAGTGAGCCATGATAGTGCCACCGCACTCCAGCCTGGGCAACACAGTGAGTGAGAGCCTGTCTCAAAGAAAAAAAAGAAAAAGGAAAGGAAAAAAATAAAATAAGTATTCATACAAAAACTTGTTCACAAATATTCATAGCAGCACTATTTGAAATAGGCAAAAGATGGAAATAACTGAAATGTCCGTCTTAGTATGACAGAGTTTTGTTCTTGTTGCCCAGGCTGGAGTGCAATGGCACTATCTTGGCTCACTGCAACGTCCGCCTCCTGGGTTCAAGCTATTCTGCCTCAGCCTCCCAAGTAGCTGGGACTACAGGTACGTGCCACCATGCCCAGCTAATTTTGTATTTTTAGTAGAGACGGGGCTTCTCCATGTTGGTCAGGCTGGTCTGAAACTTCTGACCTCAAGTGATCCGCCTGCCTCAGCCTCCCAAAGTGCTGGGATTACAAGCATGAGCCACCACGCCTGGCCAGATCGATCTATCTATCTATCTATCTATCTATCTATCTATCTAATCTATCTATTTTTTTTTAGGAGACACAGTCTTGCTTTGTCACCCAGGCTGGAGTGCGGTGGCATGATCTCGGCTCACTGCAACCTCTACCTCCCAGATTCAAGCAATTCTCCTGCCTCAGCCTCCCAAGTAGCTGGGACTACAGGTGTGCGCCACCATGCCTGGCTAATTTTTGTGTTTTTAGTAGAGATGGGGTTTCACCATGCTAGCCAGGCTGGTCTCAAACTCCTGACCTCAGGCAATCGGCCTGCCTTGGCCTCCTAAAGTGCTGGGATTATAGGTGTGAGCCACAGAACCTGGCAGGTCCTTGTATTTTATTGTTTCTTTCACTTTAGAATTTGTACACTCAGAGTTTGTGAAAAAATAAACTCCCTTACAAAAGTATTTTTGGTGCTTTGATTCAGAAATTTTGCACTGTTTAATAGTTCATAGCTCTGTCAACACTTTAGCTTGGCCTTTGGCTTGGCCTGCCCAAGTAAAGACACAAATTCGCTAGTGAGTTTAGGTGCCTGGAAATAGTGATCTCTGGTAGGACTCAAACTTCTTTAACTTCTTGACTTCCTTCCAGAGTGAAAGGTAGGCATGCCAACGGATGGACACTGTGACTTCACCTGAAAGATACCATTTGTAATCTCTCAATGAACAACTACTCATCACCCCTTAATTTCTTGGTTCTGTAGTCTTTTTCTTATTATCTATATATTTTTGAGATGGAGTCTTACTCTATCACCCAGGCTGGAGTGCAATGGCATGATCTCGGCTCACTGCAACATCCGCCTCCCAGGCGCAATAGATTCTCCTGCCTCAGCCTCCCGAGTAGCTGGGATTACAGGCATCTACCACCACGCCTGGCTAACTTTTGTATTTTTAGTGGAGATGGGATTTCATCCTTTTGGTAGGCTGGTCTCGAACTCCTGACCTCAGGTGATCCACCCTCCTTGGCCTCCCAAAGTGCTGGGACTATAGGCTTGAGCCACTGTGCCGGGCTGGTCCTGTTTGCAGTCTTTATTATAAATTCAAATGTCATAATTTAACTACAACTTTAAAAGATTAACTTTGAAAATTTAACAATGTAAAATTTTTTTTTTTTTTTGAGACGGAGTCTTGCTCTGTCACCCAAGCTGGAGTGCAGTGGCCAGATCTCAGCTCACTGCAAGCTCCGCCTCCCGGGTTTATGCCATTCTCCTGCCTCAGCCTCCCGAGTAGCTGGGACTACAGGCGCCCGCCACCTCGCCCGTCTAGTTTTTTGTATTTTTTAGTAGAGACGGGGTTTTACCGTGTTAGCCAGGATGGTCTCGATCTCCTGACCTCGTGATCCACCCGTCTCGGCCTCCCAAAGTGCTGGGATTACAGGCTTGAGCCACCGCACCCGGCCACAATGTAAAATTTTTTTACAAATTTAACTTTGTCACAATGCCCCCTCTGACACCCTCTGCCC
This sequence comes from Macaca fascicularis, assembly GCF_037993035.2. Lineage (NCBI taxonomy): Eukaryota > Metazoa > Chordata > Mammalia > Primates > Cercopithecidae > Macaca > Macaca fascicularis. The sequence goes on along the minus strand of NC_088379.1, from coordinate 155,988,198 downwards.
CTTAAGTACAAGTAAGTATTTAAATAATTAATTCTGAATCTTAATCATACCAGATTACATGTGACTAGACTGTTTCATCTGTGTATGCCATAGTTCATGTTCATTTATTTATCTCCCAGATAGTTTTTTTATCACTTTATAAATTTAGTTTACAAGCCAAAGACTCAGAAATCTGTTTCCTTTTAGGTTATAGACAGTAGCATCTTAGGACTTCAGAGCTTGGAGGGGAAAAAAATAGAGGTTTTTTTTTAGAGACGGGTCTCACTCTGTTGCCCAGACTGGAGTGCAGTGGAGGGAACACAGCTCACTGCAACCTTGACTTCCCGGGCTCAAGTGATCCTCCCACCTCAGCCTCCTGAGCAGCTTGGACTACAAGCACATGCCACCATGCTCAGCTAATTTTCTTTTCCTTTTTTTGGTAGAGGAGGAGTCTCAACATGTCGCCTAGGCCAGTCTCAAACTCCTGGGCTCACTTGATCCTTCTGCTTCAGCCTCCCAAAGTGCAGGATTATAGGCGTGAGCCACCATGCCCGGCCAAGAATAGTTCTTTACCAAGACAGATGAGCAAAGAATATTGGCTGACATCTCTAGTAATATCAGTCAATAATTAATAAGTTATAGACAATTTAAGGGAAATTTAAGGAAATCCCAACAAAAGTAAAATTCAATTTTTTTTTTTGAGATGGAGTCTTGCTTTGTCACCCAGGCTGGGTACAGTGGCGTGATCTTGGCTCACTGCAACCTCCATCTCCCAGGTTCATGCAATTCTCCTGCCTCAGCCTCCCAAGCAGCTGGGATTACAGGCATGTGCTACCACGCCTGGCTAATTTTTGTATTTTTATTAGAGACAGAGTTTCACCACATTGGTCAGGCTGGTCTTGAACTCCTGACCTCAAGTGATCCACCCACCTTAGCCTCCCAAAGTGCTGGCATTACAGGTGTGAGCCACCACGCCCGGCCAGTTTTATTGAGTATAAGTAGTTGACTCCCTGTCATTTATTCCACCTCAGATAACTAGTCTAATCCAATTCTGGTTATTCTATCATCCCCTTGGCAGTAATTGGTTTTAGAGTAGGAGTGTGGTCAACTGTGCAGTATTCTTAGAAATACTTTCTTGTGGTCGGGCACAGTGGCTCACGCCTGTAATCCCAGCACTTTAGGAGGCTGAGGCGGGTGGATCACCTGAGGTCAGGAGTTTGACACCAGCCTGATTAACATGGAGAAACCCCGTCTCTACTAAAACTACAAAATTAGCCGGGCGTGGTGGCACATGCCTGTAATCCCAGCTACTCGGGAGGCTGAAGCAGGAGAATTGCTTGAATCCAGGAGGCGGAGGTTACGGTGGGCCAAGATTGTACCAGTGCACTCCAGCCTGGGCAACAAGAACGAAACTCTGACTCAAAAAAAAAAGAAAAAAGAAGAAATACTTTCTTACTCCTAAGAGTGCTCTTCTTCCTCTGCATACTGGCATGGCTGAGTTAAAATAATTTCTGCAGTTATCTTGCTACTGCCTGAGGATAAAGCTGTTACCAAGAATAGGATAGGGTAAAGGGATGGATGAATCCTGGATCCTTCATGACATTGTAATACAACTGCATCAGTCAACTCTGTCTATCTCTGAGCTTCCTTGTTGTATGACAGAGTAAATTTCCTCTTTTTTTTTTTATTATTCATAGTGTGAGTAGATTTTATTAATTATTTACAACCAAACCATTCTAACTGATCTGCTGAACATTAGTGCCACTTGGTAACACTGATTTTCCCTAGATTCAGGTAAAATGCTTTCTTCAACTCATCCTGTATTTTCCAGTATAGTTAGAGAACCCTCAGAAGAATACACATGGCTCCAACATTTTAGAAACTCTATCAGGTACCCAGTCCTCAACATCTTGTCAGGATTAGTTTACATCAGAAGCTGCGACTGTCTTCCTTTCAGCCAGATACTCCACTGACCTCCATGGCAAACTCAGGCCAGGTTGGAGAATTCAGTGCTTTCCCTAAGCATGTAAAAATTCCCAGGTGTGAAGATCCTGCTTACTGCTGGTGCCTTATATCTTTTACTTAAGTCTGCTTGAGTTCCGAATCGTTTTGGCTAGACTTCTTGAATAGCTTCCTCATCCCCATATTGCCCTTCTTGCATGTGCTGCTGACCCAAGCTGATGAGACCGCTTCCAAAGTTACCTTCAAGAGCTCGCCTGTTATTTCAACCTCACCTGCCTACCAGAATTCCTGATCCATTCCTTCTCCAACTTTCATATCTTCATTTTTATTTAAAGCACAGTAGAACATATTTATGGGAAGGAAATAAATAGCCCAAAGTACACTGGAGAAATATTTTAGCAGGAGTGACCACAATACTGGTTCATGGTTTTTATGCCTGTTTTCTTTCTTAAGATAAGGAGAATTTATAAGCTGTTAACTTCGTATGCTTTGCACGAACTGTTGTAAAAGTTTCAGATGCAATTGAATGTAGTTTTTTTAACTACTAAATATTCCAAAGAGAGAGGAAAAATTAATAAAAAAGTTTTATCTCAAGAGCAGTTTTTATTAATTAAAATATAACTAGCAATAGCTTATTATATAAAGTTAATAACTTCTTTAATATAGCCATTTGTCATTTATAGACATCAACCCCTTAACTTGAATAATCAACTCTGGTTTCCTTTCAGTCCCATTTAGTCAGGTTTAGGGGTTAGTATGGATTTTTCTCTGGCTTTTGTTTTGTGTAATAACCTTTTGCAATCTGCTTTATGTGCATTTACACATATGAAAAAAGTCCAAATATATTATCAAGCCTTTATTCTTATATGTTGACTATGTGAAATTTAATTTCCTACCCATTAAAATATTTTTCCTGCCGGGTGTGGTGGCTCACACCTGTAATCCCAGCACTTTGGGAGGCCGAGGTGGGTGGATCACCTGAGGTCAGGAGTTCAAGACTAGCCTGACCAACATGGAGAAACCCCATCTCTACTAAAAATACAAAATTAGCTAGGGTGGTAGTGCATGCCTGTAATCCCAGCTGCTCGGGAGGCTGAGGCAGGAGAATTGCTTGAACCCAGGAGGCGGAGGTTGCGGTGAACCAAGATCGCGCCATTGCACTCCAGCCTGGGCAAAAAGAGCGAAACTCCATCTTAAAAAATATATATATATATATATTTTTTCCTTTCAATTAATTGTCAATTAGTTCCTCTTGTTCTTCTTGTAATACACTCCTGAATTACTTTCCTACTTGCTATAAAATTCTATGATACTATTCAGTATGTGTTAGGGACACCCTATCCTCTATCCAGATTTCCAAAGGAATTTTTAAAAAGCAATTTATCATCAAAATTTAAAAAAACCTTTTTTTCTTTTTTTTTGAGACAGAGTCTTGCTACGATGCCCAGGCTGGAGTGCTATGGCATTATCTTGGCTCACTGCAAGCTCCGCCTCCTAGGTTCAAGCAATTCTCCTGCCTCAGCCTCCTCAGTAGCTAGAACTACACGTGTGTGCCACCACACCTGGCTAATTTTTTTTTTGTATTTTAGTACAGATAGGGTTTCACCATATTGGCCAGGCTGATCTTGATCTCCTGACCTCAGGTGATCCACCCGCCTCGGCCTCCCAAACTGCTGGGACTACAGGCTTGAGCCACCATGCCCGGCCCTCACTACTGTGAGTAGTAGAGACTACTACCCTGTCTCTACTAAAAATACAAAAAATTAGCCGGGTGTGGTGGCGCCTGTAGTCCCAGCTATTCAGGAGGCTGAGGCGGGAGAATGGCGTGAACCCAGCAGGCGAAGCTTGCAGTGAGCAGGGATCGCGCCACTGCACTCCAGCCTGAGCCACAGAGCGAGACTCCTTCTCAAAAAACAAAAAACAAACAAAACAAACAAAACACTTTTTTTTTTTTTTTTTGGAGACAGAGTCTCGCTCTGTCGCCCAGGCTGGAGTGCAGTGGCCCGATCTCAGCTCACTGCAAGCTCCGCCTCCTTGGTTTACGCCATTCTCCTGCCTCAGCCTCCTGAGTAGCTGGGACTACAGGCGCCGGCCACCTCGCCGGGCTAGTTTTTTGTATTATTTAGTAGAGAAGGGGTTTCACCGTGTTAGCCAGGATGGTCTCGATCTCCTGACCTCGTGATCCGCCCGTCTCAGCCTCCCAAAGTGCTAGGATTACAGGCTTGAGCCATCGCGCCCGGCACAAAAAACTTTTATGCTTCCAATCATACTATCCAGAAAATGAAAGGCTGGGCATGGTGGCTCATGCCTGTAATCCCTGAACTTTGGGAGGCCAAGGCAGGTAAATCATTTGAGGTCAGGAGTTTGAGACCAGCCTAGCCAACATGGTGAAAGCCCATCTCCATTGCAAAATACAAAAATTAGCCAGGCCTGTAATCCCAGCTACTCAGGAGGCTGAGGCATGAGAATTGCTTGAACCCAGAAGGCAGAAGTTGCAGTGAGCAGAGATCGCACAACTGCACTCCAGCCTGGGCAACAGAGTGAGACTGACTCAAAACAAAACAGAACAAAACAAACAAAAAACCAACTTACATCTATTAGTTATCAATTAAAAAAATTAACCCCCAAAACAACCCAATTAAAAGTGAGCTGAGGAACTGAATAGACATTTCTCCAAAGAAGATATACAAGTGTCCAATAAAGACATGAAAAGATGCTCAGTATTATTAGTAACTGGGAAATGAAAATCAAAACCACAGTGAGATACCACTTCACACTCACTAGACCGGATGGTTATAATAAAAAAAGACAGACAATAGCAATTATCGAGAATTTGGAGAAATTGGAACCCTCATACATTGCTGGTGAGATTGTAAAGGTGTGCAGCCACTGGGAAAATCAGATTGGCAGTTCCTCAAGTGATTAAGTAGAGTTATTATATAACCTAGCAGTTCTACTCCTGGGTATACATCCAAGATAATTGAAAACATATGTCCACATAAAAACTTGTACACAGATGTTCATAACAGCATTATTCACAATAGCCAAAAAGTGGAAACAAACAAATGTCCATCAACTGATGAATAGATAAACACAGGTGGTATGTATTATACAAACAGTGGAATATTTTTCTGTCATTTAAAGGAATGAAGTGCTGATACATGCTATACGTGGATGAAACTTGAAAGCATGCTAAGTGAAAAAAGTCAGACACAAAAAGCTACATATTGTATGATTCCATTTATATGAACTGTCCAGAATTGGCAAATCTATAGTTTGAAAATAGATTAGTGTTGCCAGGAGTTAGAGGGAGAAGGAGCCATGATGAGTGATGTAATGGGTGTAGGATTATTTTTAGGGTGATAAAAATGTTCTAAAATTAGATAACAGTGACTATTATCTGAATAACTAAATGGTTAACTCTGAATATGTTAAAAACCACTGAATTGTATACCTTAAAAGTATGAATTAACTAGGGATGGTGGCACATGCCTATAGTCCCAGCTACTTGGGAGGCTAGAGCTGGAGGGTTGCTTGAGACCAGCAATTCAAGGCTGCAGTGTGCAATGATTGTGCCTTTTTTTTTTTTTTTTTTTTTTTTTTTTTTTTTTTTTTTGAGACGGAGTCTCGCTCTGCCGCCCGGGCTGGAGCGCAGTGGCCGGATCTCAGCTCACTGCAAGCTCCGCCTCCCGGGTTCACGCCATTCTCCTGCCTCAGCCTCCCGAGTAGCTGGGACTACAGGCGCCCGCCACCTCGCCCGGCTAGTTTTTTGTATTTTTTTAGTAGAGACGGGGTTTCACCGTGTCGGCCAGGATGGTCTCGATCTCCTGACCTCGTGATCCGCCCATCTCGGCCTCCCAAAGTGCTGGGATTACAGGCTTGAGCCACCGCGCCCGGCCAATGATTGTGCCTTGAACAGCCACAGCACTCCAGCCTGGGCAACATAATGAGACCCCATCTCTTAAAAAAAAAAAAAAGCTTAAATTAAATTTATATCTATTCAGGTTCTGTTTTATATCTATTCAGGTTCTGTTACAGTAACAAAACTTTAATTCTAGAAATATATTCAGAATTGAGATAAGAAGTATATGGAAAAAAAATAGTCAACAACAATGAATCATGTACAAGTTCACATTTTAGTCTCTCAAGTATTTTGCCCATGATTGATACTCACATGTGTTTTCCCTGAAGTACTTACTGTTCTCTGCATTGAAATAACAAGGTAACTACCCCAGGAGACCTCTCTAAATGTCCTAAAGGAGGTAAAGGGTACCATTAGAGTAATAGACCATCTATTGCCACTGACTAAGGGTGAAGTCAAAATTAGCACTCATCTTTATCTGCTCCATCCAATTTGTTTCCAAGCCTTCATAGATATTTAAAAGGTGTCTCTAGTTATCTACAGAATGCAATATTTTTCTCTTTTATAAAGTACGGTTTTTAAAAAGAATTATTTTAGGAACTTTAGAGTCAAATTAAATTTGCCATTTATTACATTTGCCACCATTCCTTAATAAATATAATGAGAATCCCATAGATGATGAATACTTATAAGAGTATAAGTGAATCTCAGAAAAGATGCTAAACTTCACTGAAAATTAAGGAAGTGTACCTTAATATGCCTTTTTTCTTTTTTCTTATATTTCTTTTTTTTCTTTTCTTTTTACTTTTAGAGACAGGGTCTTGCTGTCTCATCCACGTTGGAGTGCAACAGTGCAATCGTAACTCACTGAAACCTCGAACTCCTGGGCTCAAGTGATCCTTCTGCCACAGCCTCCTGAGTAGCTAGGACTATAGGCACGAGCCACCATGTCCAGCTGTGCACATTAATATAATAACAATAAATTATTTTACCCCTCTCAGATTAGCAAAGATTTAAAAGATTGATAATATTCAGTGTGGAAGAGAGTGTTTGGAATAAGCACTCTCACTTCACTGGTCATGAGAGGATAAAAATATATGCTCATTTTGGGTGGTAATTTGCAATGTTATAATTTTAAATATGTACACTCTTTGACTCAGCATTTCCATTTCAAAAAAATGTGTTTCAGAAAAATGTATATAGATTTGGACAGGATCTTGCTTTGACAGCCAGGCTGGAGTGCAGCAGCATGATCTCAGCTCACTGCAGCCTCAGCCTCCCAGGCTCAAGCAATTGTCCCACATTAGCCTCCCAAGTAGCTGGGACTACAGATGTACACCACTATGCAGGCTAATTTTTGTATTTTTTTGTAGAGACAGGGTTTCATCATGTTGCCCAGGTTGTGAATTTTATTTTATTTATTTATTTATTGAGACCAAGTCTCACTCTGTCACCCAGGCTGGAGTGCAGTGGCATAATCTCGGCTTACTGCAGCCTCCGCCTCCTGGGTTCAAGTGATTCTCCTGGCTCAGCCTCCCAAGTAATTGGGATTACAGGCATGCACCACCATGCCCAGCTAATTTTTGTATTTTTGGTAGAGATGGGGTTTCACCATGTTGGCCAAGCTGGTCTACAACTCCTGACCTCAGGTGATCTGCCTGCCTCGTCTTCCCAAAATGCTGGGATTACAGGCATGAGCTGCCACACCTGGCTAAGTTGTGATTTTTAAAATGTAGTGAATTGTGCTGTCTTTTTAGTCCAAAAATGATTATGTCATTTTTTATTTGTATGCTCTCTTTGCACACTAAAAACCCTTTACCTAGAAAGCAAAACAAGTAGAGGATAAATCTCCAAGTGGACACTATATCTAACACTAATTTTATTTCAACTGGATTAGGAAAGTAAGGTTATTTTGTGTCGCAAATAAACAGTGATTTTAAGTAACCCAAATAAATTTAATTAACTACTGTTCTGTTCCTACAAGGCTTGGGTACTCAGAAATTGAAAGGGCCCTTACAGACCAACACAGATATAATAGTGTCCAGTCATCTTCTATTAATTTAATAAAGAATGTTTATCTAGTTTTATAAGAGACTTTGAAGGCTTAATAAGAATTGTATTTACTCGTGATACTACTTTAAACTCCCAACTCTCAGGAAGTATTACAGAAGTTACTGAAAGCAGCCAGGCGTGGTAGCTCACACCTGTAATCCCAGCACTTTGGGAGGCCGAGGTGGGCAGATCACTTGGGCGGGCCAGGAGTCTGAGACCAGCCTGGCCAACATGGTGAAACCCCATCTCTACTAAAAATATAAAAATTATCCGGGTGTGGTGGCGTGCGTCTGTAATCCCAGCTGCTCGGAGGCCAAGGCAGGCGAATCGCTTGAACCTGGGAGGCAGAGGTTGCAGTGAGCCAAGATCGCGCCACTTCATTCCAGCCTGGGTGACAGAGAAAGACTTTGTCTCAAAAAAAAAAAAAAAAAAAAAGTTAGAGACAAATTAAATAAAATGTATTAGAGATAATATCCTGCATTTAGCTTCAAAGGATTAATTGCTAAATCAATGGCTCTTTTAAACAAGTAGAAGGCCGGGCTCGGTGGCACATGCCTGTAATCTCAGCACTTTGAGAGGCGAGGTGTGCAGATTCTTTGAGCCCAGGAGTTCAAGACCAACCTGGGCAACAAGAGGAAACCCTGTCTCTACAAAAAAATATAAAAATTATCTAGGCATGGTGGTGCATGCCTGTAGTCCCAGCTACTTGGGAGGCTGAGGTGAGAGGATTGCTTGAGACCAGGAGGTCGAGGCTACAGTGAGCCATGATCACACTACTGCACTGCAACCTGGGTGACAGAGTAAGATTCTGTCTCAACATAAATAAATAAATAAAACAAGTAGAAACCTTTTGTCTTTTAGTTGACTAGAAGCTCAATATAAACCATTGGCACAAAAATCATTCTGCACTCTTAGGCTGCATGCATAGAAGATGGTATTCAGGACTGAAGCAGGCAGCATCTAAGATGGGTCATTGCCTATGTGTAATCCTTTGGACTGGACCTAGTGGCTATTCTAACAAATAGAAAATGGCAGATGTGAAGGGATACTCCTTCTGAGATTATAACAAGACTGTGGTTTCTGTCTTAGGTGTCTCTCTCTCTTTTCCTCCTTCCCTCGCTCTGGGATCCCTTGATCTAGAATTAGCAAGCTGCCACGATACATGATGGAGAGGCCTATATGACGTGGTGAGTAATTGAGGTCCTCAATTTAATAGCCCATGAGAAAGTTAAATCTGACAACAACCCATGAGTGAGCTTAAAAGAGGATCCTCAACCCCAATTGAGTTTTTGTTTTTGTTTTTCTTGAGACAGAGTCCTGCTCTATTGCCCAGGCTGAGAGTGCAGTGGTGCTATCTCAGCTCACTGCAACTTACCCCTCTCAGGTTCAAGCAATTCTCGTGCCTCAGACCCCCGAATAGCTAGGACCACAGGAGCATGCCACTATGCCTTGAAAATAATCTGATTGAACTTAATGTCTAATTACACAGTTACCCAGCTCATTTTCTTTTCTTTTCTTTTCTTTTTTTTTTTTTTTTGAGATGGAGTCTCACTCTTTTGCCCAAGCTGGAGTGCAGTGGTGCTATCTCAGCTCACTGCAATCTCTGCCTCCTGGGTTCAAGCTATTTTCCTGCCTCAGCCTCCCAAGTAGCAGTGGTTGCAGGTATGTGCCACCACGCCCAGCTACTTTTTGTATTTTTGGTAGAGACAGGGTTTCGCCATATTGCCCAGGCTGGTCTTGAACTCCTAGGCTCGAGTGATCCGCCCGCCTCAGTCTCCCAAAGTGCTGTGATTACAGGTGTGAGGCCTGGTGCCCAGTTGGGTTTTGAGATGACTACAGCCCTGGCTGATGACTTCAGTGCAACCTCGTGAGAAACGTTGAGCTGTTATGCTTCTCCTGAATTCCTGACCCACAGACTTGTGAGAAATAAATGTTTTGTTGTTGACCTAAATTGTTAATTTTTAAGGTAATTTGTTACTCAGGAATAGGTAATGAATGCAAGGAAAATGAAGTACAGTCATGCCCAGTATCTGACAGGGATTGGTTCCAGGACTCCCACAGATACCAAAACCTAGGGATGCTCAAGTCCCGCAGCTGGCCACATGGAACCTGTGGATATGATGGACCAGCTGTACTAGTAACATGGAACTCAGCAGGGACATCACATCTAGAACATTTATTTATTTTATTTAGTTTTGAGTGCTATCTTTAAGCATGTTGACAATTTGGAGAGTATGGGGGGCGCAGTAAGGATTGAGAGGAAGGTAGAAATCATGTCACAAAAGGAACCTTTGGCACTAGGGTGGGGAAAAAGTATACTTGGGAACACAATCACTACTTTCTGATATCATAAGATCCTGTTGAATGGCTACTAGATACATGGAATTTAAGAGCTAGAGGAGGGATCCAATGGTCCAAACCCCTTCGTCTTACAGACCAGAAAAGTGAGACTCAGCATGATTATGATTCTGACCTAATGTCACATAGTTAGTTACTGGCTAATCTGGGAATCGAATTTTAGATGTCTGATAGAAGCAATAGAAAAGCAATAGGAAGGCCAACTTTAGTCGTGAGAAGAAACTTTCTAGCAATTAGATCTCTTTAAAAATGAAATGAATGAGGCTGGGCACTGTGGCTCACACCTGTAATCCCAGCACTTTGGGAGGCTGAGGTGGGCGGATCATGAGGTCAAGAGATCAAGACCAGCCTGGCGAAAATGGTGAAACCCCGTCTCTACTAAAAATACAAAAAGAATTAGCCGATGTGGTGGAGGGCACCTGTAGTCCCAGCTACTCAGGAGGCTGAGGCAGGAGAATCAATTGAACCTGGGAGGCAGAAGTTGCAGTGAGCCGAGATCGCACCACTGCACTCCAGCCTGGGACAGAACAAGACTCCATCTCAAAAAAAAAAAAAAAAAAGAAATGAATGGACTGCCATACGGTATAGAGGGCTCCCTATAACTTTCTATGGTTTAAAAAATAAGCTGCGGACAGGCGCAGTGGCTCACATCTGTAATCCCAGCACTTTGGGAGGCCAAAGCGTGTGAATCACCTGAGGTCAAGAGTTTGTGGCCAGTCTGGCCAACATGGCGAAACACTGTCTCTACTAAAAATACAAAAATAAACTAGGCATGGTGGCACACACCTGTAATCCCCGCTACTGGTGAGGCTGAGGCAGAAGAATCGCTTGAACCTGGGAGGCAGAGATTGCAGTGAGCTACACTCCAGCTTGGACAAGAGAGTGAGACTCTGTTTAAAAAAAAAAAAAGAAAAGAAAAGAAAATGAGCTGGGTAACTGTGTAATTAGACATTAAATTCAATCAGATTATTTTCAAGCTTCTCATCAACTCTAACATGTGATTCCATATTAATTTTAAGGTTGAAAATGTAAAACAGATAAATATTTTTCATGTCATTGAAAACAAAATTCTAGGCGGGTGCGGTGGTTCATGCCTGTAATCCCAGCACTTTGGGAGGCCAAGGTGAGTGGATGACTTGAGGTCAGGAGTTTGAGACCAGCCTGACCAACACAGAGGAACCCTGTCTCTACTGAATATACAAAATTAGCCGGGTATGGTGGCGCATGCCTGTAATCCCAGCTACTCAGGAGGCTGAGGCAGGAGAATCGCTTGAACCTGGGAGGCGGAGGTTGCAGTGAGCCGAGATCATGCCATTGCTCTCTAGCCTGGGCAATTGAGTGAAACTCGGTCTCAAAACAAACAAACAAACAAACAAACAAACAAACAAAAACTTGGCGTGGTGACACATGCCTGTAGTCCCAGCTACTCGGAAGGCTGAGACAGGAGGATCATTTGAACCCAGGAGTTCAAGGTGGCAGTAAGCCATGATCACACCACTGTACTCCAGCCTGAGTGGCAAAGATCATGTTGCTTAAAAAAAAAAAAAAGTAAATCTCTGAAAGCAAAGAGTTTTCTTTTTCTTTCTTTTTTTCTTTCTTTTTTTTTTTTTTTTTTTTTTTTTGAGATGGAGTCTCCCTCTGTTGCCCAGGCTAGAGTGCAGTGGCATGATCTTGGCTCACCGCAAACTCCACCTTCCAGGTTCAAGAAATTCTCCTGCCTCAGCTTTCCAAGTAGCTGGGATTACAGACGTGTACCACCACGCCCAGCTAAATTTTGTATTTTTAGTAGAGATGGGGTTTTGCCATGTTGGCCAGGCTGGTCTCAAACTCCTGACCTCAAGTGATCCATCCCCCTTGGCCTCCGAAAATGCTGGGATTACAGGTGTGAGCCACCACGCCCGGCCGTGGCTTAATCCTAGTACTTTGGGAGGCCGAGGTGGGCGGATTGCCTGAGGTCAGGAGTTCGAGACCAGCCTGGCTAACATGGTGAAACCCCATCTCTACTAAAAATACAATAATTAGGCCAGGTGCTGTGGCTCACGTCTGTAATCCCAGCTACTTTGGAGGCTGAGGCAGGAGAATTGCTTCAACCCAGGAGGCAGAGGTTGTGGTGAGCCGAGATCGTGCCACTGCACTCCAGCCCGGGTGACAGAGGGAAACTCTGTCTCAAAAAAAAAAAAAAAATTATTAGCCGGGCATGGTAGTGCACGCCTGTAGTCCCAGCTACTCAGGAGGCTGAGGCAGGAGAATTGCTTGAACCCAGGAGGTGGAGGTTTCAGTGAGCCGAGATCACAACATGCACTCCAGCCTGGGCAACAGAGCAAGACCCTGTCTCCAAAAAAATAAAAAAATAAGAAATGAAAAGGGATTAGATCTGGATTGGTGGCCCTAATTGAAAAGAAAATTTAAAAAAAGGAAATGAAAAGGGAAGAGAAGAGCATATATTTTTAGATTTAGATTATTTGTAGAAATACAAAGGGATCCTACAGTGAAATATGCCCTTCTGAAATTATCAATAGAGAACATATTCTTGTCCTATTCACATCATAATTAATAAGTTTAAGAATTACGTATATAGAGCAATGGGTAGTCGCTGTAGAAATTCTGTGTATAATTCTCTTTAAAGATAAAGGCTGGGTGCGATGACTCACCTGTAATCCCAGCACTTTGGGAGGCCGAGGTGAGCAGATCACCAGAGGTCGGGAGTTGGAGACCAGCCTGACCAACATGGTGAAACCCTGTCTCTACTAAAAAATACAAAAATTAGCCGAATGTGGTGGTGGGCCTCTGTAATCCCAGCTACTTGGGAGGCTGAGGCTGGAGAATTGCTTGAACCCAGGAGGTGGAGGTGCCAGTGACCAGAGATTGTGCCATTGCACTCCAGCCTGGGTAACAAGATCAAAACTCTGTCTCAAAAAAAAAAAGTAATTTAAAAATCAGAAGATAGGCCAAGAGATAATTCCTGCAATTAAAGTGCTATACTGACAGTAACAGCATGTATCACCCCTACTTTATCACCCACAATACAATAAGTCAACAAGGAGTTGAGCAGCTCAACTAGAACAAAGATTGCAAACTATACTTAACAATTATATTAGAAGTGTTTGTTTAGAAGGACGATTGTGAATGTTTTCTCATTTATAAGATCCTCAGGAATAAAAAAAATCACATTCTGATTTAAGTTGCTTTGTAGTTAGAAATAATTATTTCTCACTGTAAAGTACTTTGCTCAGTAATGAAACGTTATTTAGAAATAAATTACAACATTTGTAAACCTGGAGGCTCATATTCATGACAGGATGTGCCCTTCCCCATCTCAGTAATGGCAACTGAATTCTTCCAGTTGATCAGGCATAAAACTTTAGAATTTTTCTCAACTCTTATCTTTTCCATACCTAAAACCCATCTTCAAAATATATTCAGAATCTGAACGCTTCTCACCACTTCCGCTGCTACAACCCTGGTCAAAGCCATCATCGTCTCTTGCCTAGATTTTCCTAGCTAGCCATTCTACTTTAGCTCTTGCCCCAGACCTTTATTCTCAATCCAGCAGCCACAGCATTTCTTTTAAAATATATGCCAGCAGCCCTCCTGAATCCTAGCGCTTCGAGACCTTCCACGGTGGAGGGGCGTTTTTCAAGTATAAGGTGACATGTTTTTCAGCATATTTCAAGTATCAGGTGAATTGCAGTTTGAATGAGTAATGGACCAGACAACCCCTAGGCATAGGTAAAAGTAGGTATTTGCCTAAGCCAATATGTACAGAGAAAAATTAAAAATTTCTTAACTATAGTTTAGTGAAACTAGAAAAATATTTGTGTGTTTTATGAACCTCCGTAAACTTCCTTTACCTGACTTCAGCAAAGATTCAGGGATTAAAAATAAACCAAAATCCAATACACAGACATCAGAATATCACAGAATTTCATCAACTAATCTCAAATTGAAAAATTTGCAGATTCACTTAAGATTGCCACAGCTAATTTTTATTTTTATTTTTATTTTTATTTATTTTTTGAGATGGAGACTGTTACCTCCGCTTCCCAGGTTCAAGCGATTCTCTGTCCTCAGCCTCCTGAGTAACTGGGACTACAGGTGCACACCACCATGCCTGGATAATTTTTGTATTTTTAGTAGAGATAGGATTTCATTACGTTGGCCAGGCTGGTCTCGAAATCCTGACCTCAGGTGATCCACCTGCCTTAGCCTCCCAAAGTACTGGGATTACAGGCATGAGGCACTGTACCTGGAGTTTTCTGTTTTCTATATAGCAGCAATATTGGTGTATCTCTTTTGAATGGAATGGTCTGGATATAGGGGTTTTATAAACACTGAGTTTCTTTCTTTCTTTCTTTCTTTTTTTTTTGAGACAGGGACTCACTCTGTTGCCCAGGCTGGAGTGCAGTGGTGCAATCACAGCTCACTGCAGCCTCGACCTCCCACATTCAGTTGATCCTCCCACCTCATCCTCCCGACTAGCTGGGACTACAGGCATGCACCAGGATGCCTGGCTAATTTTTGGTATTTTTTGTAGAGACAGGTTTCCATCATATTGCCAACCAGCTGCTGGATGGTCTCCAACTCCTAGACTAAAGCCATCTGCCCACCTCAGCCTCCCAAAGTACTGGGATTACAGGCGTGAGCCACCACACTCGGCTGGAGGATCTTGAGCTCTTTTCTTTGTCTCTCTGTTTTTTTTTTTTCTTTTCCCAGAGATGGGGTCTTGCTCTGTCACACACGCTAGAGTGCCATGGTGCAGTCATAACTCACTGAAGCCTTGAACTTTCTTTCTTTCTTTCTTTTCTCCCTTCCCTTCCCTTCCCTTCCCTTCCCTTCCCTTCCCTTCCCTTCCCTTCCCTTCCCTTCCCTTCCCTTCCCTTCCCTTCCCTTCTCTTCCCTCCCCTCCCCTCCCCTCCCCTCCCCTCCCCTCCCCTCCCTTTCCCTCCCCTTCCCTTCCTTTTCTTTTCTTTCCTTCTTTCTTTTTCTTTTCTTTTCTTTTATTCCCTCCCTCCCTCCCTTCCTTCCTCCCTCCCTTCCTTCCTCCCTCTCCTCTCTCCCTCCCTCCTTCCCTCCCCTCCCCTCTCCTTCCCCTCCCCTCCCCTCCCCTCTCCTTCCCCTCCCCTCCCCTCCCCTTCCCTTCCCTTAGACAGAGTTTCACTCTTGTGGCCCATCCCTTCCCTTCCCTTTCCTTCGTGAGACAGAGTCTGGCTCCTGTGGCCCAGGCTGGAGTGCAATGGCGCAGTCCTGGCTCACTGCAACCTCCGCCTCCTGGATTCAAGCGATTCTCCTGCCTTAGCCTCCCAAGTAGCTGGGATTACAGGCACCCGCCACTATGCCCGGCTAAAAGTGCTGGTTTTACAGGCGTGAGCCACCACCCTTCTGGCCTCTGAATTTCTTTTTCTTTTTCTTTCTTTCTTTTTTTTTTTTGAGATGGAGTCTCACTCTGTCACCCAGTCTGGAGTACAGTGGTGCGATCTCAGCTCACTGCAACCTCCACCTCCCGGGTTCAAGCGATACTTGTGACTCAGTCTCCCGAGCAGTTGGGATTACAGGCATGTGCCAAAAAGCCCGGCTAATTTTGTATTTTTAGTAGAGACGGTGTTTCACCATGTTGGCCAGGCTGATCTCCAACTCCTGGGCTTAAGTGATCTGCCCGCCTCGGCCTCCCAAAGTGCTGGGATTACAGGTGTGAGCCACCACGGCCGATTCCCGGCCCTGAATTTCTTTAAGATCTGAAATCAGGCCGGGGGTGGTGGCTCATGCCTGTAACCCCAGCACTTTGGAAGGCCAAGGCAGGTGGATCACCTGAGGTCGGGAGTTCGAGACCAGCCTGGCCAACATGGAGAAATCCCGTCTCTACTAAAAATACAAAATTAGTTGGGCATAGTGGTGCATGCCTGTAATCCCAGCTACTTGGGAGGCTGAGGCAGAAGAATCACTTGAACTCGGGAGGCTGAGGTTGCATGAGCTGAGATGGTGCTATTGCACTCTAGCCTGGGAAACAAGAGCAAAACTCCATCTCAAAAAATTTAAAAACAGAAAGAAAAATCTGAAATCAAAGTTGGTAATGAAACAGAAGCATCTTTTAATAAAACGCAGTTAAATAAATTTAATAAAATGCCTATTTAAATTCTTTTTTTTTTTTTTTTTTTTTGAGATGGAGTTTTGCTCTTATCCCAGCTGGAGTGCAATGGCGTCATCTTGGCTCACCGCAACCTCCACCTCCCAGGTTCAAGCGATTCTCCTGCCTTGGCCTCCCAAGTAGCTGGGAATACAGGCAAGCGCCACCACGCCTGGCTAATTTTTGTATGTTTAGTAGAGACGGGATTTCTCCATGTTGGTCAGGCTGATCTTGAATTCCTGACCTCAGGTGATCCGCCCGCCTTGGCCTCCCAAATTGCTGGGATTACAGGCATGAACCACTGCGCCTGGCCAAGATGTTTTATTCTGAAATGCATCATATATATGGAGCACAGTGTTAAATGTATAGATATAGTTTAAATAATCATGATAAATCTATGTAACCACCACCTGGGTGAAGAAGTAGCATTAACAGTCTGGGTGCGGTGGCTTATGCCTGTAAACCCAGAACTTTGGGAGCCAAGGCGGGAGGATCACAAGGTCAGGAGTTCGAGATCAGCCTGGCCAATATGGTGAAACCCTGTCTCTACTAAAACATATAAAAGTTAGCTGGGCCTGGTGGCGCACGCTTGTCGTCCCAGCTACTTAGGAAGCTGAGGCAGGAGAATCGCTTGAACTTGAACTTGGGAGACAGAGGTTGCAGTGAGCCAGGATCATGCCACTGCACTCCAGCCTGAACGACAGAGCGATACTCCGTCTAAAAAAAAAAAAAAAGAAAAAGAAAACATACACAGGAAAACATTTTTGAGACCTTGAATGTCTGAAAATATATTTGTTCAATGCCCATTCTCTTTGTAAAATACTATATTAAATTTATTACAAATCAGCAGACAACATCATTGCTGATGATAAGACACTGAGGGCATACTATGGGCACATAATTGCACACTGATTTAACCGTACTGACTGTCTACAGCTGATATCTGGGTTTTTTTGGTTTTTTTTTTTTGAGACAGAGTCTTGCTCTATGACCTAGGCTGGAGTGCAATGGCTCAATCTCA
Source organism: Macaca fascicularis (assembly GCF_037993035.2). Lineage (NCBI taxonomy): Eukaryota > Metazoa > Chordata > Mammalia > Primates > Cercopithecidae > Macaca > Macaca fascicularis. The sequence goes on along the minus strand of NC_088379.1, from coordinate 155,970,843 downwards.
GCTCACTGCAATCTTTGCTGCCTGGGATCAAGTGATCCTTCCACCTCAGCCTCCCAAGTAGGTGGGACTACAGGCGTGTGCCACCATGCTCGGCTAAATTTATAATTTTTTATAGAGATGATGTCTCACTATATTGCCCAGGCTGATCTTGAACGCCTGCGCTCAAGTGATCCTCCTGCTTCAGCCTCCCAAAGTGCTGGGATTACAGGTGTGGGTCACTGCACCTGGCCCTGATATCTGTTGTGACTTGTGCCTCTATTCTGGCTGGTCAGGGCCCTCGCCTAGTTTTTACATATTTTTAAAATGTCATCCCTGAAAATATTATTAATACCAAGAACAAGATAAAGTGGGTAGCTGTCACCATTTTGTAAATAATAGCTAATTTATTAGACAAGGAAATGAAATAAGAGATATAAATATTAGGAAGAAATCATCATTACTTACAGATGATTTGACTTTCTATCATCTGCTCAGAATTTTTGCATTTCGCTGTGGCCCCAGGAACTATCTCATCCTCATACCTGACCTCTGAGTTGCTGCTGGTGAAAATCCCAGTGCTATGTATTTGTTTATGGTTTTCTGGTCGGAGGAGGAGGGGGGTGAGTGAAGCCAGTTTGCCTCTATGCTGCCATTTTGGAACTGGAAGTCCTCAATCTCCATTCTTGCTTGGTAATTTCTAAGGACAAAATTCTAGGTTGGAGATCATTTTCAGGATTTTGAAGGCATTTCTCTTGCTTCTTGAAAAGCTGTCTTCTTGTTTCCAGTCCTGCTGTTGGGAAGTCCAGAGCTGTTTTGTTTCTTCATTCTTTGTATATAACCAAACTGTTTCCTTTGTTTTCCCCTGGAAGTTATTCGAATTTCTTTGTCCAGTTGTTCTGAAGCTTCAAAATGGGTGACTTGTTATGAATCTATCTTCGTCAGTTTTCCTCAGCACTTGGTGGGCCCTTTTAATCGGAACCCTCAAGTTCTTAAACTGGTGATTTTTCTTAAGTTATTTTGATTATTTGCTTTGTTCTACTTTTTCTGTTCCTTTGGTTTTGTTATCTGTTTTCTCCTATTTCCACCTCTGTTTTGTTTTGTTCTATTTTTATTAATACTTCATCTTCTCCTCTACTAAGAGTTGTTTTTTTGTTTCTATCATGTCTTTAATTCCCAATGACTCTTTTTTTCTCTGAGAACTCCTGTTCTATGTCATCCTATTCTTGTTTTGTAGATGCTGTATATATTTTTTTATAACTCTAAGGATATTAATGACTTTTTTTTTCTTTCTAAAGTTTTATTTTCCCTGAATAGTCTTTAATTCCTCCTGATTGCTTTTTTCTTTCTTTCTTTTCGTTTTTTTATTTTTATTTTTTAAATAGAGATGAGGTCTTCTGTGTTGTCCAGGCTGTTCTGGAACTCCTGGCCTCAAGTGACCCTCTTGCCTCGGCCTCCCAAAGTGCTGGAATTACAAACATGAACCACTGCACCCAGCCCAGATTGCTTCTTTCTGTTTGTATTTCCCTGTATTTTTCATATTAGAAGACTTTCTCAATGACTTGTAAACTTTTATTTTATTATTATTTTTTTAGACGGAGTCTCCCTCTGTCATCCAGGCTGGAGTGCAGTGGCATGATCTCGGCTCACAGCAACCTTCACCTCTCAGGTTCAAGTAATTCTCCTGCCTCAGCCTCCTGAGTAGCTGGGACTACAGGCATGGGTCATCACACCTGGCTAATTTTTGTATTTTTACTAGAGACAAGATTTCACCATGTTGGCCAGGCTGGTCTCGAACTCCTGACCTCAGGTGATCTGCTCACCTTGGCCTCCCAAAGTGCTGGGATTAAAGGCGTGAGCCACCCTGCCAAGCTGGTAATCCTCGATCACATAATCATATGATTAAAGCATGGCAATTTACCCCCATGATTAAGCGTGAGAGAGTAAAAACTCAATGGAAGTGCAAAACATGGGGCTTTATTTTTTTTAAAGAGACAGAGTGTTGCTATGTTGCCCAAGCTGGCCTCTAGGCCTCTAATTCTTGGGCTCAAGCAATCCTCCCACCTCAGCCTCTAGAGTAGCTGAGACTACAGGCTTGTGCCACCGGGTGTGGCTTGCATATGGGGCTTGCTGACTTTACAATTCATTACAGAGTGCCTGGAGTGGGCAAGTTCACCAGGAAGAAACTTCCGATCTCCTGCTAGGTGGACAAATGCCTAGTTGCTAGCATTCTGGATGATAAGTGAGGGGAGAGGAATGGGGAGGTCTGTGCAGTAAACATTCAACATACATAAGCACTAAGTCCCGCTATTTGGGATATAAGACCTATAACTCAACTGTGCAGGGAACTTTCATAGTCTGAAGACTTTTGGTTTTACTTTTATCAGAGAATAAATGTCTGGTCTTATTACTTAGACATGTTTGCAAAGTTTGACATTGCTTGCTATATTTCTTTACCTGTTTATTTTATTTTTATGATGGAGCCTTGCTCTGTCGCCCAGGTTGGAGTGCAGTGCCGTGATCTTGGCTCACTGCAAGCTCTGTCTCCCACGTTCATGCTATTCTCCTGCCTCAGCCTCTGGAGTAGCTGGGACTACGGCTCCCGCCACCACACCCAGCAAATTTTTTGTATTTTTAGCAGAGATGGGGTTTCACCGTGTTAGCCAGGATGGTCTCGATCTCCTGCCCTCGTGATCCACCCACCTTGGCCTCCCAAAGTGCTGGGATTACAGGCATGAGCCACCGTGCCCGGCTACCTGTTTCTTTTTTTTTAGACAGAGTCTCGCTCCCTCCCCCAGGCTGGAGTGCAATGGCGTGATCTCGGCTCACTGCAACCTCCGCCTCACAGGTTCAAGAGATTCTCCTGCCTCAGCCTCCCAAGTAGCTGGGATTACAAGCGCTCACCACCACGCCCGGGTAATTTTTGTATCTTCAGTAGAGATAGGGTTTCACCATGTTGGACCAGGCTGGTCTAGAACTCCTGGCCTCAGGTGATCTGCCCTCCTTGGCCTCCCAAAGTGCTGGGATTACAGGCGGAAGCCACCACCCTCCTCCTCTTTACTTGTTTCTTAATTCGAAGTCACTTATTCTTGAGATCAGAACTAACAGTGGAGAAGGATGGTGAAGCATTCATTCCTATGCTAAGGGCTCTGGTGGGTCCCTCCTTTGGTATATCAAGAAGTGGGCCATTGTCTCTAGCAAACTTTTTCTTCATAAAAACTTACCTGTTATATGTGTCATTTCTTTGGGACCGTGGTGACATGAGTAGTAACAATTCATAGGTAAAATTATCAAGAGTGACGTAATACAGTTAAAGTGTTTGCATGCTAAGAAAGCCTTTAATGACTAATCCCACTGTTGACTTTGAAGGTGTGGTAGAACACTGATGGGGAGATGATTTTTGTCCCATTTTATCACATCACTTATGCGTAGGTTCAGTATGTATAAGATTCAATAAAATGTTGAGATGTGTCAAAGTATCCCCAAATTTTACACACACACAAACCTGAAACTGTTTCTCTTTTATTATAGTTTATCCTATATAATCGAAAAATCATTAGTAAATGTATTTTTTATCACAAAACATATAAAGAAATAGTTACAAATGTTTTTGTCATCCCTCACCACATGAACACTCATTATTTTTAAAAAATGAAAGTGGCCAATTTCATAAAGCTGGGCTTTTGTGATATGTAAGAAACAGTAACTGAAAGGTTTACTGAAACTGCACTTAGAGGCAAAGACAAATGCCTCTGCAAGGTGGCTTCTAAATATACATGGGACACATAGTTATTAGTGACTGTCTGACTCAGTTCAGCCAAAGCTAATGAGGGAAAAGGGCAAGGAGCTGTTAAGTGGAAATTTGTACCTTTCACTTTTGGGTTTTATTTCTGGATCCATCAGGAAGAGAAGCATTTTGAGATAGGATACTGTTTATACTTAACACATTCTAGACATGGAAAAAGATACACCCTTCTTTCTTTAACTTAGTACTTTCTTTGACTTAGTATCATCAAATTTCATCCCCCTCAGAAACAATTTTTTTTTCATTTTTAAAATAGTTTTCTTTTTGCGTGAAGAAATAATTTAGGCTGGTTACGGTGGCTCATGCCTGTAATCCCAACACTTTGGTAGGCCAAGGTAGGCGGATCACTTCAGGTCAGGAGTTTGAGACCAGCCTGGCCAACATAGTGAAACCCAGTCTACTAAAAATACAGAACATCAGCCGGGTGTGGCACGCCTGTAGTCCCAGCTACTCAGGGGTTTGAGGCTGGAGAATTGCTTGAGCCAGAAGGCAGAGGCTGTAGTGAGCCGAGATCCTGCCACTGCCCTCCAGCCTGGGTAACAGAGCCAGAACCTGTCTCAAAAAAAAAAAAAAAAAAAAGGTCCTACAGTTTAATAAAGATTTTCACTAAGAGTTTCCCCTAATTATATTTATTTTTTCCACAGTATTTTTTTGATACAGGGTCTCACTCTGTCGCCTATGCTGGAATGCAGTAGTGCAATTTCTCACTGCAGTCTCACTGCAGCCTCAACCTGCGTCAGCTTCTGAGTAGATGGGACTAAGAAAGAGACTGGTGCCACCATGCCAGGCTAAGTTTTGTATTTTTTGTAGAGACGGGTTTTTGCCATGTTGCCCAGGCTAGTCTCGAACTCCTGAGCTCAAGTGATCCACCTGCCTTGGCCTCCCAAAGTGTTGGGATTACAGGCGTGGACCACCGCACCCAGACCTAAATGTTTTGATTTTTTTTTTTTTTCCCCTAGACAGAGTCTTGCTCTGTCACCATGGCTGGAGTGCAATGGCACGATTTCGGCTCACTGCAGTTATTTCAATGAATATAAAAGTTGAAAGCTGAAAAGAACTGCAGATTATCTGTTAAATTAGCCATTTTTAATATTTTTGTACATTGTTTTGCTATTCAAAGACATTTATATGGCCAGGTGTGGTGGCTCATGCCTGTAATCCTAGCATTTTGGGAGGCCAAGGTGGGCAGATTGCTTGAGGCCGGGAGTTCAAGACCAGCCTGGGCAATATGGTGAGATCCCATCTCAATTATTAAAAAAAAATAATAATAAAAGAAATATATTTAGAAATAAAAAGAAATATACTCAGGTCGGGCACGGTGGCTCATACCTGTAATCCCAGCACTTTGGGACGCCAAGGCAGGAGGATCGCCTGAAGTCAGGATTTGGAGACCAGCCTGGCCAACATGGTGAAACCCCTTCTCTATTAAGAATACAAAAAGTTAGCAGGGCGTGGTGGTGCACGCCCGTAATCCCAGCTACTCAGAAGGCTGAAGCAGGAGAGTCTCTTGAATCTGGAGGCGAAGGTTACAGTGAGGCGAGATCATGCCATTGCACTCCAGCCTGGGCAACAAGAGTGTAACTGAGTCTCAAAAAAAAAAAAAAAAAAAAAAAAAAAACCATATTCAAAGATAGTTATAGAATGAAATGAATGAAAGAAAATGTGTATCAGATAAACACAAATTAGACTTACGCAAGCAATCAGTGAATAAATTGAGAGTGCTTTTTATGAGCCAGGCACTGTTCTAGGAGCTAGAAATTCAGTAAGATCAAGATGGAGGCCATGACCTCCAGGAGATTCCCTGTTGGTAAGAAAAGGCAAGATTCTTGGGATTCTTCCTCTCCTTAACCAGGAAACCATTTATTGAGCACCTATCGTCAGGCCCCATAAGGCCCCTGGGGCTAGCACTGACACGAAAGCGGGGCAGGGAAGTGCTAGGTAGAGAAGAGAGGGGTCCCTGGCTAGGGCTCCACCCCCAGGCCTGTGCCCACGAACCTAGGTGAGGACGGGCATTTTTGTTTTCCTGTCTAAACGTTGCATTTCTCAAGACCATTCTGGTCCGCCATGCCCCCATCCTGTGCCTGTAAAAGCACCCGAGACCCTGGCAAGCCAGCAGGAGCGGCTCCACTTGGAGAGGAACACACAGGCGGGAAAACACACAAGCGGCTGGGCCCTGGCGGAAGAGCACACCTACTTCCGCCATTCCGAAGAGACTGCAGCAGGCCGTCCTCCAGCAGGCAGTCCTCCAGCAGGCAGTCCTCCAGTGGGACCACGGAGAGTTTGGCCAAGATGGTTGGAGGAGAGGCCCGACTCCAGGAGAAAACCACTTCCCACTCCACCTCCCTTCTGGCTCTCCTCTCTGCTGAAAGCTACTTCCGCTAAGTAAAACCTTACACTCATTCCCCAATCTAACGTGTCCTCTGATTCTTCCGCTACACCATGGCGAGAAACTCCGCGACACAGAAAGCTCTCCTCACAATAAGGCAGGGGTCTAAGTGAGCTAACACAAGCTGCCTGCGGATAGCTAAAGTGAAACAGCACACGGTAACACCGCCCCCTGGGGCCTCGGAAGCTGTAACTCCATCCCAGCGGTAGCAATCCGACATCATGCCTTAGTGGACTGGCAAATTACTGCATTTCCTGGAGTTTCAGGGCGACTTGTGATATTTAAAAGCTCAAATGTTAAATTACGGGATGCTGGATCTCTCTGGTAAGCACTATGTTTGGGGTAAAAACAGGCTGTCATGAGAGCACATTGGAAGGACACCCTCCTGGGGGAGGTCTCAAAATAGACAAACAAACAAAAACAAAGCAGAAGAGATTGGGCAAGTAGGAGAAGGTTAGAGAGGGAAGCTTGCTTCTTTTGTTTTTTTTTTTTTTTTTTTTTTTTTGTTTTTTTTTTTTTTTTGAGACGGAGTCTTGCTTTGCCCCAGGCTGGAGTGCAGTGGCGCAATCTCGGCTCACCGCAACCTCCACCTCCTGGGTTCACGCCATTTCTCCTGTCTCAGCCTCCCGAGTAGCTGGCACTATAGGCGCTCGGCACTACGCCTGGCTAATTTTTGGTATTCTTTAGTAGAGACGGGGTTTCACTGTGTTAGCCAGGATGGTCTCGATCTCCTGACCTCGTAATCCGCCCGCCTCGGCCTCCTAAAATGCTGGGATTACAGGCGTGAGCCACCGCGCCCGGCCGGGAAACTTGCTGCATTAGAGGAGCCACAGGTATTTCAGTAGAACTAGCGCCTGAGAAGGGACTTTGAACCTTTTTGGTGTCACAGTCTACTTTGTCCATCTGGTAAAACCTACGCACTTGTCTCAGAATAATGGCTTTAAATGTATAAAGTAGGAAGCTATTATATTGCAGTGCAGTTACCAGAATATTTAAAATACAAGTGCAATATATCTATGTATTTGTCAACCCATTAATAAGAAGGTCTAGCAGTGGGTATAACTACTATAATTTCACAGTAACGATGAAGATAAATAACGTTTTAAGATATTTGTAGTAACCAGGTGTGGTGGAGTGCACATGTATTCCCAGCTACTCAGGCTGAGGCAGGAGGATCATTTGCATCCAGGAGCTTGTGGCTGTAGTGTGCTATGATCATGCCTGTGAAAAGCCACTGCACTCCAGCCTGGGCAACCTTGTGAGACCCTGTCTGTAAAAGTTAAAAAAAAAATTTTTTTTTTTAAAGATGTCTTTGGCCGGGCGCAGTGGCTCACGCCTGTAATCTCAGCACTTTGGGAGGCTGAGGCGGGTGAATCACCTGAGGTCGGGAGGTCGAGACCAGCTTGACCAACATGGCGAAACACCATCTCTACTAAAAATACAAAATTAGCCGGGCGTGATGGCGCGTGCCTGTAATCCCAGCTACTTGGGAGGCTGAGGCAGGAGAATCGCTTGAACCTGGGAGGTGGAGGTTGCGGTGAGCCGAGATTGTGCTGTTGCACTCCAGCCTGGGCAACAAAAGCAAAATTCCATCTCAAAAAAAAAAAAAAAAAATTTCAAGAACTGGGATGTCTTGCGAAAATGACTTCTGTTGGTTGTAGAGTCACAGCTGTTGTTAATAATACTAGAGTTTATTGCCTATATTCATAATAGGAGGAAATCTTAAATTTCAATTAGAGATTAGTAAACTGAGTTTTTTTTTTGTTTTTTTTTTTTTTGCATCCAAGTTCAATCTACCATAGATCCCAGGTTATGACCCCCTGGTTTTAGGTTATAGTTTCTAAACAGGGCTTCCTGCCTTCAGTCAGATGTACCTCTATTCCAGTTGTCCAGTTGTCTAGTTTGGGAATGTAAGAGACTTCAGTATAAGTCTCTTTCCACTCCCTTACTACTCCTCTTTTTCCCAAACAGAACTTGTCAAACAGAATCCTGTTTTGCCTTCTCACTCGCAGCTTTTTTCTGATTGGAAACCTCTTTGACTCTATCCCTTCTCTGCCTCAGTCATCACCTCCTTCAGAAATCTGTTCATGGCCGGGTGCAGTGGCCTGTAACCTGTACATACATGTTACATGTGGCCTCACGTCTGTAATCCCAGCACTTTGGGAGGCCAGGGTGGGCGGATCACTTGAGGTCAGGAGTTTGAGACCAGCCTGGCCAACATGGTGAAACCCCATCTCTACTAAAAATACAAAAATTAGCCTGGTGTGGTGGTGGGCTACTCGGGAGACTGAGGCACAAGAATTGCTTGAACCTGGGAGGTGGAGGTTGCAGTGAGCCAAGATTGTGCCACTACACTCCAGCCTGGGTGACAGAGCGGAGACTCTGTCTCAAAAGAAAAGAAAAGAAATCTGACTTAACATCTACCTGGTTCCTGGCCTCACACTGGGAGAGACAGATAATTAAACATGTCTTTGTAACACAATGTGAGAACTGCTTTATCCATTGTTTTATTTCCAGAGTTTGCACCGTGCCTGAACAGTACCTGCTTAGTGCTTAAGTGTTACACAGCTCCAGAGGGTGCATTCACACTGTATTCTTTGTGAATGGGCCCTACACCCCGACCCTCCCCCAGAGTTCTGTAACTATTAGCCCTGGCCTGACAGTATTTTATTGATGAATAAACAAGTGAATAAGTGGCCTCAACTGGGTGTGGAAAAATCCTGCAGGTACTGAATTTGGGCAGGAAGCATTCTTGGATTATGTGTACAGTCCTGTGTTCTTAATGACCAGGATATGTTCTGAGAAAGGCATCATTAGGTGATTTTCTTGTTGTGGGAACATCACAGAGTGCACTCAAACGAACCTAGATGGTAGAGCCTACTGCACACCTAGGCTACATGGTATATAGCCTATTGCACCTGGGCTGTACACCTAAGCAGCATGTTACTGTACTGAATACTGTCGACAACTGTACCACATAAAAATATGATATAATCTTTAAAATTTTTAATTTAAATTTTTTAAATAAATAAAGATGAGGTCTCACTATGCCACCCAGGCTCGTCTAGAACTCCTTGGTTCAGGCGATCCTCCTGCCTCTGCCTCCTTAAGTGCTGAGATTACAGATTTGAGCCACCTCACCTGGCCTGGTATTATAATCTTATAGGACCACCACAGTATATGTGGTCCATCGTTGAACAATTATTATGCAGCACATGACTGTACTGTTTTTTAAGTTAATCATCATAATTTTTTTTGTGTGTCTACGTATTATAATTTAGAAGCGTTGAGTATTTCAAGGGCTTAAAAAAAGCCACTTATTTTTCTGAATATAGAAGTATTACAGGCTGGGCACAGTGGCTCATGCCTGTAATCCCAGCACTTTGGGAGGCCAAGACAGGCAGATTGCTTGAGACCAGGAGTTCAAGACCAGCGTGGGCAACATAGCAAGACCCCATCTCTACTAAAAATAAAAAACCCAGCATGGTACATACCTTTTGTCCCAGCTACTCAGGAGGCTGAGGCTGCAGTGAGCCATGATTTTGTGATTATGACACTATACTCCAGCTTGGGTGACAGATTAAGACCCTGTCTGGGAAAAAAAAAAGCATTACAAATGCATTTGTAGGAAACTTGAAAAATATGGTAAAATATACAAAACTAAAATCAAAAGTCACCCCAAAACAATCTTACGACTGAACAGAACTGTCTTGGGGTATTTTATACCAATGGCATTTAATTACAATTATAAACCAGATTGAATAGATATTTGCACAGTTTTCTTTCTGTGGTTTTTGATTTTTTTTTTTTTTTTTTTTTTTAAGACAGACTCTTGCTCTGTTGCCCAGGCTGGAGTGCAGTGGCGTAAAAATGGCTCACTGCAGCCTTGGCCTCCTGGGCTCAAGTGATTCTCCCGCCTCAGCCTCCCAAGTAGCTGGGACTACAGGCACACACCACAACACACAGCCAATTTTTGTATTTTTTTTGTAGATATGGAGTCCCACTATGTCACCCAGGCTGGTCTTGAACTATCGGCCTTAAACATTCCTCCCATCTTGGCCTCTGCAAGTGCTGGGATTACAGGCATGAGTCACCATGACTGGCCTGCACACTGATTTTTGATTCCAAAAGTGTTAATTGTGTAAGACATACAGAATATATAGTTACCATGGAGATGTGGTTTTTCTTTTGTTAATTCTTTAACTTTGCAAATATTCTCTGAATGTGAAACATGAGTAAGACACTGGAGTGGACATTCTGGGTAATGTAAAGATAAATTGGACATTGATCCCATTACCCAGGCACTTACAGGCTGTTGGAGAGATCAGACACATTTGGAACCTTAATACAGTCATGCACTGCAGAGCAGCCTTTCTGTCAACAACTGACTGCATGGTGGTTCCGTCAGATTATAATGGAGCTGAAAAATTCCTATTGCCTAGTGATATTGTAGCTGTTGTAATGTCGTACTGCAATTATTTAATTTTAAAATATATTGTAGCCTAAGTGTTCAGTGTTTATAAAGTCTACAGTAGTATGCTGTAATGTCCTAGGCCTTCACATTCACTCACTACTTACTCATTGACTCACCTAGAGCAGCTTCCAGTCCTGCAAGCTATATTCATGGTGAGTCTATTTTTTCCTTGGAGATGGTTTTTTCGCTAGATATGTAGTCTCACTGTGTTGCTCAGTTTGGACTGAAATTCCTGGGCTCAAGTGCTCCTTTTGACTCAGCCTCCTGAGTACCTGGTACTACAAGCATGTGCAACTATACCTGGCTCATCTTTAAATCTTTCATACCATATTTTTATTGTACTTTTTCTATGTATAGATACAGAAATACCATGGTGTTACAATTGCCTATAGTATTTACTACAATGACATACTGATGTACATCATACAGTACATCATAACGAAGAACATCATACAGTTCTTCGCCTAAGGATGCATTTCTCAGAAAGTATCCCTGTTCTTGACACATGATTGTACAAGGCAGTAAGGTCATATGATATAAGAAAGCCACAGTAACCCAGAGTGAACTTTTTTGTTTTTTTGAGATGGAGTCTTGCTCTGTCGCCTAGCCTGGAGTGCAGTGGTGTGATCTCAGCTCACTGCAACCTCCGCCTCCTGGGTTCAAGCGATTCTCCTGCCTCAGCCTCCCAAATAGCTGGGATGACAGGTGTGTGCCATCACATCTGGCTAATTTTTGTATTAGTAGAGATGGGGTTTCTTTTTTTTTTTTTTTTGAGACGGAGTCTCGCTCTGTCGCCCAGGCTGGAGTGCAGTGGCCGGATCTCGGCTCACTGCAAACTCCGCCTCCGGGTTCACGCCATTCTCCCGCCTCAGCCTCCCAAGTAGCTGGGACTACAGGCGTTCGCCACCTCGCCCGGCTAGTTTTTTGTACTTTTTAGTAGAGACGGGGTTTCACCGTGTTAGCCAGGATGGTCTCGATCTCCTGACCTCGTGATCCACCCGTCTCGGCCTCCCAAAGTGCTGGGATTACAGGCGTGAGCCACCGCGCCCGGCTTGTAGAGATGGGGTTTCACCATGTTGGCCATGCTGATCTTGAACTCCTGACCTCAAGTGATCCACCCAACTTGGCCTCCCAAAGTGCTGAGATTACAGGTGTGAGCCACCGTGCATGACCTCTCTACTTAAAACTTTTAATGTGTTCTTGTTGAATTTATTTTTATTTTAATTAACAACTTTTTATTGAAATACAACTCACATACCATAAAATTAACTTTTTTTTTTTTGAGACAGAGTCTCGCTTTGTCACCCAGGCTAGAGTGCAATGGCACAGTCTTGGCTTACTGCAACCTCCCCTTCTTAAATTCAAACAATTCTCCTACCTTAACCTCTGGGGTAGCCGGGACTACAAGTGGGTGCCACCACGCTGGCGAACATTTGTATTTTTAGTAAAGACGGGGTACTAAGTGCTGGGATTATAGGCGTGAGCCACCGTGTCCTGCCAAGATTCACTTTTTTATTCCTTTTTTTTTTGAGACAGAGTCTCGCTCTGTCACCCAGGCTGGAGTGCAGTGGTGCAATCTCAGCTCACTGCAACCTATGCCTCTCAGGTTCAAGTGATTCTCCTGCCTCAGCCTCCCCAGTAGCTGGGATTACAGGCGTGTGCCACCACGCCAGGCTAATTTTTGTAATTTTAGTAGAGACGGGGTTTCACTATGTTGGTCAGGCTGATCTCAAACTCCTGACCTCATGATCTGCCCGCCTCGGCATCCCAAAGTGCTGGGATTACAGGCGTGAGCCACCATGCCCGGCCAAAATTCACTTTTTAAAGTACATAATTCACAAAGTTGTACAACCATCTCATTTGTTTGTTTGTTTGTTTGTTTGTTTTGTTTTTGGCTCAGGCTGGAGTACAGTGGTGTGATCACGGCTCACTGGAGCCTCAACCTCCTAGGCTCAAGTGATCCTCCCACTTCAGCCTCCTGAGTAGCTGGACTATAGGCATATGCCATTATGCCAGGCTAAGTTTTTTCACTTTTTGTAGAGACAGCGGTCTACCTATGTTGCCCAGGCTGGTCTTTAACTCCTGGCCTCGAGCAATCCTCCCACCCCAGCCTCCCATAGTGCTGGGATTACAGGTGTGAACCACCATGTCTGGCCCTATCTCATTGTATTTTAAAATCCAAAGCATAACCATGGCCCATTTTTTCATGTAATATGGTTCCTGCCTACCTCTCCAACTTAATTTCATGATATGTTTGCCTTTCTAATTGCTGTTTCCTTAACCTGGAATCCTGGAATACTTTTTCTATTTTTATTTCATATGGCTGGCTCATCCTGATGCCTTCAGTTGAATACCTCTACAGAGAAAATTTTTCAAACACATTATCCAAAATACCCTCTCATCCACACAACTACCCTCTATCAAATCATCCTATTTATTTTTTTATTTACATTTACAATCTGTAAATGCATTATATTACCTATTTGTTATTGGTATATTCTATGGCTTTCCCACTAGAATATACTCCCAGGCTGGAGTGCAGTGGCACAATCTCAGCTCACTGCAAGCTCTGCCTCTCGGGTTCACGCCATTCTCCTGCCTCAGCCTCCCGAGTAGCTAGGACTACAGGCGCCCGCCACCACGCCCAGCTAATTTTTTGTATTTTTAGTAGAGACAGGGTTTCACCGTGTTAGCCAGGATGGTCTCGATCTCCTGACCTCGTGATCTGCCCGCCTCAGCCTCCTAAAGTGCTGGGATTACAGGCATGAGCCACTGCGCCCGGCCCTTTTGATGATTCTTGAATCAATTTACAGTGGTAGTTGCAAAATGATAATTTTTCTTTTCTGGCTTTATTTTTAGTTTTTATTTTTTTGAGACAGGGTGTCGCTCTGTCGCCCAGGCTGGAGTGCAGTGGCGTGATTATGGCTCATTGCAGCCTCAACTTCCTGGGCTCAGCCTCCCAGTAGCTGGGACTACAGGAGCACACCACCACACTTGGCTAATTTTGGTTTTTGATTTTTGTTTTGTTTTGTTTTTTGTAGAGATGGAGCTTCACAGGGTTGCCCAGGCTGATTTCAAACTCTTGGGGTCAAGCCATCCACCTGCCTTAGCCTTCCAAAGTGCTGGCATTATAGGCGTGAGCCATAGTGCCCAGACTTCTGACTTCTTCACAGCTCTATCATCAGTGCCTGGCACAGTACTTGCAATAAAGTTGACACTGAGTGAATATTTGTTGAATAAATTAATGAAAATCCACCTTATATCAGATATGTTGATCACAAATTCTGTCAAAATGGCAGTAATGTGGTAGGTTATTTTGGTGTTAAGGATAGAACTTTGGCATACATCTAAGTGAACTCTCTATTTTTTGGATTGGGGTCAGCAAACTATGGCCTGTGGAACAAACCTGGTCTGCCACCTGTTTTTGTATGGCCCACAAGCTAAAAATGTTTTTTCACACTTTTAGATCATTGGAGACAAAAATTCAAAAGTATAAGTGTATCATGATATGTGAAAATTATATGAAATCAAGCTTCAGTGTTCATAAATTAAGTATTATTGGAACACAGGTACCCACATTTGTTTAGATAATGTTATGGATACCTTCTCACTACAAATGGTAGAGTTGAGTTGCTGCAACAGAGATCATATGGTCTGCTAAGTCTAAAATTTAGTAGTTTTACTATCTTTTATCAAAAATGTTTGCTCCACTAGGTGTGGTGGTTCATGCCTGTTACCTCAGCAGTTTGGAAGGCTGAGGTGAGAGGATCACTTGAGCCCAGGAGTTTGAGGTTACAATGAGCTATGATTGCGCCACTGCATCCCAGCCTGGGCAACAGAGTGAAACTCCATCTTGGAAAAAAAAAAAAAAAAGGAAAAGAAAAGAAAAGAAAAAAAGTCTGCATTAGATCTTAAACCCCTTGATGGCACAATGTTTTGCACATAAAAAGCATTCAATACATGTTTTTTGGATTAAATTGAAACTCTAAAGTCTGCTGATTTAATTTTTCTGATCTGAATTCCTTGCCTGGATCTACACAACTACTACCTGTTTGAATGGGTAGTGTCTTATCTTGAAAAGTTGTTTTAGTATTTGTCAAAGTTTATTTATCCCTTATAGATTCGAAAGGGAAGTCATACATTTACCTATCTCTAATACCAGGCTGAATGTATTAAGAGCCACAAGAAAGTTATAGTTTATATGTTCCTGGCTTCAGGATGAAACAGAATTCGTCAAACTGGAGTAATTTGGAAAAGACTTCAGTTTTGGAGTAGTTGACATTGGGTTGTCAGATCGTGTGGGAAAACCAAGAACAAAACTGGAGATGGGCTATCATAAGAAAGAAGCTGTGATACTGTTACCAGAAAGGGGTCCCCATCCAGACCCCAAGACAGCACTCTTGGATCTCGTGCAAGAAAGAATTCAGGGCAAGTCTATAAAGTGAAAGCAAGTTTGAGAAAGTGAAGAAAGAAAAGAATGGCTACTCTCTAAGGCAGAGCAGCAGTTTGGGCTGCTCAACTGATAATACTTACAGTTATTTCTTGATTATATGGGACACAAGGGGTGGGTTATTCATGAGTTTTCCAGAAAGAGACAGGCAATTCCTGGAACGGAGGGTTCTTCCCCTTTTTAGACCATATAGGGTAACTTTCTGACATTGCCATGGAATTTTAAAACTGTCGTGGTACTGGTGGGAGTATCTTTTAGCATGCTAATGCATTATAATTAGCATGTAATGAGCAGCGAGAATAACCAAAGATCACTTTGCTCGCCATCTTGATTTTGGTGGGTTTTGGCCAGCTTCCTGTTTTATCAACAAGGTCCGTGTGACATGTATCTTGTACCAACCTCCTATGGCCTGTGACTTAGAATGCCTTAACCTCCTGGGAATGTGGCCCAGTAGGTCTCAGCCTCGTTTACCCAGCCCCTATTCAAGATGGAGTCACTCTGGTTCAAATGCCTCTGACAATACGCCTGGCTTGGCTAGGGCATAGAACTCTGTGAAGGGCGCTGATGTGTCATGCTCAACCCTGAAGGAACTGCATATTCCAGAATGAAGGTCTACATTCTGTTCCAGGCATTTGTAAACACCTTCTCTTTTCTTTCTTTCTTTCTTTTTTTTTTTTCCTTTGGCCTCTTGAACCTGGTAACACTACTCACTTTCAAGCTTTCGGTAATCTGGCTTTTCCTTTGTCACTTCACTGGGACAGTACTCTTGAAAGTTACTTGTAGTCACCAGAAAAACCAGGGGACTTTAATTAGACCTCATCCTTCCTTGTCTATCTGCAGCATTGAACACTTTAATTTTCCTTTCTTAAAACACTTTCCGGGCTGGGCGTGGTGGCTTGCCTGTAATCTCAACACTTTGGGAAGCCAGGGTGGGTGGATTGCTTGAACTCAGGAGTTTGAGACCAGCCTGGGCAACATGGGAAAATCCCTATTTCTGCAAAAAAATGAAAAAATTGCTTGGACTTGGTGCATGCACCTGTAATCCCAGCTACTTGGGAGGCTGAGGTTGGAGAATTGCTTGAGCACAGGAGGCCAGGGTTTCAGTGAGCCAAGATGGTGCCACTGCACTCCAACCTGGTGACAGAGCAAGACCTTGTCTTTAAAAAAAAAAAAAAAAAAATCGGTTGGGCGTGGTGGCTCACATCTGTAATCCCAGCACTTTGGGAGGCCAAGGCGAGCGGATCAGTTAATGTCAGGAGTTCATGGCCAGCCTGGCCAACGTGGTGAAACCCTGTCTCTACTAAAAATGCAAAAATTAGTCAGGTGTGGTGGTACGTGCCTGTAGTCCCAGCTACTTGGAAGATTGAGACAGGGGAATCATTTGAACCTGGGAGGTGGAGGTTGCAGTGAACCGAGATCACGCCACTGCACTCCAAAGCGAGACTGTTTCAAAAAAAACAAAAACAAAAAGCAACGCTTTCTGATGGCACCTATACTCCCTCCTCTGGTCCCTTTTCATTGATAAATAAAAAGGGGTTACAATCAAGATATGGCTGTCAATTGGAAATAGTGAGGTTCCAAAATAGGTCTTATATTTGGCTTTATCTTCTTTCATTTCAACACAAAGTTTTATGGAAACACTGGATGTTTCTGCAAAGTACACAATATCCAGATGTTGTAAAGGAAAAAAAGACTCCTGGAACGTTCAGTTTTGTGGAGGAAAGAGATTGGTAAATAAGTAGTTAAAATTCAAAGAAGAATAAAGTGAGGGTTGATAAGCATAAGTAGCATTCTGTGGATGTGAAGAGGAAGGAGCAATTAAAAGTGACTTGAAGATTAGAATTGTTCATGTCTTTCTGTTTTTTGTTTTTGTTTTTTGAGATGTTGTTTCACTCTTGTCGCCCAGGCTGGAGTGCAATGGCGCGATCTCGGCCCACTGCAACCTCCGCCTCCCTAGCCTCAAGTGATTCACCCGCCGTGGCCTCCCAAAGTGCTGGGATTACAGGCGTGAGGCACAGTGCCTGGCCGAATTGTTTATGCCTTTCTTAGTATGAAGGATATATTGCCAATGCCCCATTGGTTAAGAAAAAACTAAGTAATAAAGTTTGTGTGATTCTTAAAGAAAAATTTCCTGCATTATTTGTTCATTATATTATGAACATTAAAAGTGCCTTTTTAAAGGATTGATAAATCTAGGCCGGGCGCAGTGGTTCACGCCTGTAATCCCGACACTTTGGAAGGTCGAGGCGGGTGGGTCACCTGAGGTCAGGAGTTCTAGAATAGCCTGGCCAACATGGTGAAACCTCATCTCTATTAGAAATACAAAAATTTGCCAGGTGTGGTGGCAGGCTCCTGTAATCCCAGCTACTTGGGAGGCTGAGGCAGGACTATTGCTTGAACCCGGGAGGTGGAGGTTGCACTGAGCTGAAATTGTGCCGCTGCAGTCCAGCCTGGGAAACAAGAGGGAAACTCTGTCTTAAAATAAATAAAAATAAGGCCAGGCGAGGTGGCTCATGCCTGTGATCCCAGCACTTTGGGAGGCCGAGCCAGGTGGATCACGAGGTCAGGAGTTCAAGACCAGACTGGTCAAGATGGTGAAACCTCGTCTCTAGTAAAAATACAAAAATTAGCCGGGTATGGTTGCAGGTGCCTGTAATCCCAGCTACTCAGGAGGCTGAGGCAGAGAATTGTTTGAACCTGGGAGGCAGAGGTTGCAGTAAGCGGAGATCATGCCACTGTACTCCAGCCTATATGACAGAGCGAGACTGTCTCAAAAAAAAAAAAAAAAAGGATTGCTAAATCTAATGATCATCATTAATTGATCCTCAGAACAATCCTCTTTGGTAGGTATTATTATCTGTGTTTCATGGGTGAAAAAAGTGAGATTCAGAGGAATTAAGTAAAGAATATAGGAAATGGCTGTAAATAGAATTTAACTTCCCTTTCTCTTATTATCTGAAATGAATTCTTTAGGAAACTAGCGGTAAAGGTTTAAGTATACTCCTTTTGGTTTCTACTAAATAGGGAACCTAAATTATAGCACTTAAACTGAATGGACTCACAGGCCCCTGGATGCGGTCCTTTTTTTTTTTTTTTTTTTTTTTTTGAGACAAAGTCTTGCTCTGTCACCAGGCTGGAGTTCAGTGGTGTGATCTCGGCTCACTGCAAACTCCACCTCCCGGGTTCAAGCAATTCTCCTGCCTCAGCTTCCTGAGTAGCTGGGATTACAGGCACCCACCACCATGCCTGGCTAATTTTGTATTTTTAGTAGAGACGGTGTTTCTCCATGTTGGTAAGGCTGGTCTCGAACTCCCGACCTCAGGTGATCTACCTGCCTCGGCCTCCCAAAGTTCTGGAATTAAAAGTGTAAGCCACTGCACCTGACCATCTTTCTCTTTGATTTCTTTTTCTTTCTCTCTTCCTTTTTTTAATTTAAACTGGGGTAATTAGTCATCTTCAGGCAGTTGAACCAGTCTGATGGGTACGCCTCCCACTTCTCCCATCAGAAACTGGCTTGAGATCTTACTGTTCATTGGCTGATGGTTAGAGTTGGATCGACAGGTGCAGCAGTGAAAAAAAAAAAAAAAAAAGCTTTGCAAACTCTACAAAGAGATTTTGTAAATAGAAATGAAGGCTGTGTAAACACAAAGTACCTGTACTGTCTCTAGTTTCCATGGCACACTGAACCAAGCACAAAGGGACCACAGTAGACAGCCTACAATCCACAAAACAGTCTTTTTGTGGGGTGGGAAAGATTTCTGGCTTCTCCTGTTTTTGTCTAAAAAATCTACTGACCAAAACTTTCTGATTCCAATAGCTCACATGTAGGAAGCCTGAAGAATTTTCAGTGATTAATAAAAAGTGACCAAGACGTAAGTGAGAACTCAGTTCTCTACAAAGGAGGTCAGAATAATTATTTGTTGGTACTAGAGCAAAAGGATTTTATAACACTGGAAATTGAATGCAGTTTGTAGTCTATGAGCAGTTGTGGGAGTGCCAGAGGAGGGTCTAGGGTGTTGGGGTGGTGCATTCTGCAGAATGGAATTCGGTAACTTTATTCTTCTCACTAGATGTGGTATGAACTTTGCTTAGCCTTCTCTCCTTTCATTACCTACAAAAAAAAGTGACAGAGAGGAAGTAGGCAACAGTGGTAACTGAGCAGGCAGAGCTGAAGTTTGTACTAGTTTGTTATGTTTAGTTCTAGATTCTTTTTTGACATATTTTGAAAGATTAGTACTTATTATGTGTTTTGAAAGAGTTGCATTAGAGATCTGATTCTGAAAAAAACGAGTATTTTTGATTCATAGAAACTAACAGTCTGAGTGAGCAGAGAAGAAATCATTGTCAAGAGTTCCCTCTTTTGATCCAAGAAATTAATGGAATTTGCGACTGAATCAAAGATTATATGGATGTTCCAAAGGCTAACCAGATTGGCTGGCAAATAGAACACTAAACAGATAAATTGATTGGAAATTTTTTTTTTTTTTTGAGACAGAGTCTCGCTCTGCCGCCCAGGCTGGAGTGCGGTGGCATGATTTCAGCTCACTGCAACCTCCGCCTCCTGGGTTCAAGCGATTCTCCGGCCTCAGCCTCTTGAGTAGCTGGGACTATAGGCATGCGCCACGACGCTGGCTAATTTTTGTATTTTTAGTAGAGACGGGGTTTCACCATGTCGGCCAGACTGGTCTCTAACTCCTGACCTCAAGTGATCCACCTGCCTTGGCCTCCCAAAGTGCTGGGATTATAGGTGTAAGCCACTGCGCCCAGTCTGGAAAAACTTATAATTTTTTCAAAAAATGTAAAATACAGCCAGGTGTGGTGGCTCATACCTGTAATCCCAGCACTTTGGGAGGTTGAGGCAGGCGGATCACCTGAGGTCAAAAGTTTGAGACCAGCCTGGCCAACATGGCAAAACCCCATCTCTCCTAAACATACAAAAAATTAGTTGGGCGTGGTGGCAGGCACCTGTAATCACAGCTACTTGGGAGGCTGAGGCAGGAGAATCGCTTGAACCCAAGAAGTGGAGGTTGCAGTGAGCAGAGATCGTGCCATTGCACTCCAGCGTGGGTGACAAGAGTGAAACTCCGTCTCAAAAAATAAAATAAAATAAAATAAAATAAAATAAAAATAAAATGCAGTCATGCCTTAATTACTCTAATAATGGCTTACATTTATTAAGCAATAATTGCTTTTGGAGTATCATGGTGAGTGCTTTACCTGTAATCCTCACCATGGGTATTCTTAGGATAGACTTTTTTCCCCTTTGGGGGGAGGGGCGGGTGGGGACAGGGTCTTGCTCTGTCATCCAGGCTGGAGTGCAGTGGTGCCATCTCAACTCACTGCAGCGTCAACTTCCTGGGCTCAAGTGGCTTTCCCACCTCAGCCTCCCAAGCAGCTGGGACTACAGGCGTGCATCACCATGAGTGGCTAATTTTTGTGTTTTTTTTAGAGACGGGGGTCTCCGTATGTTGCCCTAGCTGGTCTTGAACTCTTGAACTCAAGTGATCTGCCCACCTCAGCCTCTCAAAGTGCTAGAATTATAAGCGTGAGCCACCATGCCTGGCCCTCTTAGTATAGTCGTTTTATAGGTAAGGAAACTGAAACTTCAATAATTTGTTCAATAATTTCTCATAAATACACAGCCAGTAAGTCATGGTAATAGCACCAGATGTGTTAGGTGCTAAAGCCTATGCTGGTAACTAGTACACAATTTCATGATGTTTATAATAGCAAAACATCAGGAAAAAACTTGAATTTAAATAATAGAAGATTGCTTAAATTGATTTATTATGGTTTAGTCATATATTAATATAGTTATTTACAGTTATATACAATTAATATTTAAACACAAGTGGCTGGACGCAGTATCTCACGCCTATAATAATCTTAGCATTTTGAGAGTCCAAGGCAGGTGGATCACTTGAGGTCAAGAGTTCGAGACCAGCCTGGCCAATATGGCGAAACCCTGTCTCTACTAAAAATTCAAAAATTAGGTAGGCGTGGTGGTGGGTGCCTGTAGTCCCAGCTACTCAGGAGGCTGAGGCCGAAAAATCACTTGAACCTAGGAGGCGAAGGTTGCAGTGAGCCAAGACTGCACCACTGCACTTCAGCCTGAGTGACAGAGCAAGAGTCCATCTCAAAAAACAAAACAAAACAAAACAAAAACAAAAAAACCCCCAAATCCCACAAGTGACATGGAAAATGTTAATGGTATATTTTTACATGAAAAAAAAGCAGGGTACAGTATGTTGTGCATAATCTCAACTCTGTTGCCCAGGCTGGAGTGCAGTGGTGCCGTCTCGGCTCACTGCAACCTCCACTTCCCAAGTTTAAGTGATTCTCCTGCCTCAGCCTCCTGAGTAGCAGGAATTACAGGTGTGCACCACTGCAACCAGCTAATATTTGTTTTTTTTTTTTTTTTAGAGATGGGGTTTTACCATGTTGGTCAGGCTGGTCTCAAACTCCTGACCTCATGATCTGCCTGTGTCTGCCTCCCAACGTGCTGGGATTACAGGCGTGAGCCAACGTGCCCGGCCCCTTGGGTGTGTTTTTTTCTTTCATTTTTGAGCTTTTCTACGTTTCCCAAACTTCCTTCATTAACATGCATTGCTTTTGCAATTATGTAAGATCTCTCAATATTATTTAAAGCAGAGGTAAGAAATATAGTTAAGGGAAATAACAAATGTGCTGTCATCAGTTTCCTGACATATAACGAACATTTTGTGGGGAAAGGTGGAGGGGAAAACTGAGCATGTGAATGTCGCTGTAGCACAAATACATGCTCTTTCCCAGGTGCAGTCACCAGTACAGATATGTCTCATAACTTTCCATTAGCAATTATCATACTCACCAGGGGCATGAGTAAGCACAATCACATCCTGATCATTTTCCTCCTGCTTGAGTCACTTTCCTCCTTGGCTTCCCTAACTTCACATTCCTATTTTCTACCACATTGGCCCCTCTTTTCTCAATCTCCTAGTTCCTTCTCCTCTGAGCACCCCTATTTACCTTTCAAAGAGCCCCAGGCTTGGTCTTGAGTCTCCTCTTTACCATCTAACACAGAGAAAAAGAAATTTAAAATGCCTTCCAGAGCCTGGTCAGTGGCAAGCAAGCGAAGCTGCTCCTTGATTTCACTGCTTGTCCTCTTCTAGCTCAACTCCCGTCAGGAACACCTCAGTCACTGGTGTATTCTCCCCACTTGCTCAAGTCAAAAACCTAGAAGCTATCTTTTGTTCCTCCCTTTTCACTCTTCCTCACTCCCTCATGTCCAATACAGTAACAGATCCCATTGGTGCTCTTTTCTTTTCTTTCTTTCTTTTTTTTTTGAGACCGGTTTTCACTCTGTTGCCCAGCCTTGAGTGCAGTGTCACCATCTTGACTGACTGCAGCCTCGACCTCCTGGGTTCAGGTGATTCTCCCACCTTAGCCTCCTGAGTAGCTGGGACTACCGGCTAGCACCATCATGCCCGGCTAATTTTTGTATTTTTTTTTTGTAGAGACGGGGGTTTCACCATGTTGCCCAGGCTGGTCTTGAACTTGTGAGTTCAAGCGATCCGCCCACCTCTGCCTCCCAAATTGCTGAGATTACAGGTGTGAGCCACAGCGCTCAACAAAATATATCTTGAATCCTTTTCTTTTTCTTTTCAGCCTCCACCTTGCTTAGACTATTTAAGTGTTGTCTTAAACGGTCTCTTTGCTTTTATTCTTGCCTGGTCACCATCTGTTCTTCACACCAGCCAGGCAGTTGCACTCATCTCTGCATTTGGAATTGAAACCTTAGGGGATATGGCTGTGGTCTTCTTTCATTCTTCCTATTGCAAGGGTAATATTTATCTAGCTTGCTGAATTATCACAATTCCAAATCAAATTAGCAGTACCAAAAAAAAGTGAATTCACTTTGGTTTCCATATATTTAACAGTCAAATGTTTGGGAACTTAAAAAAAAAAAAAAAAGGAAAAGAACAGTAATATGCTCAATTGTTCTTTTCACCTTGTATGCTACCACCTTGGTTATTGGTTAATAATGGCTGAGGGAGAATTAGAAAAAGAGGAAAATTACTTTTTTTTTTTTTTTTTTTGAGACAGAGTTTTGCTCTTGTTGCCCAGGCTGGAGTGCAATGGCGCGATCTCGGTTCACTGCAACCTCTGCCTCCCAGGTTCAAGGGATTCTTCTGTCTCAGCCTCCCAAGTAGCTGGGATTACAGGCACATGCCACCACGCTTGGCTAATTTTTGTATTTTTAATAGGGACGGGGTTTCATCATATTGGTCAGGCTGATCTCGAACTCCTGACCTCAGGTGATCTGCCTTCCTCGGCCTCCCAAAGTGCTGGGATTACAGGCGTGATGAGCCACCGCGCCCAGCCTATATTCTTTTCTTAATTCTCATCCATCTGTAAAGAACACAACACAAAGGCTGAATGTAATAAACGTGTACTATAGTCTGGAGGTGGCTTACCAAACTTGTTTCCATTTAAGTTAGTCTTACCTCATTTTTCCAAGGCCTCAATTCAATAGATTTTCTCTCTCTCTCTCTCTCTTTTTTTCGTCTTCCGAGCTTCTACGATTATGACTCATGGAACTAAAACTAGATCAGTACTGCTATGTGTTACTTTCTGCATCAGATTTTTCTCAACTAGTTAAAATGACATAAGTGAAATATATATTTTGTAAAGCTTAAACACTAAGTAAAATGATCTAACAACCTATTTTAAAAGGTTTAATTTGGCAGAGGAATAAAGACCTTCTAATTTTACTGTACAACATAATATAATTTTTTCTGTAGTTGCTGATCATGGAACTTCCATTAATCTCATTTAGATTCTGGAAATTAGAGTACATTTTCCTAAATGATAATTTCTTGTTTACTAACCACACCTTTTTTCTTTTCTTTTCTTTTTTTTTTTTTTTTTTTTTTGCAGAGTCTTGCTGTGTCACCCAGGCTGAGGTGCAGTGGCGAGATCTCAGCTCACTGCAGCCTCCGCCTCCTGGCTTCTAGTGATTCTTGTGTCTCAGCCTCATGAGTAGCTGGGATTACCAGGGTGCGCCACCATGCCTGGATAATTTTATTTTATTCTATTTTATTTTATTTATTTATTTTTTTGAGACAGAGTCTTACTCTGTTGCCCAGGCTGGAGTGCAGCAGCCTGATCTTGCCTCACTGCAACCTCCGCCTCCCCGGTTTGAGTGATTCTCCTGCCTCACCCTGCCGAGTAGTTGGGATTACAAGCATGTGCGGCCATACCTGGCTAAATTTTGCATTTTTAGTAGAGATGAGGTTTTACCGTGTTTGCCAGGCTGGTCTCAAATTCCTGACCTCAGGTGGATCCGTCCACCTCTGCCTGCCAAAGTGCTGGGATTACAGGCGTGAGCCACTGCCCCCAGCCCCAGCTATTTTTTGGATTTTTTGTAGCGACAGGGTTTCACCATGTTGGCCAGGCTGGTCTTGAACTCCTGGCCTCAAGGGATCCACCTATATTGGCCTCCCAAAATGCTGGGATTACAAATGTGAGCACCGTGCCCAGCCTACTAACCACATTTTGATTTAGAAATAAACTTTGGCTGGGTGCAGTGGCTCACACCTGTAATCTTAGCACTTTGGGCGGCTGAGGTGGGCGGATCACCTGAGGTCAGGAGTTCAAGACGAACCTGGCCAACATGGTGAAACCCTGTCTCTATTAAAATACAAGCATTAACTAGGCGTGATGGTGGGTTCCTGTAATCCCAGCTACTCAGAGGCTGAGATGGGAGAATCGCTTGAATCTGGGAGACGGTGGTTGCAGTGAGCCGAGATCATACTACTGCACTCTAGCTTGGGCGGCTGAGCAAGACTCTGTCTCAAAAAAAAAAAAAAAAAAAAAAAAAAAAGAATTACCTAGAAAGCTATATTTAAAAAAAACAAAAACAAAAAAAACACTGATATCTGATATCTGTCTGGGTCCCAGTTGAAATTCTGATGTGATCGACTTGGGTATTAGCATTTATTTATTTATTTATTTATTTTAACAAATGGTTTATTGATATTATGTTATAATGAATGACAAAATGTTAGTGTCTAATTCTATACTTTATGGCCACCCCATAGGATGAATCTTTGGAACAGAAAAAAAAATAAAGATTTTGTTTTCCCATAATCATAAAGCTGTTATACTCAGTCCAGGCACAGCTAGTATAACATTCTGCTCAACCCCACCGGCTGCATTCCCTTTACTACCTATTTATAATATGTTTGGGTCACTCATAGGAGTGAGACCCTGTCAGCATCGATAGTTAGCAACACTTTCAAAATACACTTTATTGTCCTGAATAGAAACCTTAACTATTCAATTTGTCCAGTAATTCCAACGATCTTATTACTTCTATACATAAGATATGATCTTACAACATTTATGTAGCTAAATACTTAGACTTCCCATGCTTTTTGAGGATTCCCACACTGTACTTGCTTTCTTGTGAAGGGCTTGAGACATGTGCAGAGACACCTTAAACATGTGTAGGTGACCTTTTGAAAGGCAGAGGAGGGCCTCTTCGTGAACTCTTGCTACTCATTTGTTTTCCTATCAGTTTGCCATTTCAACTAGAAAAGATGCTGCAAGCTACCTCAGCTAGCTTCTAATTTGGACACAGCATCAATACTACACACTCAATTGAATGGACGACCACATCTTCCTGGTTCTTCCACTGGGCAGGGTCGATATGCGCCTTTGGACTGAATAGGTGTGATCTTGTTCGAGAAAAGTGCATAAACGTAGGGCCAGATCTTGTTCGTCTCCGTCCCAGAAGAATATTGGTGGAACACTCCTCGGCTTTTGTGTAATTCAATGACTGGCTTTGCCACATCTTTGTACTGTCTTAGCCTGGCAGCAACTGCTTCAGGTTTATCATCCTCCTGCTGGACTGATGGTTCACCAGTGACATCATCAATACCATATACATGAGGTGGATTGAAGTCCAGGTTATATACCCTTCCGCTAGGAGGGTGAATCCAATGGCGGCTGAGATGATCTTTAAGTGTTTCAAATGAAATGTTCAAACTGATCACTAGATCCACTTCACAGATTTTGTCCAGGGCTTCGGCTTGTCCTAATGTCCTAGGAAAACCATCGAGGAGCCAGTGCTGGCCAGGCCTATTCTCCAGCTCGGACATCATTAGGCGTGTGATCATATGGTCTGGAACCAAAAGGCTTTTCTCCATATATTGCTTTGCCATCTCACCAACTTCTGTGCTCAGGACCTTCTTGGTAAATGATTCCAAGACCTCCATGCGTATTATGTTGGTGCTGCACCTATCAGGTGTTAGCATTTATAAACTCTATCAGGTGATGCTTAAGGTTCCAGGTGAATCTAATGACTCAAGATTAAGACCCACAGAATTGGGGAATTACAGCTTCAAGATGTCATTTTCTATATTTGAGGCTGGCTGCATGTATGACAAAGGCAACCATATATTTTTCTAGGACTGTGTCACACCAGTTTTGTAGGATGATGTGCCACACACAGCAACATGAATCTTCCAAATATGTTTCAAGTATTTGCTTAACAGTTAAATAATACTTATACACAGCTCCTCACTAAAGATAGTGTATCTAAAAATACAAGTTTTGTATTTTTAGTAGAGCTGGGATTTCACCATGTTGGCCAGGCTGGTCTTGAACTCCTGACCTCAGGTGACCCACCCGCCTTGTCCTCCCAAAGTGTTGGGATTACAAGTGTGAGCCACCGCATCTGGCCCAAGATGACATTTTTCTTAATCTTTGGTTTCTCAACATTCTGAGGAAAAAAGCCTAAAACTAAGCCTCCTTCTGCAATGAAAATATGTTAATCATCTCATCCCACACAATTTTTCATCTTTAAAATCCAAATTACAGAATAATGTAAACACTGCACTCCATCAGTTCTATATAATGGATGATTCTACCCAAATATATAGTGGGGCTTGGGTAGCTGATAGTAATTTTCTTTTTTTGAGACAGAGTTTCGCCCTTGTTGCCCAGGCTGGAGTGCAATGGCGCGATCTCGGCTCACCACAACCTCCGCCTCCCAGGTTCAAGCGATTCTCCTGCCTCAGCCTCCTGAGTAGCTGGAATTAAAGGCATGCGCCATCACACCCGGCTAATTTTTTGTATTTTTAATAGAGACAAAGTTTCTCCATGTTGGTCAGGCTGGTCTCGAACTCCCGACCTCAGGTGATCTGCCTGCCTTGGCCCCCGAAAGTGTTGGGATTACAGGCGTGAGCCACCCCAACCGGCCGGGATTTTCTTAAGGGGCCAGTGAAATCCTGTTATGTTATTGATTGAAATCCTCTAAAGGCAGCAGGTTGCCTTCAGAGTAGAGTCCAGTCTGAAAGTCCAAAGCCAGGTTTACAGTGGTCCCTCCCACCTCTCTAGCCTCATCTCTTTTTTTTTTGAGACAGAGTCTCGTGTCACCCAGGCTGGAGTGCAGTGGCGCCTTCATGGCTTACTGCAGCCTAGACTTCCCAGGCTTAAGCTGTCCTCCCACCTCAGCCTCTCGAGTACTCAGTAGCTGGGACTACAGACACGTGACCCTATGCTGGGCTTTTTTTTTTTTTTTTTTTAAGACAGGGTTTTGCCATGTTGCCCAGGCTGTCCTGGCTTCAAGCCATCTGCCCACCTCAGCCTCTCAAAGTGCTTAGATTACAGGCGTGAGCTACCTCGTCTGGCCTCTAGCTTCATCTCTAGTCAAGTCCCATTAACAACCTGCTTGCCATTCCCAGACTCACCTTTTTATTTTTTCATTTTCTGTTTTTTGAAAACAAAATTATTATTATTTTTTTAAGCTGGAGTCTCACTCTGTCGCCCAGGCTGGAGTGCAGTGGCCAGATCTGGGCTCACTGCAACCTCTGCCTACTAGGTTCAAGCAATTCTCCTTCCTCAGACTCCCTAGTAGCTGGGATTACAGACATCTGCCACCACGCCCTGCTAATTTTTGTATTTTTAGTAGAGCTGGGGTTTCACCACGTTGGCCAGGCTGGTCTTGAACTCTTGACCTCAGGTGACCCACCCGCCTTGTCCTCCCAAAGTGCTGGGATTACAAGTGTGAGCCACTGTGTCCTGCCTATTTATTTATTTATTTATTTATTCTTGGACGGAGTTTCTCTCTTGTTGCCCAGGCTGGAGTGCAATGGCGCGATCTCAGCTCACTGCGACCTCCGCCTCCTGGGTTCAAGCGATTCTCCTGCCTCAGCCTCCGTCCTGGGATTACAGGCATGCGCCACCACACCTGGCTAATTTTGTATTTTTAGTAGAGGCGGGGCTTCTCCATGTTGGCCAGGCTGGTCTCAAACTCCTTACCTCAGGTGATTCGCCCGTCTCGGCCTCCCAAAGTGCTGGGATTACAGGGATGAGCCACCGCGCCTGGCCCCAACATTTTTAAAAATAAAAATAAATGAATAAACTGGATCAGAGGACTCCCCCCCACCCCACCGACGCCATGAGGCAGAGGACGGGGGCAGAGATGTTGGACCAGATTCTGCACCCTTGCCTCCCATGTACCTCCCATGGGCGGGGAGGAGAGACTAGGGGGCCCGAAGGAAGGCAGAATGAGAAGAGCGGTCCCATTCGCCATGAGTGTCTGTCTCTCAGCTGTGGCGGCCTAGGCCCTGCTGGGGAGAGAGTGATCACTCACTATTTTCATGTAACAATTATAATTTTGGCATGGGGTCTTCATTACGCTAACATATTTTTTTTGTTGTTGTTGTTGTTGTTTGTTTGTTTTTTTGAGACGCAGTCTCGCTCTGTCTCCTAGGCTGGAGTGCAGAGGCGCGATCTCAGCTCACTGCAACCTCTGCCTCCAGGGTTCAAGCCATTCTCCTGCCTCAGCCTCCCAAGTAGCTGGGATTACAGGAACCCACCACCACACCCAGCTAATTTTTGTATTTTTAGTAGAAACCTCGGGGTTTGCCATGTTGGTCAGGCTGGTCTCGAACACCTGACCTCGTGATCTGCTGGCCTCAGCATCCCAACGTATTGGGATTACAGGTGTGAGCCACCATGCCCAGCCACATAATTTTCATTCATTAAAAAAACCAAGTATTCAAGATGATCTGTTTTCTGCAGCCTATTGTGTGAGCACAGGGTCAGTTCCATTTCTTCTTTGTGCAAGGGTAAAAAACATTATGTTGAGATTTTAAGTAATCACAATACTATTTAATGTCATGGGATCGGAGTTACCCAAACTCAGGTTCTTTATACATAAAAGGTGCCTATAGGCTGGTGTGGTGACTTACACAGTTCCAAGCACTTTGGGAAGCCGAAGTGGGAGGATCGCTTGAGGCCAGGAGTTTGAGACCACCCTGAGCAGCATGGCAAGACTCTCGTCTCTAATGGGGTGGCAGGGGGAGGGAAGAGTGCCTATAAAGAGAGTGTGGCTGGGCCCAGTGGCTCATCCCTGTAATTCCAGCACTTTGGGAGGCTGAGGCAGGCAGATCACTTGAGGTCAGGAGTTCGAGACCAGCCTGGCCAACATAATGAAACCCTATCTCTGCTAAAAATACAAAAAAAAAAAAAAAAAAAAAAATTAGCTGGGCATGGTGGTGCCCACTTGTAATCCCAGCTACTTGGGAGGCTGAGGCATGAGATTTGCTTGAACCCGGAAGGTGGAGGTTGCAGTAAGCTGAGATGGCGCCACTGCACTCCAGCCTGGGCAACTGAGGGAGACTGTCTCAAAAATAAATAAATAAAATAAAAAATAAAGAGTGTAACCTAAGTGGGGGTGATAGCATGCATTTTTCAACACATATAAACAGAGCAACCTTTTTAATGCTCTATAGTTCTATCTAGAAGAACAACCTAATTATTTAAGAGTCATATTGAATTCAGTTGTCTTCTAAGGTTAAAATGTTCAACCATTCTGGAGACTTCATATCCTGGAATAACCTTCCCCCAATTTTTCATCTGGCTTATTCCTAGTTATTCTTTAAAAATTCATGTCTGGTATCACCTTCTCTTGAAAGTCTGTCTTTTAGGTTTTCATAGGCTTAACATACTGAATTGAGTCCTTAAGGCAGGGACTGAATTTTTTACTTCTTAACCTAAATGTCTAATGCAACGCCTGCTACATTAGAATGCTAAACAAATGTTTTCTGGAATGACTTAAGTGAGTGAGTGAATTTCTTTTTGCTTTAAATATTTTTTGGTCCTATTTGGTACCACATTATCAATGGCACATCACTTGAAGAAGAGTCCCTTTATTTATTTAGAGACAGTCTTGCTGTGTTGCCCAGGCTGGAGTACAGTGGCACAATCTTGGCTCACTGCAACATCCGCCTCCCCAATTCAAGTGATTCTCCTGCCTCAGCCTCCCAAGTAGCTGGGATTACAGGTGTGTGCCACTACCCATGGCTAATTTTTGTATTTTTAGTAGAGACGGGGTTTCACCATGTTGGCCAGGCTGAGTCCCTTGATTGAATATGTCATGAAACTTTTCTATGTCCATTAACTACCTCCAATGCCCACTGTATGGAAGGACCAGAATGTACAACTTCTCTTTGTGTGTATTAGACATTTAGATTGTTTCTAAGTTTTTGAAATTATAAATAATTATAAAATGAAAATGATTTTAATTGTATCTTTCAGCTACTTGGTTATGCCTGGGATATATCCTTAAGAATGGAAGTGCAGCCGGGTGCGGTGGCTCACGGCTGTAATCCCAGCACTTTGGGAGGCCCAGGCAGGCAGATCATGAGGTCAGGAGATCGAGACCATTCTGGCTAACACGGTGAAATCTCGTCTCTACTAAAAATACAAAAAAATTAGCTGGGCATGGCGGTGTGCATCTATAGTCCCAGCTACTCGGGAGGCTGAGGCAGGAGAATGGCGTGAACTCGGGAGGCGGAGCTTGCAGTGAGCCGAGATCATGCCATTGCACTCCAGCCTGGGTGACAGAGCAAGACTCTGTCTCAAAAAAAAAAAAAAAAAAAGAGTGGAAGTGCAGTGTATTAATGCCTCTCAGTGATGTTGTACATTTGCAGTAAATAAGAGTGTTCATTTCCCCTTTGCCAACACTGGATACTATAAATATTTGCAATGAGAGAGGCAACGATGTTATCTCAAACTATCTTAATTTACATTCCTTTATTAGTGGAGTTGAACTTGTACATATTTCTTAGCAAAGATAATCATATGGCGTTTCTGTAAGGAAATGGATATTTCCTTTAATAAAATTAAACCCAGGTCTTCTCAGTTAGCAACAAAGGGAAAAACCTCCTTGGAAAATTCCTTGTGGACCTTATAACCCTAAACATGACCCCACAAAATTCCCCTTTCCCTTGAAAATCTCTGGCTAAATACAGGGGTATCACCTCACCGTCTTTAACATGCAGGCCCAATTATGAGTACTTTGGATTTCAGCATAACTGTGACCAGGCTGGAACATTTTAAAAGTTTTTACTCTGAACAAACAAAAGGAATATGGTTCCCACCCAACCTCCCCCAAAGAAGTAACATGGTCAGGAATAAAACTAGATAATCTCTTTCACCTGATGTTTTGGCTTTATATCTCTTCTATATGGAAACAACCCAAGACTCTGTGTAGATTAACTAGACCCATGTTCAATTCTGCACCCCCAACAGCTAGGGCTGCTGTTATTTGAAGGCTGGAATATTCAAGATGACTTACTCATGTCATGGCAGGTAGCTGGTTGTTGACTGGGAATTCAGCTGGGGCTGTTAACTGATGGGCCTCATTTGTTCTCCATGTGGCTTCTCCAGGTAGATTGTATTCCAAGAGGGAATGTTCCAAGCATGCTACCACATGACAGAAGTTATCTTTCTCTCTTTACTTAGAGTACTAGTAAGTAATTTAGCATTCAAACCCCAGAGAATGAGGGCTAGGAAAAGTAATCTCCTTTCATGTCTGCTTAAAGTCAACCTCCTGGTGTCTCATTTCTTGTGTGAACTCCGACCTTTATCCTACTGATGGAAATGGAAACCTACCGCTTTAAGGTGATGCACTGACCTCTCAGAGACCTCAACTGCACAAGCCATTCAGAACTTAGCTGATAAATGCCAACAGTCATTCTAGTGACATGGACTTATATAGATTGCAAAGGTAGGGTGGTGTGGTGGTGCAACATTTCATTGCAGTCTAATAGCATTATTTTACTGTCATAAGAGAACACTGCAAATGGTCTACCTATTTAAGAGCCAAATAGAGAAGGGAAAAATAGAAAAGACAAATCAACCAACTGGTCTACCACCTTATCAACTACACCAAGTACTGCATTAATATTTTATGTCTTAAAAGGTATGTTTTGGCTAGTACGTTTGCTGAAAGTGAAGTTGCCCTTTTCAAAGTCTCTACCCTTTGTGTGACATACACAAGGGAAAAAATGTTTTTTAAAATGTCTCACTGGGCACGTGGCTCACTCCTGTAATCCCAGCACTTTGGGAGGCCGAGGTGCGTGGATCACTTGAGGTCAGGAGTTCGAGACCAGCCTGGCCAACATGGTGAAACCCCGTCTCTATTAAAAATACAAAATTTAGCTCGGTATGGTGGTAGATGCCTGTAATCCTAGCTACTCTGGAGGCTGAGGCAGGAGAATTGCTTGAACCTGGGAGGCAGAGGTTGCAGTGAGCCAAGATGGCGCCATTGCACTCCAGCCTGGGTAACAGAGTGAGACTCCGTCACACACAAAAAGTACAAGATATAGTAAGTTGATGTGGATCATTTTGAACCTAAATAATCACATAAACTTTTTTTTTTTTTGAGACACAATTTCATTCTGTCACCCAGGATAGAGTGCAGTGGTACCATCGTGGCTCAGTGCAACCTCTGCCTCCCAGGTTCAAATGATCCTCCTGCCTCAGCCTCCCGAGTAGCTGGGATTACAGGAGTGCACCGCCATGCCCAGCTATTTTTTTTTTTTTTGGTATTTTTAGAAGAGATGGGGTTTCACTATGTTGGCCAGGCTGGTCTTGAACTCCTGACCTCAAGTGATCCGCCTGCCTTGGCCTCCCAAAGTGCTGGGATTACAGGAGTGAGCCACTGTGCCCAGCCACATAAACTTTTAATGTTAAACTTTGAGTTTCTAACTATAAATAGGTAATGTATTTTTCCTTTAAATTATAATTGTTCCCACTGTCGAATGCCCCATGAAAATGTCATTAATAAAGGCTACTAACATTTGAAGTCTTATTTAACATTAGTAAGATTTAATGAATAGTAAAAGCAATGTTTGACTTTCTCATAGGAAGGAGTAAAAAACCATTGCCATGAATTTCCAGCCTAAGATATCATAAGCTATGCTTAATAATTTAAGAAACTCCAAGTCCAGGGATACACAAACAGGTATACAGCAAATCATGTAGGTGGTGCTTTTCCCCTAAGTTATCATTTAATCTATACCCTAGGAAAGTTACAATTGGGTGGATTGGGTGATTTTCCAGTAGAAAGAAAATTCCATCCCATCTTTGTTCTGAAAACGTTTTTTCTTTGCATATAGGTAAGGGTTTACAGATCAATAATCTTCTTGATTTCAGTATGAAATTACTTTCTCTTTGCTTGAGTTACTCTGAGTTATGCAGAAGGTTTCCTGTTCTGAATCCACTATGTATGTCTTTTTTTCTGAAAGATGTCAGTGTATGTTGAAGACAAGGAACATTATGAAAACTTTTAGTCTTTAATTGTGTCAAGATACTGTTAGAGTGATATACAAATTAGATGGTGATGGAAAACTTGAGCCTGGCTTTATAGGCGGTATTTTTTTCTTCCTTCTTTTTTTTTTGTGGGGGCGGGGGTTATGGTACAGGGATACAGGTAGGATAGTCCTATAAATTCATCTGCTGATAGTTCATATGAAGGCTTTTGACTAGAAAACTTCCATTAATAGTGCTGAAGATATAAACAAATTGTAAAACTGCTTTCCATATTAAGATACCTCCCCCCCAACCCCTTTTCTTTGAGACAAGGTCTTGCTCTGTCACCCAGGCTGGAGTGCAGTGATGTGATCTTGACGTACCGCAGCCTCTACCTCCTGGACTCAAGTGATCCTCCCACCTCAGACCCCCAAATAGCTGGGACCACAGGCACGCAGCACCACATCTGGCTAATTTTTGTATTTTTTTTTTTTTTTTTTTTTGAGACGGAGTCTTGCTCTGCCGCCCAGGCTGGGGTGCAGTGGCCGGATCTCAGCTCACTGCAAGCTCCGCCTCCCAGGTTTACGCCATTCTCCTGCCTCAGCCTCCCGAGTAGCTGGGACTACAGGCGCCCGCCACCTCACCCGGCTACTTTTTTGTATTTTTTAGTAGAGAGGGGTTTCACCGTGTTAGCCAGGATGGTCTCGATCTCCTGACCTCGTGATCCGCCCGTCTTGGCCTCCCAAAGTGCTGGGATTACAGGCTTGAGCCACCGCGCCCGGCCTAATTTTTGTATTTTTTGTAGAGACGGGTTTTCACCACATTGCCCAAGCTGGTCTTGAACTCCTGAGCTCAAGCAATCTGCCCACCTTGGCCTCCCAGAGTGCTGGGATTACAGGCATGAGCCACCACCTCGTCTGGCCTCCCCCTACTTTTTTTTGGTATGGGGTCTTGCTTGGTCACCCAGGCTGCAGTGCAGTGGCACCATGACAGCTCACTGCAGCCTTGAACTCCTCGGCTCAAGTGATCCTCCCACATCAGCCTCCCCAGTAGCTGGGACTACAGGTGTGTTCCACAATGCCTGGCTAATTTTTGAAACTTTTTGTAAAGATGAGGTCTTGCTATGATAGCCAGGCTAGTCTCAAGCAGTCCTCCCCTCTTGGCCTCCCAAAGTGCTTGGATTACAGGCATGAGCCACTGTGCCTGGCCAAGATACCCATTTTTAACAGGATTTTCCTCCCTCTCACTGCTAATAGCTATGTAGACCCAGACAAGGGCTTTCAGGTGAGAAAAATTAAAGCAAGTAACTTTAGAGTTTCGACTCAATCCAAATAATATGAATACCTATAATGTGCAAAGTATTGTGCTATAAAGGAGCTTAAGATTTGATAGGCAGATAGTTCATCTGGAAGCATTCCAAGATTCTATGTTGTACACCTAAATAATAGTCCACAGTGATTGCATTTTATTTATTTATTTTTTTGAGACACAGTTATGCTCTTGTTGCCCAGGCTGGAGTGGCCAATCTCGGCTCACCACAACCTCCACCTCCCGGGTTCAAGCGATTCTCCTGCCTCAGCCTCCCGAGTAGCTGGGATTACAGACATGCGCCACCTAATTTTGTATTTTTAGTAGAGATTGGTCAAGCTGGTCTTGAATGCCCAATCGCAGGTGATCCACCTGCCTCTGCCTCCCAAAGTGCTGGGATTACAGGTGTGAGCCACCGCATCTAGGCCTAGTGATTGCATTTTAGCTGGCTTGCCTAGAAGTGAACAGTTCCCCCTTCTACCTTCTCTATGCTTCTTTCTGCAGTGAACCTCCAAGTTTTGCCAACTATTTTGTTTTAACCATGGGCAAAGAGGTTGAAAAAATTTTTATGAATAGTTGACAATTTGTGTGTGTGTGTGTGTGTATATATATACACACACATATGTATGTATATATTTTTTAGATGGAGTTTCCACTCTTATTGCCCAGGCTGGAGTGCAAAGGCATGGTCTTGGCTCACTGCAACCTCTGCCTCCTGGGTTCAAGCGATTCTTCTGCCTCAGCCTCCAAGGAGCTGGGATTACAGGCACCCACCACCACACCTGGCTAATTTTGTATTTGTAGAGATGGGGTTTCACCATGTTGGCCAGGCTGTCTCAAACTCGTGACCTCAGGTGATCTGCCTGCCTCAGCCTCCCAAAGTGCTGGGATTACAGGCAGGAGCCACTGTATCTGGCATTTAGAAATATTTGGTTAATTGTCTGTGTTCATTGTTTCATCAGCAGAACAGCATTAACAGTGAGCTTGCAAACTCATAAGCTACAAACCTTAGCCCCGGATCATTTAGACTGTGATCACTCTGTGTTGGGGGCATTTTCATTATTATCATCTGCTTCTTTTTTTTTTTTTTTTGAGACAGAGTCTCGCTCTGTGCCCCAGGCTGGAGTGCAGTGGCTCGATCTCTACTCACTGCAAGCTCCGCCTCCCAGGTTCACGCCATTCTCCTGCCTCAGCCTCCTGAGTAGCTGGACTACAGGCGCCCGCCACCGCGCCCGGCTAATTTTTTGTATTTTTAGTAGAGACAGGGTTTCACCGTGTTCGCCAGGATGGTCTCGATCTCCTGACCTCGTGATCCGCCTGTCTCAGCCTCCCAAGTGCTGAGATTACACGCGTGAGCCACCGCGCCCGGCTATCATCTGCTTCTTAATGGAAGATATTTGTTCATTTAACAAATACTTAATTAGCACTTATATGACAGATATATTAACATACCATTTGCCCCATCTGAGGAGACAAAATCCTATGAGAGGCCTTTTATGGATTAATGCCTCACTTTCAAAACACAGATGTATGAAAGGTCAAGTGAAAGTTGTGTCTCTTCTGCAGGCACACCCTATTCCCCCTTATTCCAGACTTACTCATTTAATGATGTGAAACAAACTTGAGGCGTTTAGTTTTTCAGAGATTTCAGAAATGGGAAGCCACTGATGTTGCCTTTTACTTTGGAAATGTATGTCGGCAATTCGGATCGTCAGAAAGATGTCTGCCTCATCTCTGGAATATCTAAGTCTACTTATAGAAAACAAATCTTTAACAAACATTTGCAACCACATGAGATTTGGTGCAGTTGAATTCACCTTAGTATTTTTAAAAGGTGTAACACTTTTCTAAAGAAAATGTCCCCTTGCCTTTTCTTCTTCTGCTTCTTTTTTAAATAAATAGAGACCTTGGGCGGGCATAGTGGCTCACACCTATAATCCTAGCACTTTGGGAGGCTGAGGCAGGCAGATCACTTAAGGTCAGGAGTTTGAGACCAGCCTGGCCAACATGGTGAAACCCCGTCTCTACCAAAAATACAAAAATTAGCCGGGCCTGGTGGCACATGCCCGTAATCCCAGCTACTAGGGAGGCTGAGGCAGGAGAATCGCTGCAACCTGGGAGGCAGAGGTTGAGGTGAGCCGAGATTGCGCCACTGCACTCCAGCCCGCGCAACAAGACGGAAACTCCGTTTAAAAAAAACAAAAAAAAAAAAAAAAAAAAAAGAAAAAAGAGGACGGGTCTTGCTGTTGTCCAGGCTAGTCTCAAGTAATCCTCCTGCACTAGCCTCCTAAAGTGTTGGGATGACAGGTGTGAGCTACTGCTCCCAGCCCTCCCTTGCTTCTTGTGTCTGTTACCTTTTTCTTCCCAAATTTCCATGTGAGAGCTAAAATTGTCTTTTTTTTTTTTGAGACAGAATCTCGCTCTTGCTCTGTCACCCAGACTGGAGTGCAGTGGCAATTCTCCTGCCTCAGCCTCCCGAGTAGCTGGGACTACAGGCATGCACCACCACGTCCGGCTAATGTTTGTATTTTATTTATTTATTTTTTTTTTGAGACGGAGTCTCGCTCTGTCACCCAGGCTGGAGTGCAGTGGCCGGATCTCAGCTCACTGCAAGCTCCGCCTCCCGGGTTCACGCCATTCTCCTGCCTCAGCCTCCCCGAGTAGCTGGGACTACAGGCGCCTGCCACCTCGCCCGGCTAAGTTTTTGTATTTTTAGTAGAGACGGGGTTTCACTGTGTTAGCCAGGATGGTCTCGATCTCCTGACCTCGTGATCCGCCCGTCTCGGCCTCCCAAAGTGCTGGGATTACAGGCTTGAGCCACCGTGCCCGGCCTTAATGTTTGTATTTTTAGTAGAGACGGGGGTTTTCACCATATTGGCCAGGCTGGTCTAACTCCTGACCTCAGGTGATCCACCTGCCTCGGCCTCCCGAAGTGCTGGGATTGCAAGCGTGAGTCACCGCGCCTGGCTTCTGTCCTCTTTTCAAGGCCATCTCAAATAACTTTTTCTTCAGGCAACTTTCTCAAACCACTACAATTTTTTCCTAACTTTTCCAGAATTCTTCCTTTGTTTAATCCCACTTTTTACTTCACTTTCATTTCAGGAGCTAGGAGTATTTTTAAAAAGGCCCTTTGACCTCAAAGGATACACGTGGGTGAAAAACCAGCTTCCTCTAAATTTATTTTTCACTCACTAGGAAGAATGCTTTACATAGCGGGTGGAAAGAAGGGACACTGAGTATGAAGAGCTATCTGTACTACTTAATATATCTTTTGATCTACTCTGAGAATGACGCGAGCGTAATCTTCACATTGGAAAATCACGAGAGGAAAAAAACCCTTCGGAGATCTACAGGCACAATGAACCCTGTCTCCACGCTGTTTGTAGCAGCTGTCTCACGAATCTTCTCCCTAGAATGAATGTAGGAGAGGTATGGTGGGGCGGCAGCTGCAAAGCAAGGAATCTTTCCCGTTCCTCGTCGACTCGGTCCCCTCCCCTCCCTTCCCGAATGGTGGCAGCTGCCGAGACATCCCAGTGGAAATCTCCGAGTCTCCGCCGAGAACGGCGGGCGGGCAGCAGCTGAAAGCAGCCAGGGGTGGGGACTCCTCGCTCCCATTGGGCAGGGACAGCAGCCTCACTGGCTCCAGCGCCGTCACCTCTCTGGCTCGTAGAGGTCCCTCAGGTGTTCTTCTCCAAGTACAATGACACACCTTGGCAACGCGGGGCGGGTTCCCTCCGCGCCAAGGGACCCAACGGTAACTTAACAACAGCAGGAGCGCCAGAATCCCCGCCTCAGGACTTACAGAAGCACCTTCCGAGGTCCGAGAGTGGGAGGGGGGGACGTATAGGCCCTCGAACGGAAGGGTCTCTCCTAGCCGGGCCGCGAACACACGGTGTGCTACTAGAGCAGCGCTCCCACTGGGTGCGCGCCCTCGCGCCTAGTGCAGCCGGAAGCCCGAGCCCAGCGCTCCCGCTGGCTCTGGGCCCCCTAGGCCGTCCGCTCGCCCTCACCGCGCCCCCGCCGCGCGGCTGCCTCCGCCTTCGCGCCCTCCCGCCCCGCGCGCTCGCGCTCGCGCACGCGCACGCGGCGCCCGGCAGCCCTCGGCGCTGTCATGGCGGCCGGGAGCAGCTTCAGTGGGCACAGGAAAGCCGCGCGAGCCGTGGCGGGGCTAGCTGTGGCAGTAGCATCCTCACCACTCGCAGCAGCCTCAGCCGCGGCGTCCGTAGCGCCAGCAGCGGCTGCTTTTGCAAAGGCTGAGCGCAGGGGCGGGGCGGGCCAGGAAGCCATGGAGTTCTGTGCAGCCGCGGACTCCCGGGGAGCGGACTAGGGAAACTTGGAGGCTGCGACCAGGTGCACTGACCTCTCTGTCCTCCCTTCTCTCCCTGCGGTCGCCGCCGGGTTTCTCTGGCCGCTCCCCTCCCTTCCTGCCACCACACACACCTCCCCGCCTCTTCCCGTCGAATCTCAGGTGCCTGAGAGAGGTACTTCACTCCTCCCACTGGGCCGAGCATTTAGAATAATCACCGCCCCCTTCCCCCGCCTTTTCCTGCCCTGGATCTCCGCCGCCACCTCCGTCTCGCTGCTCCTGGGCGGGGGGTGAGGACGAGTCCGGAGTATCTGGGTGAGGAGGAACTTTCTACCTCTGTGATAGCTTGTGGGCCCCCTTCTTTCCTCCGATCCCTCCTTTCTCCGCGACAGTTTCTCTTTCTGGTGCACCTGTGAGGAGAGGTTACCCTGCGCCTAGAACCTGCACGAGAGTGGGGGAGGAGTGAGCCTGTGCGGGGCCTCTTGGACCTGCCTTCACCCAGAACCCAGCTCTTTGAGCCGGGGAGAAGCGGGTGGCTAGTAGTGGGGTGCCTTTAGTAACTTATTTGACCGACAATAACTATTTCCCTCTTGTCCCCTCAAAACCCTAAAACAAAACCTAGCCTATTTAACATATATTTAATCTTCCAATAGGGTTTGGCGTTGTTGTCAGCCTCGGGGAGAGAGATTGGACAAATATTCTCCAAAAGGAGGAGGGCGACGCCAAGGACTTTCCACATCAACTGCTTTGGGGTTTCTCCACAAGTTGGAAGAGAGACCCTTTCGTTTTGCATTGCGTGTGTTGTGCTCATTGCCAGTGCAGCGACTGCTGTCCAAGGGTGACTCTGAGTTGTCCTTTTTGCTAGCAATGGCTAGCGAAGACAATCGTGTCCCTTCCCCGCCACCAACAGGTGATGACGGGGGAGGTGGAGGGAGAGAAGAAACCCCTACTGAAGGGGGTGCATTGTCTCTGAAACCAGGGCTCCCCATCAGGGGCATCAGAATGAAATTTGCCGTGTTGACCGGTTTGGTTGAAGTTGGAGAAGTATCCAATAGGGACATTGTAGAAACTGTCTTTAACCTGGTAAGTCGATGAATATTTTATAAGCATATACTCTTTTCAGTGGGTTGGGAAACAAGACCTTGAAGCTGGAGCCATGTGCTTTACTCACACTGATGGTGACTTTTTTCATGTATAGGGCCACAAAATTCTACTAACCTAAATGAAACAATTTCATCTATTTTTTAGATTGAAGGGAATTGTGCAAACTTAGATGATCCAGGTTTTGTGGAAGTGAACACATCACTTTTGTGCTAAGGAAATAATTGTTGCTGTGAAAGTATTGAGGGGAGGTTCTAGCGGAGGAGTTATCTCTATTTTTTTTTTTTCTTGGCATATGTGCCTAAGTCTGCGTTTCCCTTTACCACTTTAAGTAAGTTCTTGTGACCTTTTTTTGACTTGAGAATTAATGTCTTTGATTCAGTCAAAGTTATGTTTTGCTACAATAAGTTTAAAAATTTTTGTTTGTAGTACTGATGCAAGATTAATTTGCTGCAAAGTTAGTATTTTTAATTTTGACTAGTTTTATTTTTAGATGTGACTAACAAAAGTTAAATTGGGGATGAATTTAGGATTACATTTAAAGTAATCTTGTGAAAATTGAATGGCAATATGAAAAAAGGAATTGAAGCAGATACAGTATAATCTTTGTGTGTTTTATAAATTCATGTCTAGCAGTAAAGCATAGTCATTGGAAATTGCTGATTACACTAAGATGAGCTATGAATGCTTTTTTTGGGCGGGGGTGGGAGGGGGATGAGGCCTCTGTGTGTTGCCCAGGTTGTTCTCAAACTCCTAGGTTCAAGCTATTCTCCTGCCTCAGCCTTCTGAGTAGCTGTGACTATAGGCATGCATCACTGTATATGGCTTAAATTGTTTTTAAAATGAGGTATAATTCATATATTATACAATTCTACCTTTAATTAATTCATTAACTTATTTATTTATTTAGAGATGAGGTCTCACTATGTTGCCTAGGCTAGTCTTGAATTCCTGGGTTCAGGTGATTCTCCCCACTCTGTCTCCTAAGTAGCTGGCACTACTGGCATGCGCCATTGTGCCTCTCTTGGTTATAATTTATAATGGAGACTGTTTAGATTTCTTTATTCCAGTCTCTCTTGCTCATCAACTTAAAAAATCAAAAGGAAATCTGGCCCTAAAATACTTCCCCCTTTTCTACCTACCCACCTGTGTTAGAGGATAACAGGACCAAATATAAACGTGCAGTAATTGTAATAACTGTTTAGCACCTTTCCGTTTGCCTCTTTTCAAGGTTAGGCTTGTTTTATTCTGGGGCAGTTAATTATTTCTTTCACTAGACCTTCACTAATGGTCTGGTCACCTGCAGTACAACTTGTAGAATAAAAAGTAGCTAGATGAAATTCTGGCTGGGCGTGCAACTCCTGTAATCCCAGCGCTGCAGGAAGCCAAGGTGGACACATCACTTGAGGTTAGGAGTTCGAGACTGGCCTGGCTAACATGGTGAAACTCCATCTCTACTAAAAATACAAAAAAACTAGCTGGACACGCTTGCTTGAACCCAGGAGGTGGAGGTTGCTGTGAGCCGAGATTGTGCCACTGCACTCCAGCCTGGGTGGCAGAGTGAGAGACCGTCTCAAAAAAAAAAAAAAAAATTCACTTAGTTTTGGAGCATGAAAACTTTGAACAATTGGATATTTCTATGTCAGTTTATTGAGAGTTTACGTATAAACATCTATAGACACACACATACATATTTAAAAAAACTGCATGTTATGGAAATGTTCAAATGTATGCAAAAATAGAATAGTATAATGAACTTAGGTATCCATTGTGCAGCTTCAACAGTTATCAGCATTTTGGGGATCTTGTGTGTATGCATGTGTGTGGGCTTTCATATGTAAGTCTGAAGAAAATAAATAGTAAATTGATTGCTTTACCTCAAAATAGACTTGAAACATTTCCTTTCTGATTTTTTTATTCTTTTTTAAAACTTCATATGCCTTCAATGAGAAACAGAAATCTGTAGTAGTAATATAATCCATAATTAGGTGTTTGTGTGTGAAGACACACAAGGAGGATTGGAACTCCTGTTCTTTAGAATGTGCTGTGTTGGAGTGGATGACCAAATGTGAGTCATTTGCATTTTTATCATTAAAGGAAATCCAAATTCTATAGCAGTAGTTTGCTTATATGCTTCCTGGAACTGTAGACATGGTATAGATTTTAAGGTCATTGATTAAGTCCTTCAAAGCTGCTGTGTATTTGCAGGATAGTGGGTGACTGGATAGAAGGAGAGAGAAAAGTCTGTTCAGTTAGTTACCTCTCAATATCATTCGCTTGTCAGGTAGGGCAGGGAAAGTTGCTGAGAATATTAGGTAGTAGTTTCTCCCCTTCCATTGTCCCTTAAAATACTTTTCATGCTCTTTTGTGGATTATCTGGGGTTTTGGCCACTCAAGAAAATCTTTGGAAGCAGCTGCGCACAGTGGCTTATACCTGTAATCCCAGCACTTTGGGAGGTTCACTTGAGGCCAAGAGTTGGAGACCAGCCTGGGCACCATAGTGAGACCCTGTCTCTACAAAAAAATAAATAAATAATAAGTTAGCTGGGCATGGTGGCATATAACTGTAGTCCCAGCTACTTGGAAGGCTGAGGTGCGAGGATCCCTTGAGCCCAGGAGTTTGAGGCTACAGTGAGCTACAATTATGCAGAGCAACACCCTAAAAAAAAAAAAAAAATGGAACCAAAGTCTTGGGATTATGTAAATTAGTCCATCTCAGTGTTGTTAGTACTGCTGTACCTAAATATTTCCTAGTTGATAGTCTTTTTTTTTTTCTTTGAGACAGAGTCACAGTCTGTTGCCCAGGCTGCAGTGCAGTGGCACAACCTTGCCTCCCTGCAACCTCTGCCTCCTCAGTTCAAGTGATTCTCCTGCCTCAGCCTCCTACGTAGCTGGCACCACACGCGTGTACCACGAGGCCTGACTAATTTTTGTATTTTTGATAGAAACGGGGTTTCATCATGTTGGCCAGGCTGGTCTCAAACTCCTGACCTTAGGTGATCCACCGGCTCAGCTTCCTGAAGTGCTGGGATTACAGGCTTAAGCCACCGTGCCTGGCCTAAATATTAGCTACTTAAACAATTAAGTTTATACTGTTAAAATTGAACAAGTTCCTCTCCTCCAGAGGTGTCCAAATGGTACATGGTAGAGCCATATAACTTTTCCAGAGTTTTTTCTTTCTTTTTTTGTTTTTTCTTTTTAATTGAGAGGGAGTCTCACTCTGTCACCCAGGCTGGAGTGCAGTGGTGCGATCTCAGCTCACTGCAACCTCCGCTGCTTGGATTCCAGCAGTTCTTGTGCCTCAGCCTCCCCAGTAGCTGGATCTACAGGCGCGTACCACCATGCCCAGCTACTTTTTTTGTTATTTTTAGTAGAAATGAGGTTTCACAATGTTGGCCAGGGCTGGTCTTGAACTCCTGCCCTCAGGTAATCTGCCTGTCTTGGCCTTCCCAAAGTGCTGGGATTACAGGTGTGAGCCACTGTGCCTGGCCCAGAGTTTTTTCTTAAGTGCTACCTCCCAACTTTGCTAATGTAGCTTGACCTTAGTCTGTTATAAATTACTTTGAAATTTACTACCCTGTTTATAATTTCTTTTGCAAGTCTGTTTTGCGGATAAGTTTTGATTAACAGTATACCAATGTAGTCAAGTGTTTCAAACTTCAGGTCAACTTGTACATTTTTCTTGTTGCAGTTTAAAACCATTTTCTTTTGTTTTCATCTGTATTTTAAAGTAATTTGTCAGACTTTTAGGCCCAGAATAATTAATATATGTTGGCATGTTTTCAGGAAATTGCTGCTGAGTTTAAGGCTTCCATCAGGTATTTAAAGGTGTTCAGTGCTACTTAATTCAAGAATAGTGTTCCCCATGGGCTGGTGACAAATACATACTTTCAAGATTTTTTTTTTGTTAAGTAATTACAGTCGCCCCTTGATATGTGGGGGATTGGTTCCAGAACCCCTAGTGGATACCACAATTTTCAGAAGCTCCAGTCTCTTATATAAAATGGTATAGTATTTGCATGTAAGTTACATGTATCTTCCGTATACTTTAAATCATCTCTTTAAAATTTTTATTTATTTAATTATTTATTTTATTATTATTTTTTGAGACGGAGTCTCGCTCTGTCGCCCAGGCTGGAGTGCAGTGGCGCCATCTCGGCTCACTGCAAGCTCTGCCTCCCGGGTTCATGCGATTCTCCTGTCTCAGCCTCCGCAGTAGCTGGAACTACAGGCATGCACCACCATGCCCGGCTAATTTTTTGTATTTTAAGTAGAGACGGGGTTTCACCGTGTTAGCCAGGATGGTCTGGATCTCCTGACTTGGTGATCCGCCCGCCTCGGCCTCCCAAAGTGCAGGGATTACAGGCGTGAGCCACCGCGCCCGGCAGGAGTGCCAATT
The DNA here is from genome assembly GCF_037993035.2 of Macaca fascicularis. Lineage (NCBI taxonomy): Eukaryota > Metazoa > Chordata > Mammalia > Primates > Cercopithecidae > Macaca > Macaca fascicularis. The sequence continues at coordinate 155,926,047 of NC_088379.1, read as the reverse complement.
GTTGAAAGGCTGTTCTTTTCCCGTTGAATTACCTTGGCACTTTTGTCAAAAATCAGTTGACCATAAATGTAAGGATTTATCTGGACTCAATTCTTTTCCGTTTATCTCTATGTCTATTCTAAAACCAGTACCAAATTGCCTTTTGATTACTGAAGCTTTCTGGTGAGTTTTAAAATAGAGAAGACCTCTTTATTCTTCTTTTTCAAGACAGTTTTGGCTATTCTGGGCCCTTTGCATTTCCGTGTGAATTTTAGGATCAGGTTATCAATTTTTGTAAAAAAGCAAGCTGGGATTTTACTAGCTGTCATGAGTAGATATTGTTGGTTATATATTGATGTTAATGATAATTAAAATAAATTTGGGTGAATTGGTGAAATTTTAACACTTTATAGTTTCCTAGAAGTGACAGACTTGATAATTTAGCTTCCCGCAAGCATACAGTTTTGTTGACCTTTGAATTGATTTATTTTAAACTGAGAAATCATTTTGGAACTGGAAAATCAGTTTTTTTTCCTGTTTGTGAATTAATAGAAAAACTATTTATTTCCCATACTGACCTAGTTGAGCCAATCTGTTATATTCACCTTTTATAAAGCATCCCTTTTCACACACATATTCTTGAAAATATTTTAAAATAGTTTTTATATGGTTGAAACAAAAATGTCCACCTGGTGAAGCTGGGCTGGCGTGTCATCAGGCCCCCCAATGATATGTGCAGACACCTACTGTGGTAAGCAGGGACAGGGTGGTTCCCAGGCCCTGGAATGATTGGGTGAGGGGCATCAGTGGCTGTGCTGTGCTGCTGCTACTGGGGGTCAGCAGTGGGGGACACATGCCCAGCTTGTGCCTCAGTCCTGGTGGTGGCAGCCTGTTTCTTTCTTCTGCCTGTGCACCAGCTGCTGGGTCCCAGGACAGTGCTCAGTCTGTTGTGGGCTGGGTTGTCAAAATGGTGCCTTATTGTAGCTGCTTAAGACTTAGGGGGATTATGGGACCCAGTGCAATTTTCCTCAGTGGAGTAGTGCTGTTGCGCCATTTCCAGACAGATCCCTATGTTAGTTTCCATGAGGTCCTAGGGGCTCCCCAATGGCTAGAATTGCAGGAGTCCACAGTGGGAATGTGGACCACAGGGAGTCTCTCACTCTTTCCACACAGTGGGGATCATCTCTCGACTCCCAGCCGAGCTGGCTGTCTTGCTTTCCTCCCCTTCCTTGCTTTAGGTGTTTCTTGTCATTTTTTAATTGAATTCCAGTGTTCTTTCTTGGATTATCTATTCCAAGTGTGATCACTCACTATTTTGGTTATTCCTAGTGAAGGAGGCAAGTAGGAGATGCCTCTAGTCAGCCATCATGAAGTCCCTGACAGTTCATAAGTTTTAAATTGTGTGCAGCTCTGAGTAGTGTGATGAAATCTCAAGCATTCTGCTCCATCCTGCCTAGGATGCAAATCATCCCTTTGTCCAGCATATCCATGCTCTATGTATATGCTACCTGTCATTTAGTCACTTAGTAGCAGCCCTCTCCACTGTCAGATTGACTGTCATGGTATTGCAGTGTTTAAGTAACCCTTATTTTACATAGTAATGTCCGGGAAAAGAGTAGTGATGTTGGCAATTTGGATATGACACAGAGACATTGTAAAGTGCTTTTTTTAAGTGAATAGGTGGAAGTTCTTGACTTACAAGGAAAAAAAAATCATATGCTGAGGTTGATAAGGTTTGCAGTATGTACAAATCTTCTATCCATGTAATTGTGAATTATACAGATGCTCCTTGACTTGATGCACTTACATTTATTGTTAAGCTGAAAATATTGTAAGTTGAAAATACTTGTTGATTTATGATAGTTTTGACTTTTCAACTTACAATGAGTTTATTGGGATGTAACTCCATTGTTAAATTGAGGTTTGTGGTGAATGCTTATTGCTTTCACACCATCATAAAGTTGCAAAATTGTAAGTCAAACTGTCAAAAGTTGGGAACTGTGTGTATTGTTCTAACTGTACTATTTTATTACCAGTTATTGTTGTTAATCTCTTACTGTGCCTAATTTATAAATTAAACTTTATCATAAGTATGTGTGTATACAAAAAAACATAGTGTACATAGGGTTTGGTATTATCTGTGGTTTCAGGTATCTACTAGGGGTCTTGCAATGTATACCCTGTAGATCAAGAGGGACTACTGTTTATGTTTAATAAGAGTAGAGATTTTTGTCTGTTTTGCTTATTGCATCCCTAGGCCCTAGAAAGGGTACTTGACACATAGTATATGCTTAGGAAATGTTTATTACCAGAACATATGGGTTAAGTTTGCCTGGGGCCTTAGGGGGTATATTATACCTGAAATTCTTTTTTTTGGTGTTTTAAATTTGTCACTCTGGGGTTTGCTGTTCATGCCAATAGTGTAAATTTGGACTTCAAAACCTATGTGAATAACATCCCAGAATTTTACTATCTCAGAGGAAACTTAAAAATAATCAACAGTGACCAGGCACGGTGGCTCATGCATGTAATCCCAAGACTTTGGGAGGCAGAGGCAGGAAGATTATTTGAGCCCAAGAGTTCAAGACCAGCCTGGGCAACATAATGAGACCCTATCTCTGTTGAATTAAAAAAAAAAAAAAAAAAAAAAAAAAAAAAAAAAGGAAATCAGCAGCCCAGCCAAAGACTAGTTATTTGTAACTTCCTGTGCCAGGGAAGTTGTTTTGTGGGGGAGAGGAAGAATCTACTTTTTTACTGAGGGTATCCCATATTTATGTAGAGATTTTTATCTCTACTTCCCCATCTTGAGTAAATACTTTTTTTTGTTTGTTTCTAAAAACGAAATAAAATTCAAGCCCCCTTGTACTTGCTTCCTCTTTCTTGCCCCTTCAGCAGTTGTAATAGAAGTTCAGATACTTATTTTTCTGTTTCTTCTTCACTTTAGGTTTGGGGATTTTCCTTTTTTTCTTTCTTTGCAAACTCAAGCTCAGTTCTACATTGAAAAGTATTTTTTGTTATATTTACCTAATACTTGCAGGCATTTGTAAAGTGATGATTTTTTAGGTTATGTTAGTTCATTATCTGCTGGAAGTCTAAGGTATAACAAAGTGATGAATACGTGATAGCCGTTGAATAAATATAGGACCGACTTAGGCTACAATTGACCAAGTGATTTTTCTGCCTAGGAATACCTTAGTTAATTTCAGATAATGGAGTTCTAGTGTAGATCACTGAAGACATCGTAGGAAGATAAAATTAGTCATTTTTCTTCTTTCCCAAATGCCTACATGTATTTATACATACAGGCACATGAGCAATTGTTGTCTTAGAAAGCAACCTGGCATTACCAAAACAAAATATAGATTTATTCATGGGGGATTTTATGTGTAGAGGTGATATTTTAAAATTTTAGTAATTAAGTGAATTTTCCTGCTGGGTGCGGTAGCTCATGCCTATAATCCCAACACTTTGGGAGGCTCAGGTGGGAGGACTGCTGGAGGCCAGGAGTTCAAGACCACCCAGGGCAACATGGTGAGATCCTATATCTACAAAAACATTAAAAAATCAGGTCTACATGGTAGTGTGTGCCAGTAGTCCTACCCACTCGAGAGGGTGACGTGGCAGGATCACATGAGCCCAGGAGTGTGAGGCTGTAGCGAACTATGATTGTGCCATTGTACTCTATCCTGGCCGACACAGTAAGACCCTATCTCCCTTTTTTTTTTTTTTTTTTTTTTTGAGACGGAGTTTTGCTCTTGTTGCCCAGGCTGGAGTGCAATGGCGCGATCTCGGCTAACTGCAACCTCTGCCTCCTGGGTTCAAGCGATTCTCCTGCCTCAGCCTCCCAAGTAGCTGGGGTTACAGTCATGCGCCACCATGCCCGGCTAATTTTGTAATTTTTAAAGTAGAGACAGGGTTTCTATATGTCTGTCAGGCCAGTCCCGAACTCCTGACCTCAGGTGATCCACCCGCCTTGGCCTCCCAAAGTGCTGGGATTACAGGTGTGAGCCACCGCGCTCGGCCGAGACCCTATCTCAAAAAAGAAAAAAAAGAAAGTTTTCATAGCTTTTACAGTTAATAGACTGGCCAGGCGCAGTGGCTCACGCTTGTAATCCTAGCAGTTTGGGAGGCTGAGGTGGGCGGATCACTTGAGGTTAGGAGTCGGAGACCAGCCTGGCCAACATGGTGAAACCCCGTCTCTACTAAAAATACAAAAATTAACTGGGTGTGGTGGCGCATGCCTGTAATCTCAGCTACTCCAGAGGTTGAGGCATGGGAATCGCTTGAACCCTGGAGATCCCGGAGGTTGCAGTAAGCCGAGATTTCGCCACTGGACTCCAGCCTGGGCAGCAGAGCGTGACTCTGTCTCAAAAAGGATTATAAAGAAAAAGAATTGTAGAATGTTTTAGGATAATGTAAAGGAAGTCATGTTTTTTTTTTCCTCTAACAGCTACACACTTAAAATAAACAGCCTAAAACAAAATACTACTTTATCTTAATTCTTTTTTTCCCCCTTAGGTATCTTTCTTGCAGGATCGTCTTAAGTCTTTGTAAGTTGTTAGTCATTTAGATTGAATACGAGTAACCTGCATAGAAATCCCATTTGTATGAGCAGAGAACTTGACTATTTTTAGTGAATTGTACCATCTTTGACATGTTTATCTGTGTGGGGATGAACTTTTGAAACAAAGTAGTTTTGAGCGAGTCAAATGATGACCATTTGGTAGTCCCTTGAATGTTACACATAAATTGACAAGATGACTTTTGACATAAAAATTTCAGGAGCCATTTCTATTTGTAGGGACTGCTCTGCTTCTTTATTTACATACAGTATTTCAGAAAATTTTCAGTTTAGCCAAGTTCTACATTGAGTATAACATATTGCACAAGTATCTTTCTAGTTTTTATTGTTAGACACTGACTTTATTCTATAGTGCTGAGTGCACTGTGCATGAACAGTCACATCAAGTTATTTAAGTGGTGCTTCAGAAGGAAAGATTGAAATTAATGCCACATGTATCTCAGAACTTAAAGTAAAATAAAATAAAATAAAAATAAAAAAGAAATTAATGCTTTGCTTTATGATCCGGTTATAATAGAATGAAACCTAGATGTAAGTCAGGGTGTGTATCTGGGTCTGCTGATAAACATGTGTTTTACAGGGCTTTGTTTTATTTATTCCATGTGACAACTCCATGGGGCCATACTTTATTAAACTTGATTTATAGCATGAAAACAGGATTGGAGTGATTAATGATGCTCAAGTCCCATAGTTAGTAAGATGGCATTTGGACTTAGGTTGTTTGAATTTGAATTTTGTGTGTACTACGTTATACTGTGTGATTATTAATATAAGTTGTGTTCTTTTATTAGAACCTAATTTAACTAAATTTTTCAAGAATTGTATTAGGTTATGATAATTACAAACATTGTTAAGAGTGATAAGCTTTGAGAAAATGAATTATTTTATAACTTTATCATTGATTTAACAGTGCATACTTTGATTCTTTGCATCTATTTCTTCATGTGTCACGTGGTGCATGGTAGTTTCTATGTATTTAAGATATCCACCAGTCAATTTTCTGTTATTTTTCTAATTGGGAAAAAATGGAATGACTAACTCTTTAATATTTAGGGATTCATCATACCTCTAGTTGTGGCTTATGAATATTATTCTTAACCTGTATTACTTGTGTTTTGTTCATGGGTTTGTTAGACAATGCCTTAGTCTGAGGGTAGGAATATGGAAGAAAAGAAAAATCAAATTAGTACTATTTTGCTGCTTGTTAGTGTCTTTTGAAAATATTTAGAAAAAGTTGAGAATTAAATCGAATAGTTAAAAAGTTTGGCATATCTTTGGGAGTTTCATTTATGCTAAATTCTCATTGTCATAGAATGTAAACGTTAATTTGAATTGTGAAATTTTTGAGTACTGTGAGGATGTCCTGGTTACCAATTAATGCCCAAGTTTGAAATGTCTGCTACTTTGAAATGGTAATTTCATCTCAATTTTTTTTTTTTTGGTTGTTGTTGATCATTATTGTTTCCAGAAGTGTATCTTCTGAATCACTTCATTTCTACCTTGCTCACATAAGACCCAGATGTCTTCCTTTGCACTGGGACCTCTACTGAAGACTCTCCCCACTTCATAGAAAAGGAATATTTTCTTATTTCCTTCTGAACCTACTTGAGATCCCCTGTAGCTCTGCTCTGGCTTCTATATTTAATGCAGAAGTGGTAAAGAAGACATTATTATTTCTAATATCCAAAATTTTCCAACAGAAGTTATGGGATAATAGCTAACATTTGTTGAGGTATTTTGTGACCTACTAAGTACCAGTTCTTCGTCCTCATTTCTTCCCACTTTTCTTCCTTGTTTAATCAACTCTGGATGCCATGGCCCGTTTGTACTTCCTAAAACAAGCCAGGCATACTCTTACCTTAGGGCCTTTGAACTTATTTTTTCCTTTGCCTAGGATGATCTCCTCTCAAATATCTAATTATTATATGACTATCAATAAGCAATTATAATATAATTGTATGACTGTCAATAAGCAATTATAATGTTTCATGTTTTTTACAGTTTCTTTTCCTCAGTCATATTTTTGATATCTTTTGTTTCCTTAAACATTAACATTTTTGTATTATATATCTGATTATTTTCATATTCCTTATTGTTTCTTCTGTTTCTGAAAGGCTTGTTCTGCTGATTCTTGGGGGCTTGTTTTTTCATTATTTTGTGAATTTCTTTTTAATTGTGAGATTATCTTCCATGGATTTTTATTTGTGAGTGTCACTGGAGGCTTGGGTTTAGTGTACTCCTCTTGACTGGATTGGTGTTTGCTTCTGTCATGCTCTAGCCTCTTCCAACCCAGAATCTCTTGAAACTGAATTTTTAGTTTGAGTTTTTCTAGACCACATAGGTAGTATGAATTTTGTCCTTAAACGAGTGAGAGAAGGGTGACTTCATTTTTTCTCTTCCACTGAGACTGGGAAAGGCAAATATGCCACCTGTGATCTCTGTTTAGCATGTTGTTTACCCCCCTCTGCAGTTTGTCCACTGAGTGCTGCTTTTCAGATTTCCCACCTTGTTTAGGCCCCAACCTTTATGTCCTTCTCACCGGTCCCTTAAACTGACTTCTAAGCCACTGGGGATTGATGGATGCTCCCAGGGGAGAGGCTCGTTTCAGTGCTCACCAATGCTTTGTTGTTTTTTCTTTGTTTCAGCTCAGCCACTCATGAAAAATACTATTTTGATTTTGTTTAATATTCAACATTTTAAAAAATTCTGAATCACAAGTATTTTCCTGGGCATCTAGTCTACTATATTGCCAGAAATGGATCTGATTTCTTCCCCCAGTTCTCTGTATGACCCTCTTCTTCATTCTGTTATGGTCTTTGTTAAAATTTGTGGCCTTATTAGGAACCTTTTCCTACTACCAAAATAGTATCCTTCTCCTTGTTACTCTTCATTTCTTATATCCTGCTTTATTTTCTTTTTTTTTTTTTTTGAGACTGAGTCTGGCTCTGTCGCCCAGGCTGGAGTGCAGTGGCCGGATCTCAGCTCACTGCAAGCTCCGCCTCCCGGGTTTACGCCATTCTCCTGCCTCAGCCTCCCGAGTAGCTGGGACCACAGGCGCCCGCCACTTCGCCCGGCTAGTTTTTTGTATTTTTTAGTAGAGATGGGGTTTCACCGTGTTAGCCAGGATGGTCTCGATCTCCTGACCTCGTGATCCGCCCATCTCGGCCTCCCAAAGTGCTGGGATTACAGGCTTGAGCCACCGCGCCCGGCCTATCCTGCTTTATTTTCATAGCATTAACTCCATCAGATTTTTTTTTTTTTATTGCATGTTTTCTTATATTAGAATACACACTCCATAAGAGTAGGGACTTACTTTTTTGTTTACTGTTTCACTGCCAGGGCCTTGGGTCCTAAAATATACCTGACATGTAGTAGGTGCTTAATAGATACATGTTAGGTGAATGACTGTGCTAAGTGCTTTAGATTCCCTCTTTTAATTTTCATAGTAACTCTTGCGGAGCAGGTGATTTTATCATCTCCATTTTAAAGGTGAGGAATATTAGACTTGTAGAATTAATTACCCCAGTCAAGGTCACAAAAGATGTTGCACCTCAGGCAGCCTCAGAGCACCCTGTTCTCCTAAACACTGTACTTTGGTAGTGGTAGTGGTAGTGGTGGTGGTGGTGATGGTGGTGGGGTTGGTTCTTCAGCAGGTTGGTGTAATACCCTAGTATTGTTTAGCTATGCTTTAGTGTCATATTGTTTCTTTGGGGCAATATATTCTAAATTTCACATACTTGATTTTTAAAAATTATTATTTTTTTTGAGACAGTCTTGCTCTGTCGCCCAGGCTGGAGTGCAGTGGCATGATCTCGGCTCACTGCAACCTCTGCCTCCCAGGTTCAGGCGATTCTCCTGCCTCAGCCTCCTGAGTAGCTGGGATTACAGGTGCCTGCCACCACGCCAGGCTAATTTTTGTATTTTTAGTAGAGATGGGTGATATGGTTTTGCTGTGTCCACACACAAATCTCATCTTGAATTGTACTCCCATAATTCCTGTGTGTTGTGGGAGGGACCCCGTGGGAGATACTTTGAATCATGGGGGTGGTTTCCCCCATACTGTTCTCGTGGTAACGAATATGCCTCATGAGATCTGATGGTTTTATCAGGGTTTCTGTTTTTGCATCTTCCTCATTTTCTCTTGCCACCACCATGTAAGAAGTGCCTTTTGCTTCCTGCCATGATTCTGAGGCCTCCCTAGCCATGTGGAACTGTAAGTCCAATTAAACTTCTTTTTCTTCCTAGTCTTGGGTATGTCTTTATCAACAGCATGAAAGCAGACTAATACAATGGGGTTTTATCATGTTGGTCAGGCTGGTCTTGAACTCCTGACCTCAGATGATTCACCTGCCTTGGCCTCCCAAAGTGCTGGGGTTACAAATGTGAGCCCACCTTGCCCAGCCGTCACATAATTGATTTTTGAAGACAAATTTGGAACCTGTTACTTAAGTTGGAAAGCTTATGCAGTATTTAAATTTATTCTTTCCTCTCCTATTTTCATTTATGTTTTATTCTTTAAGTTCCTCTATGTACACATTTATTTGCTGCTGAAAATTGAAATAGAACATTGAAATTTCCTTTTATTACAATCCAAATTTTTGAAAAACCAGGAATTCTAATTATCCGTTCTGATAATTATGCTCTAGCCAAACTGCCCAGTGTTTTCTTTTTTAAAACTTATTTATTTTTTTTTTTTTTTGAGACAGAGTCTCGCTTTGTCGCCCAGACTGGAGTGCAGTGGCCGGATCTCAGCTCACTGCAAGCTCCGCCTCCCGGGTTCACGCCATTCTCCTGCCTCAGCCTCCCGAGTAGCTGGGACTACAGACGCCCGCCACCTCGCCCGGCTAGGTTTTTGTATTTTTTAGTAGAGACGGGGTTTCACCGTGTTCGCCAGGATGGTCTCGATCTCCTGACCTTGTGATCCGCCCGTCTCGGCCTCCCAAAGTGCTGGGATTACAGGCTTGAGCCACCGCGCCCGGCCTTAAAACTTATTTTTAATTTTTTAAAAATTTCATTTTTCGGTAGAGATGGAGTCTTGCTATATTGCTCAGGCTAAGGTCTTGATATCCTGGACTCAAACAGTCCTCCTGCCTTGGCTTCCCAAAGTGCCTGGATTACAGGTGTGAGCTACTGCGCCCGGCCTTATTTTTACTTTTGAAGTAACTATTCTGCTGTCTTTAAGACAGTGTAAAAACTTTGCTGAGGTTTTGCTGTGTTGCCTTCACTTCTTATAGTTATTTTATAAAATAGTTCAAGTAGATAAGTCATAATAAATACCAATTTTAGTTAGGGAAGGCATGCCTAGAAGGAAGAGAGTTAGTAGATGGAAAATGGAAGCCAGATGATTCTCCCCCAACCTGGATTATCAAACAAATCTGTATTTCCTTTTATGTTTCTCATCTTATTGACGTCATTTGTTCTTTGCAGAAATTTCAATTAACTTTGACTTTTTTTTCTTCCTCATTCCCACAAGTAGTCTTTCACTAAATAGCCTTTTAATTGAACCTTAATTCAGACCCCAGGTATCTCTTTCTAGGATTATTGTAACACCCTTCAGAACTGTTCTTGTTCTCTGCCAGTCATTCGTATTATCTCCATATATTTTCTCACATGATATTTATACTTACGTTTCTAAAACATAAATCTTATCATGTATGGCATGACCTCTGAGATTCTAACTCATCCTACACTTTGTTTACTGTCTCTCACATGGCTAATCTTGCCTTTACATACCTCTTGTGTTTTTCTCTCAACTGTTCTCTCTACTTGGGTACTTTTCTTTCTTCTTGGTCTGTCATCGTCATGCTCGTTACCTTTTTTTTTTTTTTTTTTGAGATGGAGTCTTGCTCTGTCACCTAGGCTGGAGTGCAGTGGTGCAGTCTTGGCTGACTGCAACCCCTACCTCCTGAATTCAAGCCATTTTCTAGCCTCAGCTTCGTGAGTAGCTGGGACTACAGGCGCGCGCTACCGTGTCCGGCTAATTTATGTATTTTTAGTAGAGACTGGGTTTCACCATGTTGGCCAGGCTGGTCTCGAACTCCTGACCTCAGTGATTGTACCTGCCTTGGCCTCCCAAACTGCTGTGATTACAGGCGTGAGCCACTGCGCCAGGCCTCGTTACTTTTAAGACATAGCTTACATGTTATTTTCTCTGAGAATCCTTTGCCTCACTCTAAGACACTTTGTGCCTCCTCCATTCTACCACAGAACTTTGTTCATCACTTACTGTAGCATTTACCTAGTTCAAATTATGTGTTTATATATATTTCTGTTACTAGATCATGAGCTTGAAGGCAGAGGTTACGTCTTTGTCATCTTCTTAAAAGTCAGGTTTATTAAGGTATGATTTACATAGAATAAAATTCACCCTTTTGAGTTGTGTAGATTGATGTATATGGTCATATAACTTACACCATCACATTTGGGATATAAGATATTTCCACCACCTCAAAAAGTTCCCTTTTACCCCTTTGTAGTCGTTTCTGCCTTCCCCATCCCTATCCCCTGGCAACCACTGATCTAATTTCTGTCCCTGTTATTTTGTCTTTTCCAGAATGTTGAATAAAAATGGAATCATGTAGCAAGTAGCCTTTTGTGACTAGCTTTTTGTACTTAGCAAATTGCATTTGAGATTGCTCTATGTTGTTGCATAATTAAGTAGCTTGTTTCTTTTATTTTTGCTGAGTTGTATTCTATTCTATGGATGTAACTACAGTTTGTTTATCCAGTTACTTTGGGTAAGTTACCCCAAACCTTTGCCTATAGGCCTTTGTGTGGACATGTTTTCTTTTTTCCTGGGTGAATACTGAAGAGTGTGCTTGGTATGGTAAATGTATATTTAACTTTATAACAATGGTCAAACTGTTTTCCAAAGTGACTGTAGCATGCTGCATTTCTACAAGTAATGTAGTTGCTGTAGTTGTTCTCCATCCTTGTCAGCACAGTGTTTTAAATTTTAGTTATTCTAGTAAGTTTGTAGTGGTGTTTAATTGTGTTGTTGTTTCTTCTTCTTCTTTCTCTTCCTCTTCTTCCTCTTCCTCTTCTTCTTCTTTCTTTTTATTTTTTTTTGAGACAGAGCCTCACTTTGTCACCCAGGTTGGAGTGCTGTGGCACGATCTCGGCTCACTGCAACCTCCCCGTCCTGGATTCAGTGCCTCCCTGGTTCAAGCGATTCTTGTGCCTCTCAGCCTCCTGAGTAGCTAGGATTACAGGTGTGCACCACCATGCCCGGCTAATTTTTTTATTTTAGTAAGAGACAGGGTTTTGCCATGTTGGCTAGGCTGGTCTCAAACTCCTGGCCTCAAGTGATCTGCCCACTTCAGCCTCCTAAAATGCTGATATTACAGGTGTAAGCTACTGTGCCTGGCCATGTGATAGGGTCTTGCCCTGTCACCCAGGCTGGAGTGCAGTGTTGTGAGCACGGTTCACTGCAGCATCAACCTCCTGGGCTCAAGCGATCCTCCAACCTCAGCCTCCCAAGCAGCTGGGACTATAGGCACATGCCACCATACCTGGTTAGTTCTTTTGTTTTTTCTGTAGAGACAGGGTTTCGTTATGTTGCTCAGGCTGGTCTGACACTCCTGGCCTCAAGCAGTCCTCTCACTTTGGTCTCCTTAAGTGCTGGGATTACAGGCAGGAGTCACCATACCCAGCAAATTATTACTTTTAGATGCTTGCCTTAACACTGGAATGTTGGAGTAATGTATTTGTACAGTGAACTTCAAATATAAGGATTATATGCTAAATTCTTTTGGATGAAAAATATAGAATACCACGTTAAGTACGTAATGACACTTTTTAGAGCGTTTTCTTAATTTATTTTAAATTGTATGTTAAATTCAGGTTTAGGGAAGTTTTGATATGGATGTGTATGTGTGAATTTATATATATATATGTAAATATATACATACACATACTCACACACAACTGGTTTAACATCATAGCTGAAATGGGAGTTCTCCTCTGGATTCCAGTCCCCAAGATTTCCACCCTTACAGTGTAGGTTTTTAAATACAGTTCTATTTTTTCTTTTTTTTGCTTTAATATTTGATATTGCATACTTGTATAAGAATCTTTTACCTTGTGATATTTTCTGGAAATTGTATTTCTCTAATTTAAAAAAAATTAAATTCTAATTAAAAATTTTTTTTTCATAGAGATAGGGGTCTTGCTATATTGCCCAGGCTAGTCTGGAACTTCTGGCCTTAAGCCATCATGCCACCTTAACCTTCCAAAGTTCTGTGATTACAGGCATGAGCCACCATGCATGCCTGGCTTATTTCTCTAATTTTTTCTTTTGTATATTAGTGCCAAAAAGGTTTTTTTTTTTTCTCCTTTGCCAGTCATTGTCTTCCTTTTATATTTCCTTTTTTCTTTCTTTGGCTGTGGGTCTCAGTTCAGCTCCTATATGATCTTGAGGAAGATTAAATTTACTCTCTTGATTTTTAATTTTCTTTTATGTAAAATTGGGCTGATTCTATCTCATAGAGCTCTTTTTTTGGAGATGGAATCTTGCTCTGTTGCCCAGGCTGGAGTGCAGTGGCACGATCTCGGCTCACCGCAACCTCTGCCTTCCAGGTTCAAGCGAGTCTCTCACCTCACCCTCCCGAGTAGCTGGCACTACAGGCGTGTGCCATCATGCCCAGCTACTTTTTGTATTTTTAGTAGAGGTGGGGTTTCACCATATTGGCCGGGCTAGTCTCGAACATCTGACCTTGTGATTTGCCTGCCTTGGCTTCCCAAAGTGCTGGAATTACAGGTGTGAGCCACCATGCCTGGCCATAGAGTTCTTATATATCGGAACACCTACCTGGGGGCTGTGGCTCGCACCTGTAATTTTGGCTCTTTGGGAGGCCATGGAGGGCAGATCACTTGAGGTCAGGAGTTTGAGACCAGTCTGGCCAACATGACGAAACCCCATCTCTACTAACAATACAAAAATTAGTGAGGCGGGCATGGTGGTGCTTGCCTATAGTCCTAGCTACTTGGGAGACTGAGGCAGGAGAATTGCTTGAACCTCGGAGGCAGAGGTTCCAGTAATCAGAGATTGTGCCATTGTACTCCAGCCTGGGTGACAGAGCGAGACTCTGTCTCAAAAACAAAAACAAAACAAACACTTTATAGGCACTTAGTTAATGCTAATTACCATGTCCCCCTCCCCCCACAATTTATAAATAGCCAATAAAAACTCATTTTGGTGAGTTTGATATACTGTTCATAAAATTTGATGGCCGGGCATGGTGGCTCACGCCGGTAATCCCAGCACTTTGGGAGGCCAAGGTGGGTGGATCACAAGGTCAAGAGATCGAGACCATGCTGGACAACATGGGGAAACGCCGTCTCTACCAAAAATACAAAAATTAGTTGGGGGTGGTGTTGCGCGGCTGTAGTCCCAGCTACTGGGGAGGCTGAGGCAAGATAATAGCTTGAACACGGAGGCAGAGATTGCATTGAGCTGAGATTGCGCCACTGCATTTCAGCTTGGTGACAGAGTGAGCCTGCATCTCAAAAAAAAAAAATTGATACTCAGTTTTTCATAGAAAATTTTAGACATGCACAAAAGCATAAAAGAACACCTATGAACTCATCAACCAGCTTTAATCATTATCAACATTCTTGCATTTTTTTCATATGTCATTTAAACTAATGACATCATGGCCTCTATATGTTTGTTTTCTTTCCCTCTCTGTGATTTGTTTCTTGTAATTATTATACTTTAATTAAGGTTACAAAACTATGGGGAACAATTTTCTAGGAACTTAAAGTCTGCTGCCAAAGTTTATATGAAATTGATGAAATAATATCCATGGTGTGTTGAATGTAGTAGTACCATGCTCAATAATGGGATCCAGTGTGTCCTGTACTGTTCTGAGGGCACTGGCAATTTGACTCTTTATCCCTTCAAATAATTTTGGATTTAAAATTGCCTGAGGTCACCATGGATTTATACATAGGGTTTGATTTTATTATTTTTTTCTTGTGTATTTGAGATAGACGTCTAATAATCTACGATGATGGATGCTGATTTGGGTTTGATATTATAGGAAGAGTTTTCAACAAGGTGAATGAACTTTTTTTTTTTTTTGAGACAGAGTCTCACCCTGTCACCCAGGCTGGAGTGAAGCTGTGTGATCTCCGCTCACTGCAACCTCCGCCTCCTGGGTTCAAGCGATTCTCCTGCCTCAGCCTCCTGGGTAGCTGATATCATAGGCGCTCACCAGGATGCCCGGCTATTTTTTGTAATTTTAGTAGAGGCGGCGTTTTCCCATGTTGGCCAAGCTGGTCTCCAGCTCCTGACCTCAGGTGATCTGCCTGCCTCAGCCTCTCAAAGTGCTGGGATAACAGGTGTGAGCCACCGCACCTGGCCTGTTTTTTCACCTAGCCTGTTTTTTTTTTGGATATAGAGACTCACTCTGTTGCCCAGGCTGGAGTGCAGTGGTGCGATCTCAGCTCACGGCCACCTCTGTCTCCCAGGGTCAAGCGATTCTCCTGCCTCAGCCCGCTGAGTAGCTGGGATTATAGGTGCCTACCACCACACCTGGCTAATTTTTGTATTTTTAGTAGAGATGGGGTTTTGCCATGTTGGCCCAGCTGTTCTCGAGCTCCTGACTGACCTAAATGATCTGCCCGCCTCGGTCTCCCAACGTGCTGGGATTGCAGGTGAGCCACCACACCTGGCCTGAATGAACTTACTGATTGGTATTTTTATCCTTTCTGGTAGATATTTATATGCATACTTCTCTAAGTACCTTTTCAGTAACCTTTAAGGCATTAGCACAAAAATACCTTTTCAGTAACCTTTAAGGCATTAGCACAATTTCTTCTATACTTATTGTATTGGCTTTGAGAAAGACTTGATGTATTTTTGTTTTGCTCTTGTCTCAAAGTCTGTTACATTCTATTGGGACCACTATGTAATTTAAGTTCTTATTTCTAGCTGGAAATGCCAATTAGTTGGTTATGGATGAGGAAAACCCTTCTTATGTAAATCTGAAGACATGATATGGAACAAAATTTTAAGAATGATTTTGCCTGAGACATGTCAAATTTTGACTCTAATGAGCCTGTTTTCAGCTAGCTTCTCTACTCCCTGGCCCCACAGGGTATATTGTTGGTCAAATGGAATATCCTATGATTTATTTATTTTTTTTGTTCTTTAGCAGAAGGTGGAAATTTCCACAGATTCCCTCTCTGTCCTTTCACCTATCGCACAAGTATCATTTTCTTTACTGCTTTACCTCTTAGTTCCTTGCCCCTTGGGCTGCTGCTTTTCCTTGGGATCTGTATTCTATTCTGCAGTTAGAAGCTTCCTTGGCATCCTGCGTCAAGTAAAAAGGCCTGTAAAAATCTTTGTTTTCAGTCACCTCAACGTGAGTAGATCTCTGTTTTGTTTTTATGGTACGTTTGCTACTCTTTATGGAATGATAAAAATTAGCATGATGGCTTTGGTTTATATATTGGAGATTTCAGTGATTGGTTTGGAAACAGTTGGGATAGCAGTCTACTTCCTTCCCTTTATTTTAACCATCTTACCAGATTGACAGATTTTGTCAGATTTGTCTATATTCTATTTCAGACCATATTTTAGCATCCTATGATGGTTAAAAGGAGGCCAAAAGTTGACCAAGTCTATAGTACCTCAGGTCTGTGTACATATTCACATATTCTCATAAGGAACACGCAACCTCGATCCCTCCTTTGTGCTCCTTTGAGGGTCTAATGCCACCACTGATCTGACAGGAGGCGGATCTCAGGTGGTAATGCTCGCTTGCCTGCCGCTCATCTCCCGCTTAGGTGGAACAGTTTCATCTTGAAACCATCTGCCCGTCTCTGACCCCCATTCTGTGGAAAAATTGTCTTCTATGAAACTGGTCCCTAGTGCCATAAAGGTTGGGAACTGCTATTTTAATGTATAATTTCAAGATTCTGATGACCCGAAAGCACTCTTAATAGACTATTTTCAGTTCTACATTGTAAATAATTTAGGTAGATTTGCCTGTGTGACTGTAAAAAATGTAGTTTTCAGGAGTTCAAGACCCGCCTGGTCAACAAAGTGAGACCCTCATCTCTACCATAAAAAAAAAAAAAGCACTTTTATATATTTAAAATGTTTTAGTTATATATATTAAATATACTGGGAAAAATTTAATGTAGATTTAAGATTAGAGTAGTAAGATAGTAAAGAATCATTTGGATTTTAAACTATCATTCTTAGGTATTTTATTTTTTCCTCCTAACAACATGATATAAAAATATGACCATTAAAAATGTGCAATTCTGGATTTCAACCTGTATTTATTAAATTTTTATCTTGGCTAAAATGCTAAATACAAAAACTTTACAGTACAATTTACATAGACTGAACTAACATAAAATAGTTATTTTGATTTTACTAGTTCCATGGTGGACCTTTTCTCATAGGTCTCATTTTAGAAGGGAACATGAGCATTTGTTTTATTTTTTATTTTAAAACATAAGGTTTTTTTTTTTTTTTTTTTTCAGATGGAGTCTAGCTCTGTCACCCAGGCTGGTTGCAGTGATGTGATCTTGGCTCACTGCAATCTCCACCCCCAGGTTCAAGTGATTCTCCTGCCTCAGCCTATTGAGTAGTTGGGATTACAGGCACCTGCCACTATGCCTGGCTAATTTTTTGTATTTTTAGTAGATGCGGGGTTTCACCATGTTGGCCAGTCTGGTCTTGAACTCTCAACCTCAGGCGATCCACCCGCCTTGGCCTTCCAAAGTACTGGGATTATAGGCATGAGCCACTGCGCTTTTTAAGACTTACTTAAAAATGCTTAATTACTTTCTTAAGAGTTAGATAGCTAGAAAGACAAATTTGAGTGTTAGAGAATTGCTGCTAGGAAGAACAGTTTTGTGATTTGTGTTTTTTTAAGCCATCACTTTTATAATCCCATTTACTTTTTCCCTTTCCTTTGCTACCTCAGCCTTTCTTCTTCCTTAAGGTGTGAATACATTAAAAGAAAACCCAATGTATCTCTGTTTGTCTGTCTCTCACTCTGTTACAGACACACACACAAATTTATTTGGAAAGGCAAGGCACAGTAAAGAAGAAAATGTGCATGTTAGCATATGAAGAAAGGTTAGTGTTAAGAATGAAGACTTGTAGCAGATTACCTTTTAAATCTTTTATTGGCAGATGGCATGTCAGTTAAGAAATTGTATATATTTATTTTGGAATATTAGATATGCTATCAAATCCTAAAGTTGTTTAGATTGCAAAAATTTTCTTACGTTTGGTTTATTTTTCTCTCTGATTGGATTTTAACAGGTTAAATGGAATTAGCTAGTTTTATTGGCAGGCCGTAGTGTTGTTCTTTGTAGTTTACTACCCTTATCTTCTGATTCAGAAAGGTTTTAACTAACTGCCCTTGAACTGTTGGAGTTGGGGGTGGGCAGTAGAGGAAATTGGGCTCGTGGCTTGAGTTAAGTGCCTTCAGAGGTTGGAAACAGCCTTGCATAATAGGAACTGAATAAATATTTGTTAAATAAATGAATAAATGAATGGATACATGAATAAAAACATCCCAGAAGTATTTCTGGTAGAAAGATGAGGATGACCATACAACTCTTCTTTTACAGGTAAGTATCTTGAGAGTTCAGATGATAACTAGTCTCTAATTCTTATCCTATAAGCTGCTGTAGTTTTTTTTTTTTGTTTGTTTTTTTTTTTTTTTTTTTTTTTTTTAAGACGGACTACTTGCCGGCCTGGTGTGGTGACTCACACTTGTAATCCCAGCAGTTTGGGAGGCCGAGGTGGGGTGGATCACCCGAGGACAGGAGATTGAGACCAGCCTGGCCAACATGACAAAACCCTGTCTCTACTAAAAAATACAAAAAATTATCCGGGTACAGTGGCGGGCACCTCTAATCCCAGCAACTCAGGAGGCTGAGGCAGGAGAATCACTTGAACCCAGAGGCAGAGGTTGTGTGAGCTGAGATTGTGCCACTGCACGCCAGCCTGGGTGACAGAGTGAGACTCCATCTCGGAAAAAAAAAAAAAGTGCTTGCTTTGTCACCCAGGCTGGCGTGCAGTGGCATGAACACAGCTCACTGCAGCCTCGACCTCCTGGGGTCAAGCATTCCTTCTGCCTCAGCTTCCTGAGTAGCTGGGACTACAGGCATGCTCCATGACACCTGGCTGATTTTTGATTTTTTGTAGAGATGGGGTTTTTCCATGTTGCCCAGGCCAGTCTCAAACTTCTGGCCTCAAGTGATCCGCCTGCCTCAGCCTCCCAAATGCTGGGACTACAGTTGTGAGCCACTGCACCTGGCTAAAAACTTCACTTTTCTATTCTCTTATTTAATTTTGTGGTAGAAATATTTGAGTTTTACTTATTTATTTACTTGTTTATTTATTTATTTATTTATTTATTTTTTTGAGACGGAGTCTGGCTCTGTCGCCCAGGCTGGAGTGCAGTGGCCCGGATCTCAGCTCACTGCAAGCTCCACCTCCCAGGTTTACGCCATTCTCCTGCCTCAGCCTCCAGAATAGCTGGGACTACAGGCGCCCGCCACCTCGCCCGGTTAGTTTTTTGTATTTTTTAGTAGAGACGAGGTTTCACCATGTTAGCCAGGATGGTCTCGATCTCCTGACCTCGTGATCCGCCCGTCTTGGCCTCCCAAAGTGCTGGGACTATAGGCTTGAGCCACCGTGCCTGGCCATATTTGAGTTTTATAATGTTGTTTTTTCTTTTTCTTTTTTTCTTTGAGACAGGGTCTTGCTCTATTGCCCAGGCTGGACTACAGTGGCACAGTCACTGCTCACTGCAGCCTTGACTTCCTGGGCTTAGCTGATCAGAAAGTTTTAAAGTGGAAAAATAATGAGACTGGGTAGTTCCTAGGGAATCATTTGGTATACGGTTTTCTTCTCCCACTTTCCAGTTCTGCACCTATTTGTGTAAATCCATAGATCACAGTGTAGGTTTTCAGATGGTTTTCCTAACTCAGTGAATTTATGTCTAAATTTGTTCCATTGCATTCAGTCTCCTGATTCACTTGGTTATACTGATAAGCATTGCCCTACATTCTGTGGCTTCTTTGATCACTTGCTGTCCTCTGTAGTTACTTGACCTATCTTAGTAATTTTCCTTTAATTCCTTTCAGAAGGGGAAATGTGGTGGTAAAGAATGCAAATTACAAGAGAAACTGGTATTTTTTATTCTATGGGTGTTTTTTTTTTTTTTTGGCAAGTACAAATGAAATTAAAAAAATCTCTGATAATCCTAGCATTCATTATATTTTTACAAGGACTTTGCTGACAGTTGAACTGTCTTACTATATTTAAATTCCATATTTACTGTAACCTTACATTGTTTCCTCTTGTTATACATATTTTATTTTGGATGATCACCTATTAAATAATCTAGTAGTTTTTAGTTCCCTTAAACCTAGTTTTCAAGGGGCATTTTATTTTTTGAACCTTTAAAGCCCATTTAAAACATTACGTATTTTAATAGCTATATATTGATTTCCTCACAATGTACGTAAGTACTGTTAAAATTATAATTTAGCACATTTATTATAGAGTAAGACTTAAGGAACAGTTAATAACTGAAGTCCCAATTACTTGAAGACCAGATTGATCATACTACTGTCTCTCATCTCTAAGTAGCCTTAATCTAGTGTGCATGGTGGGTCTTCTATTTTTCTAGTTAGTTGGATGAAGAAAACTTGATGTTTTTTGGCCTGTACATTTATTATTTTTCATTGACTCTATAAGATGATATTGTAAGATGCATCATTTTTTGTACAGCCAAGAAAGAGAAAACATTATTTATTAAACTATGAAACAGATTTCTTATTTAGATTTTTTTTTTTTTTGAGATGTATTTTGCTTTGTTGCCCAGGCTGGAGCGCAACGGCATGATCTCAGCTCACTGCAACCTCCACCTCCCAGGTTCAAGCAATTCTCCTGCCTCAGCCTCCCAACTAGCTGGGACTATGGGTGCGCACCAATTTTTGTATTTTTAGTAGAGACACAGTTTTGCCATGTTGGCTAGGCTGCTCTCGAACTCCTGACCTTGGGTAATCCATCTGCCTCGGCCTCCTAAAGTGCTGGGATTACAGGCATGAGCCACGAAGCCTGGCCATCATTTAGACTTTTAAAAAGCGGTTTTATTTATTAATTGCAAACTACTTTCTGTTATTGTAACATTTAATTTTTAACTTTGATTGTGTAGTCTTTCTTTTCTTTTCTTTTTTGAGTCAGAGTTTCACTCTTGTTGCCCAGACTGGAGTGCAATGGCGTGATCTCAGCTCACTGCAACCTCCACCTTCTGGATTCAAGCGATTCTCCTGCCTCAGCCTCCTGAGTAGCTGAGAGTACATGCACCTGCCACCACACCCAGCTAATTTTTGTATTTTTTTTAAGTAGAGACGGGGTTTCACTATGTTGGCCAGCATGGTCTTGTTCTGTTGACCTTGTGATCCGCCCGCCTTTGCCTCCCAAAGTGCTGGGATTTTAAGTGGGAGCCACTGCGCCCGGCCGTCTTCTTTCTTTAGTATATTTGAGATAATACACTAGAAAGATCTTGAGAAGACATTAGATTGGTTTAATGGTAGTGGTACTGACAGTTGAAAATGTAACAGTAAGGAGGACCCAGAATAAAGAAAACTACAGTGCTTCATTATCTGAAGAATAATGATGATATGACTAATGAATGAATCTGTGTCACTAAGAAAAGTTTACTTAGTTATCTTTTTTTAAATTTAATTTTATTTTTTATTTTCAGATGGAGTCTTGCTCTGTCATCCAGGCTGGAGTGCAGTGGCGCCATCTCGGCTCACTGCAACCTCCGCTTCCTGGGTCCAGGCCATTCTCCTGGCTCAGCCTCCTGAGTAGCTGGATTACAGGAGCGTACCACCACACCCAGCTAATTTTTTTTTTATTTGTATTCCAATAAAATATGCTAGCAACAGTAGTCTCCACAGTGGGGTGTTTAAGATGATTCGGTAAAGTACATGAAAAAAATATTAGAATTTATGTTCATTTTCTTTTTTCTTTTTTTTTTTTCTGTTTTTTTTTTGAGACAGGGTCTCACTTTGTTGCCCAGGCTGGAGTGCAGTAGTGTGATCTCAGCTCACTGCAGCCTTGACCTCCTGGGCTCAAGCAGTCCTCCTACTTCAGCCTCCTGAGTAGTTGGGACCACAGGCATGTGCCACCACACCCAGTTCATTTTGTATTTTTAGTTGAGACAGGGTTTCACCATGTTGCCCTGGCTGGTCTCGAACTCCTGAGCTCAAGCAATCCGCTTGCCTTGGTTTCACAAATTGCTGGGATTATAGGTGTGGGTTACCATGCCTGGTATATTCATTTTTCTAACGGATGATAGAATAATTAAGATAAACTAAGCTTTACCTTGGTGTGCCTCATTCTGCCAGATGGTCAGTTGAGGTTTATAGCTTGTATGACCTCTTGAAGAAGCCTGGAGTAGGTGATAATGGAAGCCTCTCTTAAGCATTTCCTTGTAGTTTTTTTTTTTTTTTTTGGTGGTATGTTTACTTGTGCCTGGGTAAATGGGTTTAAAGATTCTGTTATTTTAAATAATAGACTTTAAAAAATGTGATGAGATGAGGCGTGATCATGAAATCTATTTAATTTAGAGTGTAACATTTTTGGAATACTCAAAGTTTCAGTAATTATAGTGACGGTAGAGCACTTAAATCTGTGACTTAAAGATAGCCATTTTTCTATTATAGAAAGATCTTCTGAATTTGTTTACCTTTTCTAAGTAATAGTGTGTGTTTTTATAAATAAAACACATTTTAGCTATGAATAAGAAAGTTGCTTCTTTTGAATGACATTTGTCTTATGAAAATGGATGTTTGGAAAATTTACATTATTTTGTGACTTTGGTGCCGAAAAGTATGTGACACTTATAAAAAAAAGTGTCTATATTTTAAAAAGCACTAGAAAAACTTGAGTAAAATTTTAAAATCCATTAATGTTTATTAAAGAGTCATAGTGAAATTTGAACTTACATTTTAAAAACAAAACAACAACTTAAGTTGTAAGAAAAACTGGAAAATGATAACTGAATTTCAGCAAAGTCCATGAATCCCATCTTACAATTGGATTTACATATATTGTGAAGTGTTCTTTTTTCTAATCTGTGTCTTGACATAAAAACTGAACTTAGACTAGATCTTCTTACTGCTGTATCATAACATGTTTAAACCAAGATAAAAAATGTATTTATTTGTTCACATTCCTCTCTCTTCAACAATAATGTAAAGAAGAGAGTATAAAAGTGTCTTTTTTTGGTATCAGTATAAATATTTTCAAAAATTGACTTTTCTGTTTACCTCAATTTCTTTTCTTTAAGTTTTTAATTTTCATGGGTACATAGTAAGTGTATATATTTATGGGGTATATGAGATATTTTGATACAGGCATGCAATGCGTAATAATCATAGGGTAAATGGGGCATTCATCACCTCAAACATTTACTTTTGTGTTACGAACAATCCAATTACATTCTTTTGATTATTTTTAAAAGTACGATTAAGTTGACTATAGTTACCCTGTTGTGCTGTCAAATACTACTTCTTACGCATTTTTTGTAACTACTTTTCTGAACTTACAACCATTTCCACTTCCCCTAACCTGACTACCCTTCCAAGCCTCTGGTAACCATCCTTCTACTCTTTATCTCCATGAGTTCAATTGGTTTAATTTTTAGCTCTCACAAATAAGTGACAACATGTGAAGCTTGTCTTTCTGTACCAGGCTTATTTCACTTAACATAATGATCTCCAGTGCCATCCATGTTTTGCAAATGACAGAATCTCTTTCTTATGGCTGAATAGTATGTGTATATGTACCACATTTTCTTTACCCATTCATCTGTTGATGGAGACTTAGGTTGCTTCCAAATGTTGGCTATTGTGAAGTGCTGCAGCAAACATGGGAATGCAGATATCTCTTCAATATACAGATTTCCTTGCTTTTGGGTTTTTACCTAGCAGTGGGATTGCTGGATCATATGATAGCTCTGTTTTTAATTTTTTGAGGAACCTCCAAAGTGTTCTCGTAGTGCTTATACTAATTTACATTCCCACCACCAGGATATGAGGGTTTCCTTTACTATACATCTTTGTCAGCATTTGTTATTACCTGTCTTTTGGTTATAACCTGTTATAACTGGGGTGAGATGATATCTCATTGTAGTTTTGATTTGCATTTCTCTGATGATCAATGATGTTGACAATACCTTTTGATATGCCTGTTTGCTATTTGTATGTCTTCTTTTGAGAAATATGTATTCAGGTCTTTTGCCCGTTTTAAAATCAGAATATTAGATTTTTTCCTATACAGTTGTTTGAACTCTGTATATATTCCGGTTATTAATCTCTTGTCAGATGGGTAGTTTGCATATATTTTCCCTCTTCTGTGGTTGTTTCTTCACTTTGTTGATTGTTTCTTTTGCTCTACAGAAGCTTTTTAGTTACTTGATGTGATCCCATTTGTCTGTGTATGCTTTGATTGCCTGTACTTGAGGGGTATTACTAAAGAAATCTTTGCCCAGACCTGGAGAGTCTCCCCCATAATTTCTTTTAATGGTTTTCTGGCTGGAGGTCTTAGATTTAAGTCTTTATTCCATTTTGATTTTATTTTTGTATATGGTGAGAGATAGGGGTTTAGTTTCATTCTTTCACATGTGGATATCCAGCGTTCCCAGCACCCAGCATTTATTGAAGAGACTGTCTTTTCCCCAATGTATGTTCTTGGCACCTTTGTTGAAATTGAGTTCACTGTAGGTGTATGGATTTGTTTCTGAGTTGTCTGTTCTGTTCCTCTGGTCTGTGTATCTGTTTTTGTGCTAGTACCATGCTGTTTTGGTTACTATAGCTCTGTGGTATAAACTGAAGTCAGGTAGTGTGATTCTTCCAGTTTTGTTCTTTTGCTCAGGATGGCTTTGGCTATTCTGGGTCTTCTGTGGTTCCATGTAAATTTTAGAATTTTTTTTTGTTTTAGACGGAATCTCAATCTGTCGCCCAGGCTGGAGTACAATGGTGCGATCTCAGCTCACTGCAACTTCCACTTCCCAGGTTCAGGCGATTCTCCTGCCTCAGCCTCCGGAGTAGCTGGGACTACAGGTGCACACCAGCACACCCGGCTAATTTTTTGTATTTTTAGTAGAGACAAGGTTTCACTATGTTGGCCAGGCTGGTCTCGAACTCCTGACCTTGTGATCCGCCCACCTCGGCCTCCCAAAGTGCTGGGATTACAGGCGTGAGCCACTGTGCCCAGCTAATTTTTTTTTTTTTTAATTTCTGGGAAGATTGTCATGAGTATTTTGATAGGGATTGCATTGAATCTATAGATTGCTTTGGGTACTATAGACATTTTAACAGTATTGATTCTTGCAATCCAGGAACATGGAATAGCTTTCCATTTTTTGGTGTCCTCTTCACTTTCTTTCATCAGTATTTTGTTTTCATTGCAGAGATCTTTTAATTCTTTGGTTAATTCCTAAGTATTTATTTGTAGCTATTTTAAATGGGATTACTTTTTTTGATTTCATGTTCAGATTGTTTGCTGTTGGCATATAGAAATGCTACTGATTTTTGTATGTTGATTTTGTATTCTACAACTTTCCTGCATTAATCACTTCTAATAGTTTTTTGGTGGACTCTTTAGATTTTTCCAAATATAAGATCATATCATATGCAAACAAGGGCAATTTTACCTCTTCCTTTCCAATTTGGATTCCCCTTCCCCTTCCTTTCCTATCCGAGTTTCACTCTGTCACCCAAGTGCAGTGGTGTGATCTCTGCTCGCTGCAACCTCCGCCTCCTGGGTTCAAGCGATTCTCCTGCCTCAACCCTCTACTCCCCCGGACAGCTGGGACCACAGGCAAGTGCCACCACCCTTTCTTTCTTTCTGTTGATTGCTCTAGCTATGGCTTCCAGTACTATGTTTAATAACAGTGGTGATAGTGGGCATCGTTGTTGTGTTCCAGATCTTAGAGGAAAGGCTTTCAGTTTTTCCCCATCAGTATGATACTATCTGTGGGTCTGTCGTATATGGCTTTTGTTATGTTGAGGTATGTCTCTTCTCTACCTAGTTTTTGAGGTTTTTTTGAGGTTTTTTTTTTTTTTTTTTTAATCATGACGGGACATTGAATTTTGTCAAATGCTTTTTCAGCAAGAGTTGAAATGATCTTGTGGTTTTTGTCCTTCATTCTGTTGATATGATGTATCACATTGATTGATTTGCATATGTTGAACCATCTTTGCATCCCTGGGATAAATCTCACTTGGTCATGATAAATGATGTTTTTCATATGTTGTTAAATTCAGCTTGCTATTATACTATTTTGCTGAGGATTTTCACGTGAATATTCATCAGAGATAGTGGCGTACAACTTTCTTTTTTTGATGTGTCTTTGTTTTGGTATCAGGGTAATACTGGCCATGTTGAATGAGTTTGGAAGTATTCCCTCCTCTATTTTTCAGAATAATTTGAGTAGGATTGGTATTAGTTTTTTAAATGTTTGTTAGAATCCAGCAGTAAAGCCATCAGGTCCTGGACTTTACTGTGAGACACTTTATTATGGCTTCAATCTCATTACTTGTTATTGGTCTGTTTAGACTTTGGATTTCTTCCTGGTTCAATATTGGTAGGTTGTATGTTTTCTTATTTGAGGTTACCATGAAGCTTGCAAATACTATCTTATAACTTATTATTTTAAACTGGTGACAGTTTAACAGTGATTGCTTTAACAAACAAAGAAGCAAAAAGAAAACTAATAAAAGCTCTGCACTTTACCTTTATCTCCCTGCTTTTTAACTTTTTGTTGTTTCTGTTTATATTTTATTGTATTGTGTTCATCTTTTAGTCATTCTACTTAAGAGTAGAATTACTCTTAAGCCCAAGTTATAGTGTTATAATATTGTGTTTTTCTGTTTACTTACTATTGCCAATTAATTTTGTACTTTCAGATGATTTCTTTTCTTGTTGCTTACATACATCTGTTTCTTTTTGATTGAGGAACTAACTTCCTTCAGCATTTCTTGTAGGACAGGTCTGGTGATGAAACACCTCAGCTTTTGTTTGTCTTGGAAAGTCTTAATTTCTCCTTTATGTTTGAAGGATATTTTCATTGGATATGATATTCTAGGGTAAGAGTTTTTTTCTGTCTGCACCTTTTTTTTTTTTTTTGAGACGGAGTCTTGCTCTGTGCCCCAGGCTGGAGTGCAGTGCGCGATCTCGGCTCACTGCAAGCTCCGCCTCCCCGGGTTTATGCAATTCTCCTGCCTCAGCCTCCCGAGTAGCTGGGACTACAGGCACCCCCCACCTCGCCCGGCTAGTGTTTTGCATTTTTTAGTAGAGACGGGGTTTCACCGTGTTAGCCAGGATGGTCTCGATCTCCTGACCTCGTGATCCGCCCGTCTCGGCCTCCCAAAGTGCTGGAATTACAGGTTTGAGCCACCGCGCCCGGCCCTGTCTGCACCTTAAATATAGTCATGCCACTCTCATGTGGCTTTAAGGTTTCCACTGAAACGTCTGCTGCCAGATGTATTGGAGCTCCATTGTATGTTACTTGTTTCTTTTCTCCTGCCCCTTTTAGGATCCTTTCCTTATTCTTGATCTTTGGGAGGTTAATTATTAAATGTATTGAGGTAGTCTTTGGGTTAAATCTGTTTGGTGTTCTGTATCCCTCTCATACTTAAGTATTGATATCTTTCTCTAGGTTTGCAGAGTTCTCTGTTATTATCCCTTTGAATAGACGTTCTACCCCTATCTCTTTCTCACTTCCTCTTTAACGACAATAACTTTAGATTTGTCCTTTTGAGGCTGTTTTCTAGATCTTGTAGGCATGCTTCATTCTTTTGTATTCTTTTTTTTTGTTTTTTTTCTCCTCTAAGTGTGTATTTTCAAATAGACTGTCTTCAAGCTTACTAATTCTTCTGTTTGATCAATTCTGTTAAGAGACTCTGATGCATTCTTTAATATATCAGTTTCATTTTTCAGTTCTCAAATTTCTGCTTCTTTTTAATATTTCATCTTTATTGTTAAATTTATCTGATAGAATTCTGAATTCCTTCTTTGTGTTATCTTCAATTTCTTTTACTTTCTTCAAAATAGCTATTTTGAATTCTCTGCCTAAAAGGTCACATATCTCTGTTTCTCCAGGAATGGTCTCTAGTTCTTTATCTAGTGTTTTGGTGAGGTCATGTTTTCCTAGAAGGTGTTGGTGCTTGTGGATGTTTGTCACTGTCTGGACTTTTATTGTAGCCTTCCCAGTCGGGGCTTGTTTGTGCCCGTCCATCTTGGAAAGGCTTTCCAGGTATTTGAAGGGACTGGCTGTTTTGATTGAAGCTGTATCTGGATTAGGGGGCATCCCAAGCCCATAATGCTTTGGTTCTTGTCGACTCATAGAGGTACTGCCTTGGTGATCTTGGATAAGATCTGGAAGAATTCTGTTGGTTACTAGGTGGAGACTCCTGTTTTCTTCCATTACTTTGTCCCAAAGAAATGGTGTGTTGCTGTCGTTGTGCTGAACCACCTGGAGCTGGGTGTAGGGAGACACAAGCACTTATGTGGCCACCACCATTGGGACTGTGCTGGGTCAGACCTGAAGTCAGCACAGCACTGGGTCTCACCCAAGGCCTGCTATGACCGCTACCTGGCTACTGTCTGTATTCACTCAAGGCCCTAGGGCTCTATCATCAGCAGTTGGCAAAGCCTATAAGGCTTATGTCCTTCCCTTCAGAGTAGTGTGTTTCCTCAGGCCCTTGGCAGGTCTAGAGGGGCCATCCAGGAGCCCGGGAGTGGAATAAAAACTCTTAGAAATCTGACTGGTGCTCTATTCTGTGGCTAAGATGTTGCTCAAAGTCTTTCCCACTCTTCCCTTCTGTTTACGTAGGTAGAGGAGCATCTCCCCCGGCCACCACCACCACAGACCCATGGGGCATACTGCTAGGCTACTGCCAATGTTCACTTAAGGCCCAAGGACTCTTCAGTTAGCTTGTGGTGAATGCTGCCAGGTCCGGGACTCACCCTTTTGGGCAGCAGGCTCTCTTTTGGCCCAGGGCATGTCCAGAAATGCTGTCCAAGAGCCAAGGCCTAGAATTGGGGATCTCAGGAGCCCTGTTGGTGCTTTTCACCACTGTGTTCAAGGTGATTCCTGAAGCCAGCTCGTCTCAGAGTCTCACCCAAGGCCCATGGCATACTACTTGGATGTTGCTTCTGGTTCTTCAGGGCCCAAGGGCTCTTTAGTCAGCGAGTGATGAATCCTGCCAGAATTGGGTCATTCCCTTCAAGGCAGCGGGTTCCCTTCTGGCCCAGTGTGTGTGTAGATATGTTGCCCGAGCTAAGACCTGGAATGGGGTCCTCATGACTGCCTGGTTTCCTGTTCGATTGTGGCTGAACTAGTATCCAAGATGCAAGACAAAGTCCTTTTAGCTTTTCACTCTCCTCAAGCTGATGGAAGGAGTCAGTTTTGTTGTTGTAAGCCGCACTGCCAGGAGTTGTAGAGGAGTGGCTCTGAGCCAGTGGACCCAGAGCACAGCACTAGGACTTGCCTAGGAACTTCAGTCCTTGTGGCCTAGATTGCCCTTCAAGTTTATTTAGAGGCCCCAAGCATTTTAACCCACGGTGGTGAGGCTTGTCAATACTGTTTCCAACCACTGGGATGTGCAATTCTCTTCTGACTAGGGCCGGTCTTAATACTCTCTCTGTAGGTGGACATTGGCTAATTTTAGCCTTCTTCTGCTTTCCACTGTGACAGGGCAGCACTGTTCAATGCAGGGTCCCACAGTCACTGCACTCTCCCACTCCCAAGCACAGCTTGGTGCTCCATGACACACAGCTGCTTTTGGGGTAATAGGGTGGGGGTGATCTCGGCAGTTCAAGACTGTCTTGCTTACCTTCTTCAGTGCCCCTTTCTGTGATACAAAGTTAAAACCAGGTACTGTGATTGCTCACTTTATTTTTGTTTTTTATGAAGGTGCTTTTTTGTGTACATGGTTGTTAAATTTGTTGTTTCTGTCACGGGCATGATCGGTGAAGGCTTGTATTTGGCCATCTTTCTCTGTCCTCTAATTTCTTTTAAAAAATAATTTAATAAAAATTAGTAACATATATAACATATTAGATTAAATAACAGATTAGTATTCAGTAACCCCTATATAATTTCTACATTACTATATCTATGATCTGACTACTTAATTTTTTGCCAGTAGGAGTGTATAGTCATCTGTTTGGAAATCATTTATCCAGAGGATGAATTACTTCTTGTTTGCTATTTGAGCTCTGTATCATTAGTGAAATGTGTTTGTTTGGGGGACAGCTCTTCTGTTAGCTTGTATGATATGTGAGTTTATGGTGAGGCTATATGAGAAGTAATTTATCTATTTCAACAAATTTGTCTAGTCAGTCAAATATTTTTCTGCCTCAGTCTCTTTCTACTCGCCTTTTTGTTCTTTTTTTTTTCAAGACGTTGTTTCACTTTGTCACTCAGGCTGGAGTGCAGTGGCACAATCTTGACTCACTGCAACCTCTGCCTCCCAGGTTTAGATGATTCTCCTGCCTCAGCGTACCGAGTAGCTGGGATTACAGGTGTGTGCCACCATGCCCAGCTACTTTTTATTTTATTTTTTTATTTTTAATAGAGATGGCGTTTCACTGTGTTGGCCAGTCTGATCTCAAACTCCTTACCTCAAGCGATCCACCCACCTTGGCCTCTCCCAAAGTGTTGGGATTACAGGCATGAGCCACTGTGCCTGGCCTCTGCTCTCTTTTTTGGAACTCCAGTGACATGTATGTTAGACTTTTGGATGCTGTCCCATATTTCCATGAGATTATTCATTTTTTTCAATCTTACCTCTTTCTTTGTTTTTCAGATTAAATAATTTATATTGATTTCTTTTTATATTAATTGATTATTTTTTCTGTCATCTCCATTCTGCTAATGTGCCCATCTAGGCTTAATAGATTTTTTTACTTCTTAATATTTCTTTTTTTTTTTTTTTTTTTTTTTTGAGACGGAGTCTAGCTCTGTCACCCAGGCTGGAGTGCAGTGGCCAGATCTCAGCTCACTGCAAGCTCCGCCTCCCGGGTTTACGCCATTCTCCTGGCTCAGCCTCCCGAGTAGCTGGGACTACAGGCGCCTGCCACCTCGCCCGGCTAGTTTTTTGTATTTTTTAGTAGAGACAGGGTTTCACCGTGTTAACCAGGATGGTCTCGATCTGCTGACCTTGTGATCCGCCCGTCTCGGCCTCCCAAAGTGCTAGGATTACAGGCTTGAGCCACCGCACCCGGCCACTTCTTAATATTTCTTAATAGATTTTTTACTTCTCAATTTTCTCCATTGAATACCTCTATTCTGTCTTTCCATTCATTTTTCTTTACCTTTTCTTTTTTCTGTTCTTCTTTTTTTTTTTTTTTTTGAGATAGGAGTCTCATTCTGTCACCTAGGCTGAAGTGCAGAGGTGCGATCTCGGCTCACTGCAACCTCTGCCTCCCAGGTTCCTCCTGCCTCAGCCTCCCGAGTAGCTGGGATTACAGGCAATGCACCACCACACCCAGCTAATTTTTGTATTTTTAGTAAGATGGGGTTTCACCATGTTGGCCAGGCTGGTCTCGAA
The DNA here is from genome assembly GCF_037993035.2 of Macaca fascicularis. NCBI lineage: Eukaryota > Metazoa > Chordata > Mammalia > Primates > Cercopithecidae > Macaca > Macaca fascicularis. The sequence continues at coordinate 155,894,867 of NC_088379.1, read as the reverse complement.
CTCTTGGCCTCAAGTGATCCACCCGCCTTGGCTTCACAAAGTGTTGGGATTACAGGTGTGAGCCACTGTGCCCGGCTACTTTACCTTTATCTTTACCTCCTGAAGCATAGTTATAATATTAATAGATGCTTTAAACTCTTCCCGTGGTAATTCCAACGTCTGATTAATAGAGATTTGTTTTTATCTGTTTATTGTTGTTTCTCTTGAAATTCATAGTTTTTTGATTTTTTGTATGTCAAGTAATTTCTGGATTGTATTCCTGATTTTGTGAAAGTTATGTTGGTAAACTCTGAGCTGTGTTATATTCCTTGGAGAAGGCTATTTATTTTGTTTGTTTAGAGGGCAATCAATCTGATTAGGGTCAGACCACAAGTTTTGGCCTGCTTTCTATATGTAGTGGTTTCAATATCAGTTCGGTTTTCAAAAGCTTTGCCTTGCTTTTTTTTTGGGTTTGTCTGGTACATATGCCACTCAGGGGCTAGTCTGAGATTTGAGTTCAATTCTCAAAGCTTTTATTTTTCTGGTTTGGGTTTGTTATATACTTAGCACGGGGATGAGTCTTGTATTGGTTCATAGAGAACTTTCGTCTCTTCATGACTTTCCTACCCTCTCCTGCCTTTTCCCAGTTTGTCTGGCTTGAAAGACAATGTTTCTGTCAGCATTGTAGCCACCCCTTCTATTTATCTGCTGTACAGTTCTTTCAAGGCAGAGTCAAAGCTTGTTTTTAAACATTGCAATGGTAGATATAGTGTAGCCTTTATTCTAGTCCTTGTTTAGTTGTACAACTGAAGCTTAGTCCAAAGCCTTGGATGTTTGAGATCTTTCCACTTTGAATAGAATTCAGACTTCTCTTTTTTTTTTTTTTTTTTTTTTGAGACGGAGTCTCGCTCTGTCACCCAGGCTGGAGTGCAGTGGCGCGATCTTGGCTCACTGCAAGCTCCGCCTCCCGGGTTCACGCCATTCTCCTGCCTCAGTCTCCCGAGTAGCTGGGACTACAGGCGCCCGCCACCACGCCCGGCTAATTTTTTGTATTTTTAGTAGAGACGGGGTTTCACCGTGGTCTCGATCTCCTGACCTTGTGATCCGCCCGCCTCGGCCTCCCAAAGTGCTGGGATTACAGGCGTGAGCCACCGCGCCCGGCGAATTCAGACTTCTCTCAGCCCTGTGTGACCTGTAGAATTTTTCAGCTTACAGCAATGTCAGTAGTTGTTTTTCTCTTGATGGTGTTCTGATTCTCACCCAATGCCCATGTGGTTTAGTATTCATCCAAATACTCAAAGGGACCACTGCTAAGATTTCTAGAGCGATTTCTCAGGTAACCTTCTCTGGTACTCTTCTCCTTGAATTCCAGCCATCTCAGCCTCCTGAACTCTGATCTGTGTCTCTTCGACTCATTAGAATGATGGCTGTCTCAGCTCAATTGTGTCATTGTCTCAAGGTCTCACTGAGTTGAGACCTTGTTTGTTTTTGTGCTTTCAGTGATCATAGTCCAAAGAATTATTTTATGTATTTTGTTTAGTTTTCCACTTTATGGTGAGAGATTAAATCTGGTGTCCATTACCCTTTTATAGCCAGTGGCAGTACTTTGCATAATGTACTCATTGTTATTTTGCCTGCTGAACATGAATATTTCTGTGAATCAATGAGTGCGTCTTATATTTGATCTTTTACATAATAGCTGTTTGATTAATGCTTGTTGATAGATTCATTTGCAGTGATCCATTCTTGTGTTGTACTCTTTTAAACTTTACTGCACTGCTGATGCTCAAGTTTCTTTTGCTTTTTCGTTTTTCTGGAGACAGGGTCTCGCTGTTTTGCCCAGGCTGGTCTTGAATTCCTGAACTGAAGTGATCTTCCCTCTTCAGCCTCCCAAAGTGCTGGGGTTACAGGCACGGGCCATCATGTCTGGTCATGAGTTGGTTTCTTTAAAGAGAATCAACAGCCTAACTGGCAAAAATCCATACAAGTTTTTATTTAGACATCCTTTTATCTTATATGTAATCACATAGTTATTAGAACAGAATTATTAGAAGATTTTACTCTATATTGTACACATTTGATTCTATACATTATGCTTCTTTTGAAATATTAATATAGAACAAGATTGGACTTGATAACTAGACTCATTAGTATCATTTGAAAAATTTTAATTTTACGCCAGACGTGGTGGCACACGCCTGTAATCCCAGCACTTTGGGAGGCCGAGGCGGGCGGATCACCTGAGGTCGGGAGTTTGAGACCAGCCTGACCAACATGGAGAAACCCCGTCTCCACTAAAAATATAAAATTAGCTGGGCATGGTGGTGCATGCCTGTAATCTCAGCTATTTGGGAGGCTGAGGCAGGAGAATCACTTGAACCCAGGAAGTGGAGGTTGCAGTGTGCTGAGATCATGCCATTGCACTCCAGCCTGGGCAACAAGAGTGAAACTTCGTCTCCAAAAACAAACAAAGAAACAAAGAAACACGGCCCGGCGCGGTGGCTCAAACCTGTAATCCCAGCACTTTGGGAGGCCGAGACGGGTGGATCACGAGGTCAGGATATCGAGACCATTCTGGCTAACACGGTGAAACCCCGTCTCTACTAAAAAATACAAAAAACTAGCTGGGCGAGGTGGTGGGCACCTGTAGTCCCAGCTCCTCGGGAGGCTGAGGCAGGAGAATGGCGTGAACCCGGGAGGCGGAGCTTGCAGTGAGCCGAGATCTGGCCACTGCACTCCAGCCTGGGTGACAGAGCAAGACTCCGTCTCAAAAAAAAAAAAAAAAAAAAAGAAACAAAGAAACACACAAAAAATTTAATTTTAAAAATAGAGACAGGAGCTCACTATGTTGCCCAGGCTGGTCTTGAACTCCTGGCCTCAAGTGATCTTCCTTCCTTGGCTTCCTAAAGTACTAGGATTACAAATGCCCATCAGTAGGCCCGGCCAAGACTAATTATTGATAGTTTTTTTTTTTTTTAAAGGACAATTTTTATTCTCAAAGTTTGCCATTCGTTCTAACACTATAAGAAGATACTTGATCTAACTATTAATTTACAGAAAGTGAGTTCATGTAATCTGAACCAAGAGAGAACATGACACTGAAGTGCTTCAGTGAGTGTGTGTTGCTACTGGATGAAATTTCAGGTAGGAAATAACTGCATTGTTTAGTATCAGCTAGTCCAGTTAATATATTCCACTTGATTACCTTTAGAAAGTAAACTTTTAAAGGAAGAACCAGGAAGCTGGCAAAGATTGCTTTAGTCTTAAAGTAGTACATGTGTTTCTTTGAATGGGAAATGCCTTTCCTTTTAAATGTACACCGTTAGAGGAAATATGAAATATGTTTTTTTAAGCATTTCTTCTTACTTTTAAAAATTGATATGTAATATTTTACATATTTATGGGGTACATATGGTATTTTGTTATATGCATAGAATGTATAATGATCAAGTCAGGGTTTTTAAAATGGAAAATCTGTTAGTCACTATAAGAAAGAGTTGATTTATGTTAGGTTACTTTCAGATTTGCCAAATCTATCTAAAATCCTGTTTTTTCTTGTTAAGTACTGTCGTATTACTTTATTTTATTTTTTAACAGTTTTGGATTTTGCTTCTATTTAACTCTTCTACAGTGTTTGTTTTATGAGAATCATTTTACATCTCCTCCCCTTATATTTATTGAAGCTATTTAAGTACTGGCTTAAATATTATATCTGTTTGTTTAAAACCCTTGTTAACTTTTTAGGATATATGTACAAAATTTGAAATTTTAAAATAAAGTTTTATGATTAATTCTTTACTAAGTAGCCTGGCTTTTTAAAGCTCTTGCAAAGGCTGGTTTTACATATATTACTTCAAATGCCCATGAGATGGTGCTCATTAGTTTCATTTTTGTAGCATTGATTTTTTTTGTAAGATGCTTATAAGAGAATCTATAACTATATATATTTTTTAATTTTTTAATTTTTTTGAGACGGAGTCTGGCTCTGTCGCCCAGGCTGGAGTGTGGTGGCCGGATCTCAGCTCACTGCAAGCTCCGCCTCCCAGGTTTACGCCATTCTCCTGCCTCAGCCTCCCGAGTAGCTGGGACTACAGGCGCCGCCACCTCGCCCGGCTAGTTTTTTGTATTTTTTAGTAGAGACGGGTTTCACCGTGTTAGCCAGGATGGCCTCGATCTCCTGACCTCGTGATCCGCCCGCCTTGGCCTCCCAAAGTGCTGGGATTACAGGCTTGAGCCACCGCGCCCGGCTCTATAACTATATTGTGCTGTAAATTTCTAATTATTTTCTCAGTAGTTATGGAATGGAGGGACATTATGCTGGCATACATTTATGCATTTTTTCTCCCTAATCTGCATGTTGGCTAATATACCACATTGATTTGCTGTAAACTTTCCAATGATGATACATTTAATGCATCTCAATTTTTACCTTCTTTGTTTAATATAAGCTTCAGATTCCTTATCTGTTTTTTATAGCATGTAAATTCTTTTTCCCTTCCTCTTTGGGCCAAGCTTGTAACCCCTGTAAAACAGTAAATAAAATTTAGAGCTTAAGTCTTAATGTTTCATTTCTTTATAGCTATTTGCTACATAAAATTTAGTATTAAATATATCTTATGATTAGAAAGAGAATGGTATTTTGTGATCTAAGTACTCTGTACTGAAAGCATTATTCTTTGACTTATTTCACTATAGATTTCATTAAGACATGAGGAACCAAGTATATCTCTGGATTGTCACCCTTATGCCAAATATTCCTTTTGCAATTATTGAACTTTTATCAAATTTCTCTGTTATATTGAGTTGGGGAAAGAGAAGGTGGCTGGGAGCAGAATTATTCAAAATAACATAACGAAAATGCTTAGACCCCTGAAGGATTCTGATTGGGCTGGCTTACATGATGGCCCTATGCCTAAAACAATCATTATATCTGACAGTATGTGTCTGATTGCCTTATCTTTGTCATGTGCCATTCTGTATGAAATTGGGCACCATGATTCACATCCCTGCCAGGACTATTTTGAAGTAAGGGAAAAGTTCCTCAAGGGAGCCAGAGAAAGGGAAATGTGAAATTATGCTTGCTGGAGAAAAGTAGTAGCGACCATAACTAATACATTGCCTCCAAGGGTTGCAACAAAAATGAAATGAGTGAGCACACTTTGACATATTCTGTATACTGTATAGCTTTCTAATAGTTTTGTTTCAAATTTTTCTTTTCTTTTTGAGAGGCAGTATCTTACATGGAATCAGGTAGACATTCAGTTTGGCTCTTAGATCTGTCACTTCTTGGGCTTATGATCTTGGTCAGGGTATATAATCTTTCTGACTTAGTTTCTGTATCTTTAAAATGAGAATAACAGTACCAGTTTCATAGGGCTCTTAGAATCTTTGACAATAATGCCCAGCACATAGTAGGTGCTCACCAAATGCAGTTTTCCTTCTCAGAAGCTTATAGTCTGATGAAACAAGACTCATATAAAGATAACTCATACTCCAGACACAGTCATACCACCCTGAGCTCACCTAGTTTTGTCTGATATTTGAAGCTAAGTGGAGTTAGGCCTGATTAGTACAGGCATACCTTGGAGATACTGCAGATTTTGTTTGAGACCACTGCAATAAAGTAGTGAATATGAGTCACATGTATTTTTTGGTTTTCCAATGCATATGAGTTATATTTACACTATACTTTATTACACACATACACACACACATATGTATTAATTTTTTTTTTTTTTTGAGACAGGGTCTTGCTTTGCTGCCCAGGCTGAAGTGCAGTAGTGTGATCATGGCTCACTGCAGCCTCAACCTCTTGGGCTTAAGCGATCTGCCCACTTCAACCTCCCAAGTAGCTGGGACTACAGGTGTAGGCCACCATGCCCAGCCATGTTTTTACTGTATTGTAGACATGGGGTCTTCCTATGTTGCCCAGGCTGGTCTTAAATTCCTGGGCTCAAGTGATCTGCCTGCCTCAGCCTCCCTAAGTGCTGGGATACAGGTGTGAGCCATTGCACCTAGCCTACTTTAGTCTGTTAAGTGTGTAATACCATTATGTCTAAAAAAAAATGCACACACCTTCATTAAAAAATGCTTTATTGCTTAAAAATGTTAATGATCATCTGAGCATTCAGAGTGTCCTAATCTTTTTGGTGGTGGAGGGTTTTGCCTCGATCAGAGTGGTGGTTGCTGAGTGACTGTGAAAACTTGTTAAAATAAGACCACAATGAAGTTTTGCCCCATTGATTGAACTTTCTTGTCTTGAAAGATTTCTCTGTGGCATGAAATACTGTTCAATAGTGTTTTATGAACAGTAGAACTTCTTTCAGAATTGGAGTCAATCCTCTCAAATTCTGCTACTGCATTATCAACTAAATTTATGTAATATTCTAAATATTTGTTATTTCAACAATGCTCATGACATCTTCACCGGTTGTAGATTTCCATCTCAAACTGCTTTGGCTAGGTGCAGAGGCTCACGCCTATAATCTCAACACTTTGGGAGGCTGAGGTGGATGGATAACTTGAGCCCAGGAGTTCAGTACTAGCCTGGGCAACATGGTGAGACCTTGTCTCTACCAAAAAAAAAAAAAAAAAATTAGCTAGGGGTTGTGGCATTCACCTGTAGTCCCAACTACCTGGGTGGCTGAGGTGGGAGGATCACCTGAGCCTGGGAGGTCAAGGCTATAGTGAGTTGTGATTGCACCAATGCACTCCAGCCTGGATACTCCGCTTCTCAATCTGGTTCTCTTGCTATTTCCACCACATGTGCTGTGCTGTGACTTCTTCCATGTAAGTCTTGAACCTCTCAAAGTCATCCATGGGGTCTGGAATCCATTTCTTCCAAACTTCTCCTCCCATGAATCACAAATGTTCCTCATGGCATCTACAACGGTGAATTCTTTTCAGAAGGTTTTCTGTTTACTTTGCTCAGCTCTATCAGAGGAATCACTATCTATGGCAATGATAGTCTTACAAAATGTATTTCTTAGGTAATACGATTTGAAAGTTGAAATTACATTTTGAACTGTGGGCTGCAAAATGAATGTTATGTTAACAGATGTGAAAACAATGTGAATCTCCTTGTATATCTGCATCAGAGCTCTTAGGTGACCAGGTGCATTGTAAATGGGCAATAATATTTTGAAAGGAAATCTTTTTTTCTGAGCAGTGAGTCTCAACAGTTGGCTTAAAATATTCAGTACACTGTGCTGTGAACAGATATGCAGTCATCCAGGCTTTGTTGTTCCATTTATAGAGCACAGACAGAGTACATTTAACATAATTCTGAAGGATCCTAGGATTTTCAGAATGATTGATGAGCATTGCCTTCAACTTAGTCACCAGCTGCATTAGCCCCTAACAGTGGAGTCTGCCTGTTCTATGAAGCTTTGAAACCAGGCATTGATTTCTTCTCTGTATCTAGGAAAGTCCTAGAAGGCATCTTCTTGCAATAGAAGGCTGTTTTGTCTACATTAAAAATCGATTGTGTAGCCACCTTTATCAATGATCTCAGGTGGATCTTCTGGATAATTTGCTGTAGCTTCTCCATTAGTACCTGCTGCTTCATCTTGCATTTTGTGTTATGGAGACTGTTTCTTTCCTTAAGCCTCTGCTGGCTTCCATCTTTTCTTCTACAGCTTCCTTGCCTCTCCCAGACTTCTTAAAATTGAAGAGAGTTGGGGCCTTGCACTGGATTAGGCTTTGGCCTAAGGGAATGTTGTGGCTGATTTCATCTATCCAGACCACTAAAACTTCCTCCATATCAGCCATAAAGCTGTTTTGCTTACATTTAATTTCCTTCAAGAAATTTTCCTTTGCATTCACACTTGGATTTTGGCACAAGAGGCATAGCTTTTGACCAATTTCAACCTTTGGCGTAGGCCTTCCTGTACTTAGTCATTTCTAGTTTTTTACTTAAAATGAGAGATGTGTGGCCGGGCGCAGTGGCTTACGCCTGTGATCTGAGCACTTTGGAAGGCCGAGGTGGGTGGATCACTTGAGGTCAGGAGTTCGAGACCAGCCTGGCCAACATGGTGAAACCCCATCCCTACTAAAATACAAAAATTAGCCGGACATGGTGGCAGGTCCCTGTAATCCCAGGTACTCGGGAGGCTGAGGCAGGAGAATCGCTTGAACCTGGGAGGTGGAGGTTGCAGTAAGCAAAAATTGTGCCACTGTACTCCAGCCTGGGCGACAGAGTAAGACTCTGTCTCAAAAAAAAAAAAAAAAAAAGGAAAAAAGATGTGCAAGTCTTCCTTTCACTTGAACACTTAAGAGGCCATTGTAGGTTTATTAATTGGCCTAATTTCAATGTTGTGTCTCAGGTAATAGGGTGTCCCAAAGAGAGGAAGAGAGATAGGGGAATAGTCTGTTGGTAGAGCTATAGAACACATACCACATTTATTGATTAAGTTCACTGTCTTATATGGACATGGTTTATGATACCCCAGAACAGTTACAGTAGTAACATCAAAGATCACTGATCACAGATCACCATAACAAATACAATAATAATGAAAAAGTTGGAAATATTGTGAGAATTACCAAAATGTGACAAAGGAACACAAAGCGAGCACATGCTGTTGGAAAAATGGTGCCAATGGACCTACTGGATGCAGGGCTGCCACAAACCTTCAATTTGTAAACAATAACATGAAGTGCGATAAAATGATGTATGTTTGTACTTGGATGGGAGACTAAAAATTCATAGCAGTATCTATGAACTGAGCATATTTTGCAATGGACGAGACATGTCTTAACAATTGAGAGAGTTGAGGAAGCACCACTGTCTTTTTAGTTTTATCTGGAAATGTCATTTTGTAGAAGTGGGGCTAGAGCCAAACTTTGAATTTTAGGGAGGGAGAGCAAAGGCAAGGGAGTAGAATATTAAAACTCCTTCTGGATATAGTAAATAGTCTGGACTAGATTGTATACAGACAACATGGGAGGTGAGACTTTTTTGACATTTTGCGTTGTTGCCCAAGTGATTAAAATTTTATTCTGTAGGTGATGAGGAGCCATGATGATTTTTGTTCAGGGGTTATTACATAGTTAAAATGGTCTTGGGAAGCTTGAGGTGGTGGTAATAACGTGCTATCATTAGAGTGCTGAACTAAATTGGAGTTATTTTTCAAGGGGGAATTTTTTTTTAATGTCCTTAATGTGTTAATGGTTTTTCAACTACTATTTAAAACAAATTAAATTAGA